>NC_138968.1:175325500-175925500 GCF_055761805.1 Camellia sinensis | reverse complement strand
CAAATAGAAAAAGAATCTTCTACAACACTGAAGAGGGACCAAAAATATGACTACTTACAGTTTATGGAAACCCCCAAAACAATATACAAGTATGCTCAAAATGCCATGCAAGGTAGGGTCCAAAAGAGGTCAAAACACAAAGTATACAAAAAATTCATCAAACAGCCAAAGACCCTTAATGAAACATGACAAGGGGATCAAAATATGTCGACTTTAAGTTCGGACCAAGGTCCAAAAACAGAGACACAATAGGATAATAAATCATGCAAAAATGGGGATCAAAGAGGGGTATAACGACAAGTGGCACATGGAGGTCCCAAACAGTGATGAGCCATTCTTCAATGTTGAATAAGGGCTCAAAATAAGCCTATCTACAGTTTACATCATTCTCCAAAACAGAACACACATAGGCCAAAAATAACATGCAAGATTAGGGCCTAAAGGAGAGATAAAGAAGGAAGTGAAAGATGGGGACCTCAAATGACAAAATTCCCTTAATGAATCATGAAATAGAGCTCAAATAAAGGGTACTTTCAGTTTTGGTCGGAGCTCAAAACAGCAAGCAAAATAGCTAGAAAAATGTTGCAAAATTAAGCTCAAAAAGAGGGAATCGATGTTTACCCTTGAAGACCAACCCTTGGTTGCTTCTTGGCTTGAGAAGTGATGCCTCCTAGCTGCTGGAAAGCTCCCCAAGCTGCTGGAAATGGAAGTGGTAGTGTAGTGCTAGGTGGTGATGAAGAAAAAGGGGTAGAACTTGGTTGTTTGAGCTTGAAAGAGAGAGATGGAGGGAGATGTGTATACAAGGCTTTTAGGTAATTTTTCCAACCTCCAAACCAGCAGCTGGAGCTGCTGTTATAAAGGCAAAAAGGGGGGGAAAAGGGGGGAAAAATGGAGGGAAAACCAACCAAGTTTCCCTCCAAAAAGGCAACCCCCTCTCGGATACCAAATCCGGAGAAAACGAATACATATTTGTAATGTACCAACGCTGAGGATCATGGCCGGCCAATTATCCAAGCTGCAAGTGGCCGGCCGGCCACCTCTTATGGCCTGCCGGCCAAGGGTCAAAAGGGTCAATGAGAATTAGTAGCCGACCATATGATATTGGTGGCCTTCCATGTGTGTACAACACAACCATGTGGTCAAACACTGGAAAAAGTAACCCAGGAGAGAGAACAACCCACTTTTAGGAGGGGTTCAAAAGGGTCAAGCAACATTAGTGGCCGGCCATATGATATTGGTGGCCTCCCAGGTGTGTACATCACAAATATATGGTTTTGGGTGCAAGAAAGTGGCCCTAGGGTGGTCAACATTGGCTTGGAAGTGAGAAAAACAGGCGTCGGAGGGCGCCGGAGGAATATAACTGGTTGCTGAAACAATTGCTGGCCTCCCACCCTTCTATGGCCTTCCTGGTGATGAAACAGAGGTACCTGCCAAAAATGAATGAAAACCGATGCAAAATGAATGTTCGGGGGCCAAAACACGCAATTCGGGGCCCCAAAAACTGCCTGTTAAGCACCGAAAGTGGCATTCGACCACGAAGTGGGTCTCTCAGACCTCAGTGTCCCTCAAAAGGGAGCAAATAAGAAGTATGCCAAAAACCGAAGCAAATGGAGGTGGTTAAGCGGTCCCGAACCGAGGCATACGGCCAACGGCTCCGAAAAATCGGAAACCGAACTCCAAACGGGCAAAATGGCCTACGACCACAAAACGTAGCCTACGGCCACTGAGAGATGATCTATAAGACCTCTCCCTCCCTTCGCGAAGAGAAAACAGAGAAAATCGAGCCTGGTTCGCAAACCGAGGCAAAGCACAGAAGAGGGTTCGGAAATCCGGAGGCAGGGCTCACGGCTGCGACTCTGAGACTTCTGAACGAGCACAATATACAATATCACCGAGCGCTCAACTGGTGACGTCTGAGTCTCAAGGTCGGTCAAAAATGGGGTGTCTACAGTTGCCCCTCTTTGACAGAACTCAAAAGTCATAAGTGACGGGAGTGAATGTCAAAGCCCAGAGACGACCCATTTTTGACAAGGCCGAAGACTTAGACAAACAGGCGTGATAAATAGAGATGTGCCCGCAGGTAGGGGCAAAATGCAACTGATAATGCAAGAAGCCGAACATAACTTAAGATCATGCAAAGAAACATGGGGACGTATCCCGGTGTTTAGGGATGTATCCCGGTGTTTAGAGACGTATCCCAAGGTTTAGGGACGTATCCCAAGATTTAGAAAAGAAGAAGAAACATAGGGACGTATCCCGGTGTTCCGCAAGGAATGTGAAACAAAGGGACGTATCCCGGTGTTCCGCGAGGAATGAGAAACATAGGGACGTATCCCGGTGTTCTGCAAGGAATGTGAAACATAGGGACGTATCCTGCTGTTCCGCAAGGAATGTGAAACATAGGGACGTATCCCGGCGTTTCAGAATGGTATGAGCATTGGAACGTAATCCGAACACTTTTAACCGAAGCGGGAGAAACATAGGGACGTATCCCGGTGTTTTAGAATGGTGTAAGCATTGGAGCGTATTCCGAACGCTTTTAACCGAAGGGGGAGAAACATAGGGACATATCCCGGTATTCCAGAATGGTGTAAGCATTGGAACGTATTCCGAACGCTTTTAACCGAAGAGGGAGAAACATAGGGACGTATCCTGGTGTTTCAGAATGGTGTAAGCATTGGAACGTATTCCGAAAGATTTTAACCGAAGAGGGGGAAACATAGGGACGTATCCCGGTGTTCCAGAATGGTGTAAGCATTGGAACGTATTCCGAACGCTTTTAACCGAAGAGGGAGAAACATATCCGGTGTTTCAGAATGGTGTAAGCATTGGAACGTATTCCGAACGCTTTTAACCGAAGAGGGAGAAACATAGGGACGTATCCCGGTGTTCCAGAATGGTGTAAGCATTGGAACGTATTCCAAACGCTTTTAACCGAAGAGGGAGAAACATAGGAACGTATCCCGGTGTTCTGCAAGGAATGAGAAACATAGGGACGTATCCCGGTGTTTCGGAAAGAGAGGGAAACGTAGGGACGTATCCCGTTGTTTCGGAATGGAAAGAGAAACATAGGGACGTATCCCAGTTGTTTCGGAAAGAGAGAAACGTAGGGACGTATCCCGGTGTTTCAAAAGAAATGAGAAACATAAGGACGTATCCCGGTGTTTTGGAATGGTGTGAGCGTTGAAACGTATTCCAAATGCTCCTAACCAGAGAAGGTCTAACCCGTCGCACGCGCGAGGAGAAAGAATGATAATTGCAAGTGAAAAGGTACATAACAATGCAATGAATGAGCATAACAATGCTAGATAGGTGTGCAAAATCAATGCAATGAATAGGTATAACAATGCTAGTGAAGTGGGTGCATAACGATGCAACTGGAACGTGCATCACGATGCAAGTGAAGTGGTTGCATAACAATGCAATTGGAATATGCATCACGATGCAAGTGAAGTGGGTGCATAACAATGCATATTTAAAACAAAATGCCGAATAAGGGAATACAAGCCTTAACGAGACCAAATTCAAACACGACCTCTGATTTACCTTTTAAACGGGCACACCCTGTTCATACCAGAGAGAGATAACATCTGTTGCTGCTTTAATTGCCATTCTGACTTGGAATAGGCTTAAGCTTGGGGCCGAGATACACTCATGCTTCAGAGTAGTGACAAGGCCTGAGGAGGTACATCTGGAGTACAATCACGGAATCCGCTGAAGGTGAAATACACTCAGGTGCTTCGATTTTTCCTCTTTTCTTTTGCTTTGCAGTCCAGAACCTATATAGCTTCAGATAGGCCCTGATTTCACTGTTCTCATATGACCTGGGTTAAACCCTGCAGTTTTCGAAAGAACAAATCTCGTTTTGCATAGATGTGGAGAACGGCACGGCACTCGGAGTACAAAACGATTTTATTTTATTTTTTTTGAAATCGAGAGATGAGTTTTCGACCAAGTATTGAGCCTACGACTAAACACAGCAAAACGACTCAACAAGGAAATAAAAGGCACACAACCTAGACACATCGAGTAACACTCGAAACGACTCAAAACAAGAATCGAGATAAAACAAAAAGACACGACACTCAGACGTGCACAGGGAGCCTGTTTCACCGGGTAGTGTTTCCCACCCTTTCTCATTTGTGGTTCTCACATCACTCGGCTCTCAAGCTCTGTTTTTCTGAAAAAGCCCTATTTTCACTTTTCCTCTCATCGCACATCTCTCTATTCTTCAATCTCTCATTTTTCATCCCTCCCCTGGGTGGTTGATGGATGAACAGAAAACTGTGGGCTCGTGCCCCTGGCATTCTGCTAGATTCTTCTTTTCCTACGCGCAACTAGTGAGTTCCTCTCTCAGAGGGGTTGTGCTACAACAGGATGTGTAGCAAATCTGCAGCTAACATCGATTGATGATGCTCTGTCGGGGAGTTTGGACGTGGTTAGACCTGTCCAGGTGAGGGAGTGGGATATCTTGCCCCATTCTAGTTCGTGCTTCGCACTTTGCTTGATACCTCGTTGCTTGGAGGATGTGAGAGCTTTTTGCCCTTTGTTGTCCCCTTTTCTGGCGAATACGGTGCCCTTTCCGACAAGTAGAATGCCCTTTCTGGCAAGTATTTTGACAAAGGGGAAAAGACAGAACACCTGACTCAACTGTGCCCCTAGTTCATCATTTTGACCATTTTTTGTTTTTGCTTTCTACTAAAACAGTTTTGACCAACATGAGAGTTAGATTAACGCGCTTGTTTGATTTTCTGATTTAAAATCATGCAAGTTAGGCTATGAGCACTGAGAGTTTTCCTTTTTTGGGTCCAAGAAATGGTCCAGTTTTGAAAATGGAATACTTTTCGAGAAGATTAGTCAACCTCAGTAAAAATTCTCAAAAACTATTTCGCAAACGGTCACTACTGAATGAGCACGGAACCTACCCTTTGAGATGCACAACCTCGGATCCATGGCAATGGAAAATTGCCCATTGTCTGAAGGACACTACATGGCAACGGAAAGTTGCCCCTTGTTTGAACGGCACCGCGGCGCATTGAATGGCAACGGAAAGTTGCCCCTTGTTTGGATAGCACCGCAGCGCATTGAATGGCAACGGAAAGTTGCCCCTTGTTTGGACGGCACCGCAGCGTTTTGTAGGCAATCCTCAGAGCAGCGAACACAACCGAATTCTCAGATACAGAGAAGACAAAGATGACCAAAACCATCGCATGGACACAATCGAATTTGAAGTGTTTACGGCTGGACTTCAGGATGAAGTTGCCTACGTATCCCAAAGATGGGAATCAAGCCTTACGTAGTTCGGGGTTAAGGTACACTCGGGTATTAACCTCTCCTTTTGCGCTCTAACTTTTGCCAAGGCCGCCCTTTGCGGGTTTTCAACCTTGCGAGCTATGTTTTTCTTCTTTTCAATTTTTGTGTTCTTTTCTTTCTTTTCATTTCTTTTTTGATTTTCTTTTTTTGTTCTTTTCTTTGCATATTTCATTTTTTTTCTTTTGTTTTTTTCTCTTTTTTTGTTCGTTTTCTTCTTTTTTTGCTCTAACTTTTGCCTGGGCTGCCCTTCCGGGTTTTCGGCCCAGCGAGCCTCTCAAGGGTAAAAGTAAAGCTTGGTCCATGCCAAATGGTTATAGGGTTTCGAAGCCATCCGTATCCAGGAGAGTGGCTGTTGATTTGCAAGAGGACTCATCTTCAGCTCTTCGAGCATGTCTGATATCTTTGCCCCTAGTTCGAGGGGTACTTCCGTTCTAGCTTTGCAAGCTTCTTCTGATCTTTTTTATCAGACTTTCCTGGCCTCTTGTTCGAGGGCTGCTTCAAATTTGGCCACACAGGCCTCACATCGTAGTTGATCGTTGAACCTTCTGAATTCAAGTTCAAGGTTTGGAAGCGAAGGGGTTGAGTCTCGAGGCTGAGAGCGATCCTAGGCTGCACAATCTCAGGAGCGATTCCACACAGGTCTTCGCAGGACCGCGCAAAACATTTTGTTTTTGAAAGTTTTTAAGAAAGCGACAAATCGCTCGCGCTGAAGATAGTATGAAACCAGTCTGGATCAAGCTAGGGTCCTTCTCAGTACTCACGCTAACAAGCATGATTTCATTCATTAAGGGCTTGGCACGCCTCTCTTTCTCTCAAATGATCAAAGTTTTGCAAATCCCGAGGAATTCCTTCCTCTTCGTTTTCACCGCAGTGTTTTTTAAAAAAAAGTTTTGAAAAACTTAGGTCGATACAGTGAATTCAAAGCACAGAAAAGACACAGCTTCTAGTCAGATACTGCCATCTCATTTGGAATTTCTGGTACAACTGGCACATGGCAGAAGCAAGCACAAAAGCATGAAAAAAAAACCACTGCTATTTCATTCAAATCTTCTGGTGTTACTGGCTCCCCGGCAGAAACAGACTCAAAAGAAAACAAAAGGACAAACACAAAACAAAATAGTGATATCCGAGGTAAGGCCCCCTGGAATCACCCGACTCCTATATAACAGGGCTGACTCGGTACAACAAGACAAACCCAAAACAAAAGAGACTGACTCAAAACAAAAAGACAGACTCAAAAACAACAAGACTGACCCAATACCTAAGTCAGAATGTACAAAACCAGCATTCACAAATGCTCAAAACAGTGCGTGCCATACACCATATCTGAAATAAACTGAACGCCGCCCTCAGGTGGTTCATCCCTTGATCACATCATCCCCCCCACAAGTTCACTTATCAAGTGCCGATAGACTTTGCAGGACCTGGTGCGGGGATGACCCCGTTGTCAATCAAATTTTGTATCTCGTGGCGGAGACAGACGCAATAGTCGGTGTCATGAGCGGTTTGTTGATGGAAAGCACAGTACTTAGTCGGGTCATGCTTTGGAGGGAGAGGATCGGGTAGAGGCCGTTGCTCTAACGGTTTCAGATGTCCTTTCCTGAGTAGGACCCCCAGGGCTTTAGACAAAGACATATAGAATGGGGTGAAAACCCTCTTGCCTCGGGGTAGATAGTCTGAAGCTCGGGGGTTTGAAGTGGATGCACCAACAAAGGGGGTGGCTGCTCTTGGTGTGGTGGTGGCGACCATGCCCACTTCGGAAGATCTTGCAGCTGCGTCACCGCTGGTGGTCGCATTCGAACTGCGGGTAAACGCCCTCCTGGGCTGCTCCTTCTCCTGGTCAATGAGGCCCTGCTTCATAGCATCCTCGATCTGTACTCCCATCTCATGCAAGTCCGAAAAGGTAGGGAAGGGGAGCACGATCATTTTTTGCATTAGTTTGGGCTGGAGGTTGCGCACAACCATCCGTATTTGATCCTTATCCGTTGGCCTAACGGTCATCATTGAGGCCTTGGTCCTCCAGCGGGTCACGAATTCTGAGAAGCTCTCCTTCGGCTCCTGCTTCATCGTCTCAAGATCACGGGTCGTAATCTCGATTTGGGTATTGTATGAATATTGTGCGACGAATGCCTCGGCCATCTCCTCCCAGCTTCGTTTCACCGAATCCTCTAATTTGGCATACCAGATGACCGCAATAACCGACAGGGTCCTGCCAAAAAGGGAGAGCTTCTGTAGTCTTGTCAAGCCCATCGGGCGCAGAACATCTGAAAACAAACTCAGGTGGACTATGGGATCTCCTGACCCATCAAAACGGTCGATGTGAGGCATCTTGAACCTGTCCGGCAGAGTTACAGCTGCGTCGGTGTACCCGTCCTCAATGTCCGGGATGGACTTTACCCCCTGGGATTTCTTGAACAACTTTTCAAGCTTGCTCAACTTCAACGCTGTGGGGTCGACCTCGAACTCGAAGGGAGAGTCCTGTAGATTGGTAGGTGTTTTGGATAGTTGGGGTAAAATTGGGGGCGGAGCCGGCCCTACCGGAATGTCCGTACCTTCCTGGACATTTGGCGTCTCCCCAGGTGCTGGAGCTCCTGCTGGGGGAGGAACTTGTTGTGAAGCGGACGCGCCGCTTTGCTGTTGCAGCTTGGTGATGAGCTCGACCTGCTGAGCCATGATTGCAGCTTGCTGCTTGGAGAATTCCGCTTGACGAACAGCATCTTGCTGCATGAGTTTCATACTTTCTTACATCTGGCACATCATTGCCTCCATCCCTGACGTGTTCTGCTGATCCATCTGACTGACTGGTATCTATCCTTGCAGTAAAAACTGAGACCTCAGCCTGACTGTTCACTGGTGGGGTGGATAAGGGCCACTGATCTGGTAACTGCTGAACTAGTGATTTGTGCCCGACTAGCCCTTTTACTCTGCCTCTGGCAAAGGAACACTGATTGCCCTTGAACTGAATCTCTGACCTGACAAAGTCTATCAGCACAAGTTCGATGAATCTCGGGGGATATCGGAGCCTTCTGAAGCTATGGTTCCAAGACTACCTAGCAAAAGAGAAAACAGACAGCACCTCAGCCTGATTTCACCTGAACAGATATGAGCCTATTTGAATGAGTGTGCTCTCTACTGAATTTTGCCCCAAAATTTGGCCTGTAAACCGTTACCCTCGGGTAAACTGAATCCCAAAATACTGAACTGGTGCCCGCGGGCCTGATGCCCAAACTCTGTAAACTGATACATGCATTCGTATGGAGACGCACCCCAAAAAGCACATAACAAGTAAGTGAGAGCCAAAACACCCCTATGTTGGGGTAGGGTTTCCCTGTCCTATTTTGTCAAGAGCTAGGGTTTCACTACGCACACAGCGGTTTCAAACAACCTATAAACGGGTAAGCAACCTGTCCTAGTTTGGAATGGTCACTATGGATCCGAATATGCACTAGGTCGAATGGTCAAAGAGGGTGCCCCGGTAAAACCGGGGCTTGTGTTCCCATACTGGCAGAGCCCACAACCGGTCAGCCTTATGGTCATGCCTTGACAAGACAAGCCTCCGGCAAACCGTTCAGGAATAGCATATGGCAAACACGGTGTTTTAGGCGCACCAATGCAAATGCAATGCAAAGAAACACGCAAGTGTAGTCAAAAACAGATATCATGAGTTCGAGTCAAGTTCTCTAAATCCCCAGCGGAGTCGCCAGAAACTGTAGACGTCCCCCGAACGCCCCGGGAGGGTGAGCTCCCGTTCTGTTCATTTGGGGTCATTACAACTCGGACTCTCAAATCGTCACGGTTCTAAATTTGAACCAAAGAGTCCGAATCCGGCAAATCGTTTTGAGAAAACAGATTTTGAAAGAAGTGCCAAGTATGGACTGCTTTGCCAGATACAGAGTCGCCACCTAAATATTTTGTTTTGGGGAAATTTAGGAAACCCTGACTCGTTGCCTAAGGCCACGTGTCCGTCATCACCAAAGTTGCCTCGGCTCGGGAACTTGGGTACGATTGGGGAAGGTCACTTCGTGAGCACCCTCGCTCGCCTGATCAAAGATCGGCCTCTACTAACCATGATATCAAGTTTTGAAAACATTGTGTGTTCTTATTCCGATTTTTTAGCCTAGGTTTACTATGTGATGCGCACAGCATACAAGTATAGACTGGATCGCCTGAATTGGGACAAAACATTTCATGTTTGTTTGTTTGAAAATGGTTTGATGGTGCTACCCGCAAGTAGGCTAAGACGTGGATTTGCCACCCTCAGGTGGGCTTAGAAAACATGATTTTGCCACTATCTAGTGGGCTTAAAACACACATTTGATGAATTGTTCCAATTCAAATAACCCAACCTTCACCCACAGGCATTCAGGCAGTTATATCACATAAGCATATAGCCTCATGGTAAGCATGCTATTCATGGCAGTCACTCACACGCATGCAAGGATGCTAAAGCATAAAACTCACCAAGTACTCCAAGCCAAAAAAGAAGCTAATTAGAAATCTATGCATGATCCTAATTATAACAGAAATGCCTAATGCAACACATGCAAAAGTGCAACTATAGCAGGCTCGGCTATTCTAAACATGGCATATGAGATGCAACAGCTAACAAGTATTCAACTTTGAAATTGAAATACAAATGTAGTTAGTATGGTGCGCTGAGCCCGGTGCATGCAAAACAGATGAATGAATGCAAACATGCTGTCATACTGTATGCTAATTGAAGCATGCCCTAATCTAACCATTATAAGCAGGTAAATAAAAGGGAAGAAAGACGTGGGGTTGGAAGACATACATCACACACACGCACACTTATTACAGTTGTGCCCTCGCGCAGAGGGTCCAAATAAATAATACAGTCCCAAATGAAAGAATATTACAGTCCAAATAATGTACAAATTCCTAATTAATTTACAAATTAACTAAGAAAGCTGTAAACTGGCATGCAAGCCAGGGACTGCCTTGACTCTGATGAATGATGCATGCCCGGGTTGCCTTTGCGTGGAAATCCATGACAATGCCCCAATTAGCCTCTGTTTGCACCTGTTCTTGAAATACGTGCCAAGCCTCGGAAGACCGCTGATTCCTTATTTGCTGCAACAGAGAGCAGGAAAGGGGCATAGCAATGTATTTTCACAAATGTATGCATGCCTCGATCCTCGTGCCACCAATCACGCATCTCGATGTATGATGGCCGAGGAGTCGAATTGCACAATTTAATATGAAATGAATGCACATGAAAACACAACAAGACCTAACTCCATCATGGATGATCCGAAGTGTCGGTGACTAGAGAATTGAGACACGTTCCGTCACTCGGAGTACGAAATGCACCTCGTTTCCCGTGCCCGGGCTAACTCCTATTCCGAACACGATGCAATATGCATGACATGCATGAAATGCAACTAAGATACAATCCTAACATACACAATGTTATGGAATGGCATACAAGCTACACGCGGTAATACGCAACCGAGCATACACAATGCTATGGATGAAATGGCATACGCAATGCAATAATGGGCTTACACCAACATGAGAGAGCCTCAGCCACACTCACATAGGAGGCCATCAGATGAAAACAAGACAACTTGAAATGCGTGCACGCGTGCACGCAAACCGAAGACCGACCCTCAGGCACCGAAATGCCACTCTAATGAGACATGGCAAAGACATGGAATATGATATGCAAACATGCAAAAATCAGTAGCAAAATGAGGGGCAAAACAGCCCCGAAACAAGGCGAAATGACACCCGATGCATGGAATTTCTCCCGAAATGCAAAACTAAGTACATGAAATGGCTTACAGCTATACAAAGCATGCATAATTGGTACATGGAATGAAAAGACAGAAGCAAGGCAGCCCTAAAATAAGCATTTTTACAGTTCAAAACATGGCCAAACAGTAAGCACAAATGGGACTAAATTATCATACAAAAATGGCTCCGCAAGGGAGGCAATGAAGCAAGTGGTAGATGCAAAGCCCAAATAGAAAAAGAATCTTCTACAACACTGAAGAGGGACCAAAAATATGACTACTTACAGTTTATGGAAACCCCCAAAACAATGTACAAGTATGCTCAAAATGCCATGCAAGGTAGGGTCCAAAAGAGGTCAAAACACAAAGTATACAAAAAATTCATCAAACAGCCAAATACCCTTAATGAAACATGACAAGGGGGTCAAAATATGTCCACTTTAAGTTCGGACCAAGGTCCAAAAACAGAGACACAATAGGCTAATAAATCATGCAAAAATGGGGACCAAAGAGGGGTATAACGACAAGTGGCACATGGAGGTCCCAAACAGTGATGAGCCATTATTCAATGTTGAATAAGGGCTCAAAATAAGCCTATCTACAGTTTACATCATTCTCCAAAACAGATCACACATAGGCCAAAAATAACATGCAAGATTAGGGCCTAAAGGAGAGATAAAGAAGGAAGTGAAAGATGGGGACCTCAAATGAAAAAATTCCTTTAATGAATCATGAAATAGAGCTCAAATAAAGGGTACTTTCAGTTTTGGTCGGAGCTCAAAACAGCAAGCAAAATAGCTAGAAAAATGTTACAAAATTAAGCTCAAAAAGAGGGAATCGATGTTTACCCTTGAAGACCAACCCTTGGTTGCGTCTTGGCTTGAGAAGTGATGCCTCCTAGCTGCTGGAAAGCTCCCCAAGCTGCTGGAAATGGAAGTGGTAGTGTAGTGCTAGGTGGTGATGAAGAAAAAGGGGTAGAACTTGGTTGTTTGAGCTTGAAAGAGAGAGATGGAGGGAGATGTGTATACAAGGCTTTTAGGTAATTTTTCCAACCTCCAAACCAGCAGCTGGAGCTGCTGTTAAAAAGGCAAAAAGGGGGGGAAAAGGGGGGAAAAAATGGAGGGAAAACCAACCAAGTTTCCCTCCAAAAAGGCAACCCCCTCTCCGATACCAAATCTGGAGAAAATGAATACATATTTGTAATCTACCAACGCTGAGGATCATGGCCGGCCAATTATCCAAGCTGCAGGTGGCCGGCCGGCCACCTCTTATGGCCGGCCGGCCAAGGGTCAAAAGGGTTAATGAGAATTAGTAGCCGACCATATGATATTGGTGGCCTTCCATGTGTGTACAACACAACCATGTGGTCAAACACTGGAAAAAGTAACCCAGGAGAGAGAACAACCCACTTTTAGGAGGGGTTCAAAAGGGTCAAGCAACATTAGTGGCCGGCCATATGATATTGGTGGCCTCCCAGGTGTGTACATCACAAATATGTGGTTTTGGGTGCAAGAAAGTGGCCCTAGGGTGGTCAATATTGGCTTGGAAGTGAGAAAAACGGGCGTCGGAGGGCGCCGGAGGAATATAACTGGTTGCTGAAACAATTGCTGGCCTCCCACCCTTCTACGGCCTTCCTGGTGATGAAACAGAGGTACCTGCCAAAAATGAATGAAAACCGATGCAAAACGAATGTTCGGGGGCCAAAACACGCAATTCGGGGCCCTAAAAACTGCATGTTAAGCATCGAAAGTGGCATTCGACCACGAAGTGGGTCTCTCAGACCTCCGTGTCCCTCAAAATGGAGCAAATAAGAAGTATGCCAAAAACCGAAGCAAATGGAGGTGGTTAAGCGGTCCCGAACCGAGGCACACGGCCAACGACTCCGAAAAACCAGAAACCGAACTCCAAACGGGCAAAATGGCCTACGACCACAAAACGTAGCCTACGGCCACTGAGAGATGATCTACAAGACCTCTCCCTCCCTTCGCAAAGAGAAAACAGAGAAAATCGAGCCTGGTTCGCAAACTGAAGCAAAGCACAGAAGAGGGTTCGAAAATCCGGAGGCAGGGCTCACGGCCGCGACTCTGAGACTTCTGAACGAGCACAATATGCAGTATCACCGAGCGCTCAACTGGTGACGTCTGAGTCTCAAGGTCGGTCAAAAATGGGGTGTCTACAGTATGCCTCATATACTTTCTTAAGCTTTTGAGGTAAAAATTCTATCTTATTTCCTTTGAGCTGATACAGTTATTACTATGATATGAAAATGAATGATTATGTTTCATATGATTTGCAATGTATACTCTTTGATGATGCTCTTGCCTAAAAATCATGCCCATGCTTAAAATGTGTGATACATATTGAAATTCATGATTTTTCTTGGCATATGGATTGTTATACCTTGAACATGTTTCATTTCTTTGGAATTATATTAGCTCCATGAGATTATATTGAGTTTAACCTATTATGAGCAATATTTGGTATTCTACATAATGCTTGAGTTATGATTGTTAAATCTTCTAGATTGCATATTAGTATCCTTGGTAGATTGCATGTTGGTATCATTTTGGCATCTTATTTGATATTATTGAGGAGAACATTTCGGTTATGAGCTTTCATTGTTCATATCTCCTATTGATTTTGCCAAATGAAACAAGGAGAAGAATTTAAATTTGATTAGTTTAAAAAATAAATAAATAAATAAAAATTCCCTTAGATTCTATTCTATTTTTGATATCACACTCATGAGTTTGCACCTCACACACACACACATATATATATATATATATATATTTTAATTTTCTTGTATAAAATCTGTATGCTCTTGCCAGAAATCGATTGTTAGATCATGCTCAAATCGATTGTTAGATCATGCTCAACTGCTTGACATATACTTTAAGTTTAATTTATGCTGGTATTATTTTATTATAATTTATTTTATTTTGCTATTAGGCTTAATTTCTGTTATTTTTATTTTTTCTCATTATTATTATTTTTGTTTGGGCTTAATTTTCTTATTTTTTTTTGCTTTTTAATTTCATTTTTTAGTACTTACACATAAAAACAAAAACAAATCCAAATACAAATATTTACATTAAAAAAAAAAAACACCCTTCATTTTTTTTACGGCCACACGCCGATCCAAAAAAACATAAAAAAAAAAAAAAACAACACCCTTTATTTTTTTTCCGGCCATACGCCGATCTTACTTACTCGCCTCTTCCACCGCTCTCTTCTTCTTTTTATCACCTTGGGCGACCCTTGACGCCCCTGCCCCCATGCTTTCGTCGAGAGCGATGACTTCCCGTTGACTATCAAAGGCCAAGAACGATGTTGCTCCAAATCGGGCCATGGAGGTGGTCTTCCGTTTAAGTTCTTTATTTCGGCCTTCAGTGCACCTATTTCTACTCACGCATCCTTGTACATGCGCTGAAGTAGAGAGAGTTGGGCGTTGACCTGATGGAGCTCACTTGTCCTGTTCTGCAATCGGTGAGCTAATTTTGTGACTGCAATCACCGTCTTCATACAGGACGTTAGTGTGAAATGATTGGCTTCAATATCTGATTGAGTTGCCATCATTTGCTCAATCGACATCATAGGAAGGTTAGGTAAAGGAATGATAGGAAGAGTAGGAGTAGGGGCACTCGATCCAGCAGAGCTTATGGGATCGTTCAGGTCCGAAAACAGAGTGAGGGGACGGGATGAGGAAGCCATGGATTAGAGGTGAGAGGTGTCGCAAAAATAAGTTACAGAGAAATAGAAGCGAACAAACTGAGGTTTGGCCTCCTCTGTTCAGTTTCTTTGTCTCTCGATGAGGAAGAAGAAACAGAAGAGAGTGATGCAGAAGAGATAGAAGAAGAGATAGAAGAGAGTGAGGTGAAGAAGAAGACGCAGACGAGTGTGATTAAGAAGAAGGCTGAAGAGAAGAAGACAAGAAGGGAGAGATAGCCGAGGCGAGCGGCAATCGAGAAGCCTGCTTTTGTCGGCCAATGACGCAAAAGTGAGGCCGCGTGTCAAACGCATTTTGCGAAAAACGAGAGAGACGCGAGAGAGTTGTATGTGTATGCATATTTGTCTATATATTGTATAGCTATGTAATATGTATATATATATTTGTTGATTGATCGTTGATTGATATATATATATATATATATATATATATATATATATATATATATATATATAAGCAGTTTCTTTATATATCAATCAATTTATCAGCGTATTTCTTTTTTAATTCTGGATCGTCTAGACGACTAATTAATTCAATAAGAGCAGTTTCTTCTTGATTTTGTTTAGTAAGAACTGTAAGTTGTTTAACTGGTTTACAATAAACATCATTACAACCTAATTCAATATTATTTATCTTTTGGACTTTTATGTAGAGTTTGAACATTTAAATTAGTTTTCATGCATTTATAATGAACACGATAAATTAAAGCAATATTATGAACTTTTTCTTTCATATTAGTAAATGAACCATTTAATTGAATATTAAAGTTAATGCATCTAAAATATGTGGATCACGTAAACTGAGTGTAAAATCAGGAAAACAATTAAAATGTACTGGACCTTTATGAAGACCAGTTTCCATCATTCCCATTAAACTGTCATTATAATCTAGAAAGCGAGTATCACGTAAACATAACAAAACAGAAGTATTTTTACCTTGTTGGGTTAATGGTTTAATACCAACTTGAATTAATCCTAAATGTATAAAATTGTTACCATTTTTAAAATGTCTTTTGATTAAATTAGCATCAAATAAGCGACAAGTTTCTCTGGGTTTTTCTAAAGCATAAATTTGTTCAATAGTTTTAACATGCAGATTAACATGAAAGGTATTTTGTATAAAAGTAGTTTTATAAATTTCTTTTACTGATAATTTTGGTATATTCCAACTTAAATCAATTTTATCATTTTGTATTTCTATTTCTTCTTCATTAATTGCTAATCCTTGATTAGGTATTGAGGGCAAAGTAGTTGATGATCTAGAACTGACTGAAGAGTTACTTCTAAATAACCGATTCATTGTTCTGTTTAATTAATCTGTTTTACTGGAATCTTAATACATTGTCTAAATTTATCATGTTTTCACATACCCGCATCCATATATACCCTATTCGGAAGACCCCTAAGTCCAACACTGCCTAACCCTAAGGACTTACTCTGGACAAGGATGAAAGTGGGTGACTTAGCTAGGTGGAAATACACAGATAGAATTTTGAACAGATTAAGATGACTGTGACCAGATTAATAACTAAACAATGGAATTGATTAATCAGAAGTAGCAAAGCAGTAAGAAACAAATACCAACACAACTTGGCTCTGATACCAACATAACTTGGCTCTAATATATATATATATATATTTGTTGATTGACCGTTGATTGATATATATATATATATATATATTTTGATGCAATTTATCACTATCATTTTCTCATCGTCCTCCAGATTCTGACCCATGATTTCCTTTTGATAATGTCACAGGGGAAGAAAATTATATGATGTTATGTATTATGGTCTTATTTTCAAACTAATCTGATGTTATGTATTTATAGTTTGATATCTTAATCTTATATCATGTTATTGATTAAAACTTATTTATTACACATGTGCTAGCCTATGTATTTAGAAATGAATTCAAGGAGCATGACTTGAGAGGGAGCCCTTGTTACTCCCAAATCAAATCAAAATATCATTGTGTGCCATCATCAAAAAGGGGGAGATTGTTAGACTGTAACAACCCTCATACTGTTTACTAATTAATGACTGAATGATTACCGTTAATCATTGATTACTGCGAAATGGAACTGATAATAATTGAACTGATTAAAGTACTAAACTGACTGACTGAAATTGGAAACCGAATCGATTGAGTATATGTTAGTTAAATTGCATTCTATCTGTTTAACTGTATGATTATCTGTTCATGCTTATATGTTTAAACTGCTAATTGAAGGCCTTATCGGCGGCCGAATTAGAAACCGATTGATGTTCCTTGACCCTCGTAATTAATGTGATTTTACGGTGTATTTACTTGAAAACTGATTAGGTGTGATTGAATTAGATTAAAATGAGTTAATTGCAAAGTTTGCCGTAATTACCTAAATGCCACTTAAGTGGCCCACTACTTGGCTCATCTCATTACACTCATACATACACATTTCATCAGCTCATTCTTGAGCACAGCACCGACTAGAGAGATAGAAATAGAGAGTGAGAGGGAATTGAGTTGAGTTCGAGTTTATTGGTGGAATTGCTTGGTAATTGAAGTGTAGATTACTAATTTGAGCCTCTAGCCTTGCATTGGAGACCTAAGGTAGAGTAATTACTCTCTTGTTTGTGAATTGAGCTAGTTCTTGCATGATTCATGCTTCATTGTAGAACTAAGTCATATTTTGGTTCATTGTTGTTGATTTGAAGCTCATTTCATGCATGCATGTTTGTATTGTAGATGTTTGAGTTGTTTTCATGGCAAAAGGTTACATGCATGTTCATAATCATGTTTAAGTCCATGATTTCACCATGTTCTGAAAAGAATTGGCTCCTAAGAGCATCAAATTGAAGCTTCAAAATGGTTTGAATTCATGCATGTTGCATGTTCATATTGTTCTTGAAATTGGTTTGAAATTGGGTTTGAATTGAAAACCCTTGGGCTTTGATTTCTCAAATTGAGCTTTGAACTATGACATTCTATATGTTTATAAGAGTTTTCCAGAAAATGAGCCCAAGAGGATCGGTTTGAGTTGTTAGCAACTTGGTTTTGAGCTTGAAGGTGCAATCTGGAATTTCCAGATTTCGCACTTCCGCTCGAGCGGGTTTAGTGACGCTCGAGCGTAGAATTCGAGCACCCAGCATCTCTGCACTGTTTTGCAGTCCGCTCGAGCATAGGATTGGGCGCTCGAGCGGGGTCATGTCTCACGCTCGAGCAGGCGTCGAGCGGAGATTTCACCCATCCAGTACCTTTACGGTACGCTCGAGCGGGAAAGTTTACGCTCGAGCGTGTACCTTTGTTTTCCTGTACGCTCGAGCGGGGAAACCTGAGCTCGAGCGGAACTCTGTTTTTCTAAAAATGCTTTTAAATGTACATCTTTGCGTCCTCATCCCATTCTAGGCATTCTTAGGCCTAGTTTAAGGCGTCTTGTTGAGGATATAGATGTAGAACACACCGAGGCATTAGGGGTTAAGTTATTATCTTTCCCAGCTGTATAGCTTAGTGTGTTCAATCTGTTAATTGTGTAGGGTTGGCGACTGGAGAGACACGCTCTAGCATACCGTAGCCCAAACTCTGTGAGTAACAATTGTGTAAAGATATGTTCAACTGATATCTTTTGAATACTGAACTGAACTGTTTACTGAACTGGTATTACTGAATGAATGTATGTCCTTTATTTCTGAACTGTACTGTGGCATCCTTAGTACCTACGGTTTACTGTTACTGTTACTGTTACAGAGATCTCTGTCGGTTCCCTCGTGGAACCACTACTGTTTACTGACTGATGGCCATCATTACTGTTCGGTCTTTCAAGACCTACTGTTACTGTTATGCTAATGGATGTACCACATATGACTGTTTACTGTACTGAACAACTGAATGACTGATTGAAATGAACTGTTTTCATACTGTAAGGACATTCATTCTTAACCCCTTTACATATTGTGTTATTCACTGGGCTTTAGCTCACTGCTCATATATATATGTAGGTGTACAGGCACCAGACCGCAGCTAGAGGCATCAGGGTTACTCCAGTTTTGTCAAGCCAGCCTTTGTGCCTCACTGCGAGGTTCCGAGTTGCCATGCTATGGCTTGGGGGTGTTTTGTTTGTTTTTCCCCCTTCTGTACTGTTTTACTGTTCTGTATAGACCGGGTGTTACTGTACTGTTACATAGGGTTGAGTCCCTAGTCTGAATGATTGTAAATATTGTGTATACTGCTCTGTACTGTTTATGTGTAAATGTATGAAAAGCCTTTTTGCATACAGAATGTCACAGCTCAATGGACACTATTTACTTACTGTATTGGCTTCCGCCAGGCCCTGTACTCTGTTTTACTGTACTACTGTTAAGCAGGCCTTCGGTAATCTTGGATTACTGGCCGGTTACGGTGCTAAACCCATAGGGCCGGGTTTGGGTCGTGACAGAGTGGTATCAGAGCGATACTTACCATGAGTTATACCGCACACACGTGTCCAAATGAGCTATAGGGTGTCCTAGAAAAGTGATTAGGGCATCTCATGAGCATGATAAGTGTGTGGTTATGTTATGACTGAATACATACTAATGTGGTAAACTGTTAAACAAATGACTGCTTATGTTTAAAACTGTTATAACTACTTATAGTGAAATGGACAATGCAAATGAACCTGAGTCCTCATCTACTGAGGCAAGAATGGAAAGAATGGAAAGAATGATGGAACTGATAACTGCTAGACTTGAACAACAACAGAACCAACAGCCTCCTCCTCCTCCGGTACAGCCGGAGCCTAATGTGAATGTGAATGATGGGGATATTATTGCTCTGACCCAGAAGTTCAGCAAAATGAAACTGCCAACCTTTCAAGGAGGCCTTGAACCGTTAAAAGCTGAAGCTTGGGTTCTGGAAACAGAGAAACTATTTGAAGTGTTTCCGTGCTCAGAAGCGAACAAAGTATTGTTAGCTACCTTCACCCTTCAAGAAGAAGCTAGAAGGTGGTGGATGTTGATTCGCGATACAAATGCTGTTATGACTTGGGCTCAGTTCAAGGAGTCCTTCTTTGAAAAGTACTTCCCACAATGTGTCAGGGATAGGAAAGTAACTGAGTTTGAACAACTGAAACAGGGCACCATGTCGGTTGCCGAATATGAAACGAAATTTACTGAACTTGCCCGTTATGCACCGCATATGGTGGATACTGAGTATAAGAAGGCCAGGAAATTTGAAGGTGGCCTTAATGTTGCAATTCTTGACCGAATAAATGTGTTGAAACTACCGACTTTTGTGGGTGTTCTCGACCGGGCATTGATGGCCGAGTCGAACATTGCAGCAGTAAAACAATCTGAAACACCAACAACCGAATGGCATGGTAAAAGGCAGGGTTTCAAATTTAAGAAAGGCAAACACAACCCGTTGAACAAAAAGCAAAACACAGGGTCAATGACTACTTCTAGTCAAGGAAACCGTACAATACCGCCCTGTTCTGAATGTGGGAAAAATCATAAGGGAGTTTGTTACAAACTATCTGGAGCTTGTTATAGGTGTGGCAAGGTGGGCCACATGGTTAAAGATTGTCCTTCTGCTCCTCAGGGCACCAGCAAAGCTGCAGCCAGCGGCGCAGCATCAAACGCTCCACCAAAACCGAACCCTAAAGCTACCGGGAAAGAGCCTATGAGGCAGGGCCGAGTGTTCGCCCTAGTACCAGGAGATGTGCAGAATACCGAGACCGTTGTGTCAGGTATTCTCTCTATTTGTACACAAAATGCATATGTATTGATTGATTCGGGGTCTACACATTCTTATGTATCGCATGCTTTTTCGCGTAAATTGAATAGACCCTTGGAACCCATGAACTATCTGTTAGCAGTGTCATCACCCGTAGGAGGATCTATGACCTGTGCATATATGTATCCTGCTTGTGAAATTATTGTTGAAGATGCACATCTGTTTATTGATTTACTGCCACTGAACATAGACCATTTTGATGTTATATTGGGGATGGACTGGTTAACGAAATATCATGCCACCATAGACTGTGTAACGAAACAAGTAGTTTTCCGTCCACCTGGTCTACCTGAATTTGTGTTTAATGGGGTTGGAGTAGTACCTCCCCCGTATCTGATTTCATCTGTAAAAGCTGTTAAACTGATTAGAAAGGGATGTAAAGGGTATCTGTGTTCTGTTTTGACCGTGTCTACTGATGATAATGCTAATATGAACTGTATTCCTATAGTCAGAGAATTCCCAGATGTATTTCCAGATAATCTTCCAGGGGATTTGACTGATAGAGAGATTGAATTTACCATTGAGGTAATTCCGGGCACACAGCCGATATCTAAAGCTCCTTACAGAATGGCTCCAACTGAACTGAAGGAGTTGAAAGTGCAACTACAGGAACTACTGGATAAGAAGTTTATCAGGCCTAGCACTTCGCCATGGGGTGCACCTGTTTTGTTTGTAAAGAAGAAAGATGGCTCACTGAGACTGTGCATTGACTATCGCGAACTGAATAAGGTAACTGTGAAAAATAAATACCCATTGCCACGTATTGATGATTTATTTGATCAGTTACAGGGTGCACAAGTGTTTTCCAAGATTGATCTCAGATCCGGGTATCATCAACTGAAGGTTAAACCGGAAGACATTGATAAAACTGCTTTTAGAACGAGGTATGGACATTACGAATTTTTAGTTATGCCGTTCGGAGTCACGAACGCCCCTGCTGCCTTTATGGACCTCATGAATAGAATTTTTAAACCATACCTTGATGACTTTATTGTTGTATTTATTGATGACATATTGATTTACTCCAAGAATATAGAAGAGCATGAATATCATCTGAGACTTGCCCTACAAACTTTAAGAGAACAGAAACTGTATGGTAAACTGTCTAAATGTGAATTTTGGCTTGACCATGTTATGTTTTTGGGGCATGTTGTTAGCAAAGATGGAATTTCTGTTGATCCGTAGAAAATTGAAGCTGTAGTGAACTGGCCTCGACCAACAAATGTGACCGAAGTCCGAAGCTTTTTGGGGTTGGCTGGATACTACAAAAGGTTTGTCAAAGATTTCTCCAAGATTGCTTTACCGTTGACTCAGTTGACTCAGAAAGGGATATCATTTGATTGGACTGATCAAAGAGAATCTGCCTTCCAAGAGTTGAAAACTCGACTTGTGACTGCACCTGTTTTAACCTTACCTTCAGGTATGGATGGTTATACTGTATTTAGTGATGCTTCTCATAAGGGTTTGGGGTGTGTTTTAATGCAGAATGGGAGAGTAATTGCCTATGCTTCCCGTCAACTGAGACCGCATGAAAAGAACTACCCGACCCATGATCTGGAACTTGCTGCAGTGGTATTCGCACTGAAAATCTGGCGTCACTACCTGTACGGGGTAACATGTGAAGTATATACCGACCACAAGAGTTTGAGATATTTCTTCACACAGAAAGAACTGAACATGAGACAGCGGAGATGGCTAGAATTGATAAAGGACTATGACCTACAGATCTTGTACCACCCAGGAAAAGCCAATACCGTTGCCGATGCATTGAGCCGGAAATCGATTGGAAACTTAGCCTGTTTGCTTACAGGACAGAAAGAGTTGCTTTGTGACCTTGAAAAATCTGAAATCGAAATTGTTTTGAGAGAACAAGGTGGAACCTTAGCTGCTATTTCTGCTCAACCGGCACTGATTGAAGAAATTAAAGAGAAACAGCAACTGGATGACTTCTTGAAAAAGATCATCGAAGAAAGAGAATCTAAACCGAGACCGGGATTCAAATTTGAGAATAATGTACTGAAATTTCAAGAAAGACTGTGTGTGCCAAATGATACTGAACTGAAAAGAAGAGTTCTGCAAGAAGGCCACAATTCGAAATTGTCTATCCATCCGGGGAATACGAAAATGTACCAAGATCTGAAACAGAATTTCTGGTGGCCGGGAATAAAGAAAGAAATTGCTGATTTTGTATCCAAATGTCTTCATTGCCAACAGGTCAAAGCTGAACACCAACGACCTGCCGGACTATTGCGACCCCTACCCATACCAGAGTGGAAATGGGAGCATATCACGATGGATTTTATCGTTGGATTGCCTCGCTCCAGAAAAGGTATGGATTCAATTTGGGTTATTGTTGATAGATTAACCAAATCTGCTCACTTCTTACCTGTCAAGACAATCTATAATGCGGACAAATTGGCTGTTATCTATATTGATGAGATTGTAAGACTGCATGGAGTGCCTGTGTCTATTGTTTCTGACAGGGATTCGAAGTTTACATCGAGGTTTTGGCAAAGCCTACAAACTGCACTGGGTACTGAACTGAGACTGAGTAGTGCCTATCATCCTCAGACAGATGGCCAATCAGAAAGGACCATCCAAACCCTGGAGGATTTATTGAGAATGTGTGTCCTTGATTATCAGGGAAACTGGGAAAGTCACTTGCCCTTAGCTGAATTCGCCTACAACAACAGCTACCATTCGAGTATTGGTATGGCGCCTTTCGAGGCATTGTATGGCAGAAAATGTAGATCTCCGATCTGCTGGGCAGAAGTTGGAGATGGGCCTTTGCTTGGGCCCGAAATTGTGTATGAAACAACTGAAAAAGTGAAACTGATACAGCAAAGACTGAAAACTGCACAGAGTAGACAGAAAAGTTATGCAGATGTCAGAAGACGGGACAGAGAGTATGAAGTGGGTGATCACGTTTTTGTGAAAGTGACACCAATGAAAGGCCAGACTCGTTTTGGAGTCAAAGGCAAGTTAGCGCCGAGATATGTCGGACCGTATGAGATTATTGAGAAAATCAATCCGGTGGCGTATCAAGTTGCGCTTCCTCCTGAAATGGAGCACATGCATAACGTCTTCCACATTTCCATGTTAAGAGATTATCTCCGGGATCCCTTCCATGTAATAGAGCCTACCCACGTAGTGTTGAGTGATGACTACACTTACGAGGAACGGCCTATACAGATTGTAAATAGACGAATCAAGAAACTGAGGAACAAAGAGATCCCGTTAGTGAAAGTTGACTGGCAAAACCACGGTGGCGTGTATGCCACTTGGGAAAGGGAAGATGACATGGCCAAATGATATCCTGAACTGTTTCCACTGAATCCTGTTTTCTTCCAGAATGAAGGTAACTCGAGTTTAGGGGACTAAACTCTTTATAAGGAGGGGAGACTGTAAGAACCCCCATACTGTTTACTGATTAATGACTGAATGATTACCGTTAATCATTGATTACTGCGAAATGGAACTGATAATAATTGAACTGATTAAAGTACTAAACTGACTGACTGAAATTGGAAACCGAATCGATTGAGTATATGTTAGTTAAATTGCATTCTATCTGTTTAACTGTATGATTATCTGTTCATGCTTATATGTTTAAACTGCTAATTGAAGGCCTTATCGGCGGCCGAATTAGAAACCGATTGATGTTCCTTGACCCTCGTAATTAATGTGATTTTACGGTGTATTTACTTGAAAACTGATTAGGTGTGATTGAATTAGATTAAAATGAGTTAATTGCAAAGTTTGCCGTAATTACCTAAATGCCACTTAAGTGGCCCACTACTTGGCTCATCTCATTACACTCATACATACACATTTCATCAGCTCATTCTTGAGCACAGCACCAACTAGAGAGAGAGAAATAGAGAGTGAGAGGGAATTGAGTTGAGTTCGAGTTTATTGGTGGAATTGCTTGGTAATTGAAGTGTAGATTACTAATTTGAGCCTCTAGCCTTGCATTGGAGACCTAAGGTAGAGTAATTACTCTCTTGTTTGTGAATTGAGCTAGTTCTTGCATGATTCATGCTTCATTGTAGAACTAAGTCATATTTTGGTTCATTGTTGTTGATTTGAAGCTCATTTCATGCATGCATGTTTGTATTGTAGATGTTTGAGTTGTTTTCATGGCAAAAGGTTACATGCATGTTCATAATCATGTTTAAGTCCATGATTTCACCATGTTCTGAAAAGAATTGGCTCCTAAGAGCATCAAATTGAAGCTTCAAAATGGTTTGAATTCATGCATGTTGCATGTTCATATTGTTCTTGAAATTGGTTTGAAATTGGGTTTGAATTGAAAACCCTTGGGCTTTGATTTCTCAAATTGAGCTTTGAACTATGACATTCTATATGTTTATAAGAGTTTTCCAGAAAATGAGCCCAAGAGGATCGGTTTGAGTTGTTAGCAACTTGGTTTTGAGCTTGAAGGTGCAATCTGGAATTTCCAGATTTCGCACTTCCGCTCGAGCGGGTTTAGTGACGCTCGAGCGTAGAATTCGAGCACCCAGCATCTCTGCACTGTTTTGCAGTCCGCTCGAGCATAGGATTGGGCGCTCGAGCGGGGTCATGTCTCACGCTCGAGCAGGCGTCGAGCGGAGATTTCACCCATCCAGTACCTTTACGGTACGCTCGAGCGGGAAAGTTTACGCTCGAGCGTGTACCTTTGTTTTCCTGTACGCTCGAGCGGGGAAACCTGAGCTCGAGCGGAACTCTGTTTTTCTAAAAATACTTTTAAATGTACATCTTTGCGTCCTCATCCCATTCTAGGCATTCTTAGGCCTAGTTTAAGGCGTCTTGTTGAGGATATAGATGTAGAACACACCGAGGCATTAGGGGTTAAGTTATTATCTTTCCCAGCTGTATAGCTTAGTGTGTTCAATCTGTTAATTGTGTAGGGTTGGCGACTGGAGAGACACGCTCTAGCATACCGTAGCCCAAACTCTGTGAGTAACAATTGTGTAAAGATATGTTCAACTGATATCTTTTGAATACTGAACTGAACTGTTTACTGAACTGGTATTACTGAATGAATGTATGTCCTTTATTTCTGAACTGTACTGTGGCATCCTTAGTACCTACGGTTTACTGTTACTGTTACTGTTACAGAGATCTCTGTCGGTTCCCTCGTGGAACCACTACTGTTTACTGACTGATGGCCATCATTACTGTTCGGTCTTTCAAGACCTACTGTTACTGTTATGCTAATGGATGTACCACATATGACTGTTTACTGTACTGAACAACTGAATGACTGATTGAAATGAACTGTTTTCATACTGTAAGGACATTCATTCTTAACCCCTTTACATATTGTGTTATTCACTGGGCTTTAGCTCACTGCTCATATATATATGTAGGTGTACAGGCACCAGACCGCAGCTAGAGGCGTCAGGGTTACTCCAGTTTTGTCAAGCCAGCCTTTGTGCCTCACTGCGAGGTTCCGAGTTGCCATGCTATGGCTTGGGGGTGTTTTGTTTGTTTTTCCCCCTTCTGTACTGTTTTACTGTTCTGTATAGACCGGGTGTTACTGTACTGTTACATAGGGTTGAGTCCCTAGTCTGAATGATTGTAAATATTGTGTATACTGCTCTGTACTGTTTATGTGTAAATGTATGAAAAGCCTTTTTGCATACAGAATGTCACAGCTCAATGGACACTATTTACTTACTGTATTGGCTTCCGCCAGGCCCTGTACTCTGTTTTACTGTACTACTATTAAGCAGGCCTTCGGTAATCTTGGATTACTGGCCGGTTACGGTGCTAAACCCATAGGGACAGGTTTGGGTCGTGACATAGACTTATTTATTTTGATGATTTATTTAATTATGCTTTAATTTATTTGAAAGAAAAAATAGAATCCAAAATTTATTTTGATGATTTATTTAATTATATTTTAATCAAAATTTATTTTGATAATTTATTTAAAAGAGAAAAATAGAATCAAAATTTATTTTGATGATTTATTTGAAAGAGAAAAATAGAATCAAAATTTATTTTGTCCCATTATTTCTCACCTAAACCTTTATCCTAAATGTTGTTAGAATGTATTTAATATTTGATTAAATCAGGAGTTCAAACAATTCAAAACAAATGTTCAAACAGCCTAGCATAGCAGCAGGCCAAAAGGTACAACTGAAAGATATTCAAATTAGTAATGATGGAAGTACAACGGCTATAAATGACTATAAAGGTTCAAAAGGCCAAAAGGTTCAAGTAGAAGATATTCAAATTTGTAATGATAGAGTGGAATATATTCAAATTGGTAATGATGGAAGTACAACGGTTATAAACGGCTATAAATTCAAATGACTACAACGGCTATAAACGGTTATAATTTTTATTATATATACCAAAGTCTCTAATGTAAACAAGTTACAAAAAATTTGAAAATATTCTTTGATCTATAATCACTCACATCTATTCTCAGAAATTATACACCGAGTCTTATAGCATTAAGCTCATCTTTCCTGTGTGAGATTTACAGAAAAATCAAAGCATCATTTTATATATCTATCTTTGAGAGATATTTATTGTAAGCTTTCTTTGAAAGCAAAAATAACATTTCATCTTGTAAAAGTGTTGCAAACACTGTATTCTTGAAATCTTGAGAGTGATTGTAAATCACCTAAGATTTGCAAGGGTTTGGACTTGTGAAGTCTGTGTAAAATCCGTGGAGGATTGCCCTATTTGTAAAGAGGTTGCTAGCACCCCTGTGAAGTTAGAAGATAGTGGAAAATCTCAACTGAAGCTTGAGGAGTGGACGTAGGTCGAGTTGAAGCCGAGCCACTATAAATTTGTTTGTCTTTCTCTCCCTTATCTCTTTATTTTATTTTAAATTGTCATAACTATATTTCACATTTTTACTGTGCTAAAATCATTAACTGACATAGTTGTTAAGACACTTGTTTTAATTATTTTTATTTCATTAACTATATTTATCTATTGTGCTAGTTATAATTTTTATTAGGGTATTATTAATTTTAATTGTAAAAACCTAATTCATCCCCCCTCTTAGGTTGTGTTTTAGGTAACAGTATACTTTACAGAAGATGTGTCAATAACATGTCTTCAAACATGTGTTTGACCAAATTTCCTCCTCGTTACTTTCGAAAAATTCTTTGTATCAACTTATATGTATCCCCAATGAGAAACATGCACAACAATTTAGTAATTTGTGGAAACAAAAAAATAATATAGATTGATGTATTTGTTAGAAATATACATATCAAAATATTTTGAGATTGAAATTACCTTATCACATCCCCATCAAAGCAAGCTAGTTGCATTTCTCCTTTTAAGCATTATAAATTTTTCGATCTAATCCTTAAAAAATCCATATTTCCAATTATTATTAAATTAAAATTTTATGAAAAAAGATATATAATCAATAGAAATAAATCTACATGGTTACCTTTTAATAAAACATGATTTAATGAACATGGAACACTACAATAACACTTTAGGATAAACAATATCTGTAGTAGAATCCAAACTATCTTTAGGGAGGAGAATACTTATACGATCAAAGGATGTACATCTGCCACGTATAATTGGCCATGGCTAAACACTGGTATGCACAAATCAACCCTAACAAATTTCATAGATTGTCCTTGAGATTTATTAATAATCAAGGCATATGCTAATCGGACTGGAAATTGATGTCTTGTCTTTTGGAAAGGCATTTCTGAAGAAGATAGTGTCAAAGATATCCTTAGTATGAATGCCAAATTGCCAAACTTTTCTCCAGTTAAAATTTGAACTTTAATTATGCGAGTGTCGCACCTAGTGACCATCAATCTTGTACCATTACATAGTCTATCTTTCAGTGCAATATTTCTTCACAATATTATAGGACAACCCACTTTTAACTCTAACTTAAAAGTTGGTAGCCTAGGAGGATTCAATGAATTTAAATATTCATTAGGATATCTATTTGAAATGATAGGATCAATTTCATTATCTTCAGACATTTTATCTGCTACAAAATAATTATATAATCTCTCTGGAAAGATATTCAACGCAGTAGTATTAATGTCACTGACATCATCGTTATGCGCAAATAGAATGGTGCGTTCAATTAAAAATGTTGGGGTCGACGTCTCTATCATATTCAATTGTGGGTAAACTATAGAGAGTAATTCATTCAAATCTTGACATTTGTGTATTGTTGATGGAACGTTGATGATTTCTTGAGGATTAGTTTCAATCTTAAAAAAGTGAAATCAATTAAAAAAAAAAAAAAGAGTGTAAACACAATTTATTAATTTAAAACAATCTATATAATAAAGAAAAAGGTTAAAGTAGTGTTACCTCCGTCAATAAATTTGTAAAAATAGCATTTTCATGGTCTCCATGATTCAATCGCATATTCAAATCCAAAGTTAAGATATGTATATGCTTCTATATAACAGAGTGTCTTAATGATGCATTTACAATTTACTCATGAACTCTTTTGGGTATAACTAGTAAGATTTGTCGAAAGTCTCCACCAAGAACAACAGTAATACCCCCAAAATGGCTTTTTACTATCACGAATATCCCTCAATGTACGATCAATCGCCTAAACAAAATGTCTATGTTGCATAGGAACTTCATTCCAAATTATGAGTTTTGTTTCTCTAAACAACTCAGCTTGTAATGATTGTTTGGAAAACCCACAAAGTGAATTTTCCAAGACATCTAACGGCATGGAAAATGTTGAATGTGCAGTGCGACCTTCTACCAATAACAATGATGCAATTCCAGATGATGACACAGTAACAACGATATGCCTAAGGCTGCGACATGTTAGTGCAATCATATTGTACAGAAATGTTTTCCCTGTTCTAGCACCTCCATTAAGAAAGAAAACAGTTCCTTTATTTTAAAAAATTGAAGAAGTGATTGTGTTATAAGCATTCCGCTATCCATTATTGAGACAATCAATAGTAATTTGTGGATCTGCATGTTGTGCCTCATTCTGCAGTTGTTGATGTTCGAATATCAATCGACTACCAACTACTGCACTCCAATTTGCAGTAGGTTGTGGCATGGGTGGGAAGTCAATTTAACATTTTCCTGATTCATGAAGCATTTAATTTAAAAGATGGAGACCATAATCTTCAATTTGAGCCTCAATTGGATTAGAAATGGAAAATAATGTACGAATCTTATGTGCAAGATCATCACATATATGCATTGAGAATTGATTCCATAATGCACATGGATTTAGTGGAGAGCACTTGGTGAGAATAAATCTAAACAATCTTCTTAATTGGTATCCAGTTTTCATAATTGCGGCCTCTTTCAAGCATTGTATCCATTCTTCATCATCTTCTAAAAGCCCCCTTGCAACACATGTTAATTTAAATGTATCATGCACAACATTATTGACCGTGCATAAAGACCGAAACGACTTTGGTCCTTTGACAACAGTTAGTAACAAATGCAGATAAAATCTTTCACCACAATTAGGGCTAGCAAAGTACATTCTACTAATTGCATATCCTCTTTCTCTTGATTTCCATCTCTTTTCCAACTTGAGCCAAACAAAATGTTGTGGAAATTCTTAATAAGTGAATGGACATTCATTTTCACTGGCAGCAAAATATGCTCATTTTCACTGGCAGCAAAATATGCAAAGAAGCCAATAAGAGTTGACTTTTGTTGACCAACTCTAGATTGAATAGTTTCTAATAACTCTTCTGGGTTAAAAACAACGCGATGCATTCCAAGTAAATGAAGTGCCAATCGTACAACCGTTGGCATCTCTGCATGCAAAGGATGACCAAATATTCGCCAAGCAGCTTCTGGAGGTCCAATATACCTTGCATCGAGATATTGTTGAATCTCATTTATCGATCCCAACACCATCGTTGTACGATCATAACCCTTGTAAATGTACTTATGTATATACTTGACACATCTCATTCTGGCATAAACTTTCACATTTATATGATAGTTGAAAAGTTTAGAAATATATGCATTGTATGGTACGACATCCCTGTTATCAACTTTTTGTCCCCTTCACAGTATGTATTTGACCATTTTTGCGACGACGATAGATAAGGTATCTATCTTGATCTATAGTTGTTGTTTCTGTGAAAGCTCGAGGGTATCTCTTACTGCATCTACCATTTTCCATACATGGTGCATACTGATTTCGAGTACCACATGGTCCATGTACCATACAACATTTGACAGTTTCAAAAAGCATAGGATCATCTTTTGGGTCTGGAAATTCTGCACAGACCAATTTGTCTACTTGAGCACATGTTCGAATTTTGTCTGAATCCTTAAGAAATAAAAGTGCATACATATGGGAGAGGCCTCATTTTTGAAATTCAATTGTAAAAACATGTGTAACTTTATTTCCAAACACTTATTTGTTTATATCTTCCTTCATCAAACATTTTCTCTTCAACTCAAAAACACGGGCAATTAAATCAGAACGATCAATAGGTTTTTGATATGATAATAATGTTGAAGTAATTTCTGGCCAATTAGGATTTGCAGTCATGGTAAGAAAAATATCTAGGTGTTGGTTGTATTGCATGATAGCCATTGAATCTTGAAAGATTTCAAACATATGTCTAGGACTACTAGTAAATGAAGATGGCAAAATAAACCTTTGACCAATTTGACCAGGTCGCACATAATCTAGATCAATATCTGATAACTCTTGGTAAGGCTCAACTCGAAGTTTCCTTTGATTAAGCTTGTAGTATGTCAATCGATTTTGCTTAGTTGTAGCCCAAGCATCTACCAAAAACTCTTGAAATAGTTTCCCACCTCTCAAAATAGTTGAATACTCTATGGGTCGTTTAAACAAACGATAATTATAAAAATCCATTTGAGTAAGTCGATCAGTTGAAGGTCGATCATATTGAACGTTCCACAATTTCAACTCAGGTTCCCATCCAAGCTCACCATATGGAAATAATAGAACATAATGTAATGGCAAGTATGCTGGGTGACATTCATTAGTTTGCATCAACTCATTATTTCCTTGGAAATGTAAGATAATATTCTCATTGCACTTACCTGTATTCCATCACCTGGTATTACAATCGCAATCTCATCTACAGTTGGTAAGTTATACCGACGTCGATCAGTTATTGAATTGTAATGAAGATGAGCAGGTAGGTTGTGTCCTGCTGTGTCTAATTGATGTAAAATGGCATGAGCCTGGCGAAATGTAGCTACAAATGCATTGATTTGCAACAAACTATCCTGAATAGTTTTGAGCACATCCCTTCTCAAGTTAGGATTTCTACGATTATGAATTTCTAATGCTAAATCAGGATCATAGATATACAGTTGAGCATAACTCACATCCTGCCTTGGTTGTGGTTGTAGTGATCCTGTTCGATGTCGTAATTCTCTATAAATTGTGAATGATGTAGGACCCATTCCACTGAGTACTCTAGGATCCAATGTTGCACCAAGACCCGTAAAAGCATTGGCTGTATTGTACAATCGAGTATTACTTCGAAAGGATTTTGATTGATCATTATTCCCATCATACAACGCTTAAAGTGATGGAGGGGGTGTAATAAGTAAAGGTAGCCTAATCTTCCCTTCCAAGCAGCAAGTTCCGAATAAAGGACGCTTTATAGATGATTTGGTCAATTTTTTATCCATCCAATCTAAGGTTGAACAATAAGGATATAATACGTCCATCTTGCCAAGATAATGGCGGCAAGAATCGTTGTGTGCTCGGGCGTCAATTAATATACTTATAGGAATATCTTTTAATTTTTCATCAGTACATATATCTTCTTGAAGAAATTGATTTATAGGAGTAGACCTACGAATATTTGTGTATAAATAAAATTCTACCAAAAAAAATGGTAAGAGTGTGTATTTCAAGATTAGACATAGTAGTTTACCGATTCCTTTGTGGAGGTAAAGATGTGCTTGGCATAGAAAACGAACATATAGAATAATGGGCAACCATTGTTCGTTTTTGTGCCGAATAAGAATCTTCAGTTATTGTTTCCCATTCCAGGCAAGCGCGATTGCGACAAATTGGTGCTAAAGAAGGTTGTATTGGTTGAATACATTCCTCTGATCCCTCTTGTTCTCGTTGCAAGCATTGAAAGTATGACTTTTCATTTTTTTCACGCTCTCGTTGTATACGTTGAGCCAATGTAGCTTTTGATATTACATTATCATTTTGTGCCTAAAATGAATATTTTGTCATTGGTGCAAAATATGTGAATATTTTGTACTTAACATGAAATATCTTCTGGTTTCTTTTGTTTCTCTTAATTTTGTTTTATATTTTATTTGTTTTATACCTTTAATAGTGTTATATGTATTTATTTCTTTCTTCATGCATTTTGTTTTTTATTAAAAAAAATAAAGAAGAAATAAAAATCTATCTTATTTAGTTTATTCTTTCATTAGATAGTTTGTCTTTATTCCTTTGTTTCTTTTTTCCTATTCTTTTCATATGGTACATTATAAATGCACATGTATCTATGCCAAATAAAAATAAATAAATTTAAAAAACACATATAAATAATAGCAAATTACTGGAAAATATATTACAATCATTTTACAAAAACAACATAAAGCAACAAATTCACATAGGCGGTGTTTAGGAAGGATTTTTTTTTATTTATTTTTTTTGGTTTTTTTTTTCATTAAAAGACAAATTGGTTACAAAACCAAAAAAAAAAAATCTAAACAAAATATCTCATCAAACCCCATAATCATTTCACTTTTTCTCTTATAAAAATTATATCTAACTACAAAAAAACCCAACTATCTTCCTAAACACAAAAAAGAATTTCTCCAATAATATCCTACAATTAAAAAAACCTACAAAAAAACTCACTTCCCAAACACCCACATAGTTTACTTCATATTTTTTAAAAGGAATATATTGTTGGAACAATTTTCTGTGTAAATAAAATAAATTGAAATAATTCAAACAAAATAAATAAAACTTTACAGAATTTATTTTGTTGAACCAAATAAAAATCAAAAGACCAAGTCGAGTGTGTGACATTCTGTCCTTAAGACAGATTCGCCCCGCTACGGTGCTTACGGTTGAGTGGCGTCTATCTCCCAGGATACAATGATCTTCACAAACTTGTAGTAGCACTTCAAACAAATTTGTCCGGCGAACCAAACCTGTGTTCTATACTCTCTGAATATTTATTCCTAAAATTATATATGAAGAATAAAATGTTCCAGACCAAAATAGACAGTAATGAGACAAATTCTAGACTGATTTTCGGATCAAAAGGACTGCAGGAAATGGATCTATATATAGGCACAAAAGGTCACCAAAAATCTAACCGAACAGGTGCATAAACTGCTGAAACAGATGCAATGTTTTGAATCCAACTGGATTATGACCGTTTACACAAAGATCACTTTTATTTAAACAATTGAAAAAGTAACCATTGGAGACAAAGTTAAAGGAACTGTAGGGATATAAATTATTAAACTATTTTGAATAGTTTAATCACTTTTTCAAATTGTTTAGAACAAGAACTGTGGGTGGAACAGTTAACCTGTTGGAACTTTATTAATTAAACTATTTGGTATATATATATATATATTAAACTACTTGAATAGTTTAATAAATAAAGGAAGAGGTACAAACTTTAAGAAACCACTTAAGAATTCAAAATTTGAATTTAGAATCAAATTAAATTTCCATAATTCACAAACTTTAGGAAACCACTTAGGAACCCAAAATTAGAATTTAGAATTAAATTAAATTCTCACAATAATTTTTTATTGAAAAAATTCAAATGAATTTTATCTAAAAATTAATGTTAGACCCGAAAACGATGTCAACTTCCCATTCACTCATAAATGGTTTTGACGTTCTGTCTTCACCGTGTGACTTACCATGAGGCAAGGAACATTTCACCTCTTCAGACCTACCCCAAAAGACGTTTGGGGCCCACTCAAAAATGGGCTTAAAAATATGCCTATATTAAACCATTTTGCCAACAATCCCCCACATGAATGGAATTGGACGGAGAAAAAATGCAATAATATGATCTAATTTACAAAAAGTACATAATTTAAAAATATTCTGCAAAAGATAGGTAGCTTTTGGCTTTGAACCTTCCCTTGTGAGACACTATCCGATTTACTAGCTAACCAGTGAACATGATGTCTTGAACTGTTCAGCCATTTGTGTAAACCAAAACAATAGAACTCACACAGTATATCTCTAGACACAGTTTAGTTCTCACTATTGCGTTCATTTTGGCCCTGAATAACCTGGTCTTTCATGAGTGCTCTAGAGAATTGTAGCCTTTCATAAATCTCATAGAACCGGCCCAGTTCACACTCATATAGGTGATTTTTATGAAGAGTATCCTACTATACTCCACTAGGTTAACCTAGATATAAGAATCATTAAAAGTTTTACTTAACCTAAAACTCTGCAGTCATCACTATTTCAGCATAGAAATAGGTAAGAGTTTAACTCCCCAGTGATCCTTCTGAATCATTCACAACTCGGTTGTCCCTTTGAACCTAGATCTTAGGATCTCCAATCATCTAGGTTGGGTTGCCGTTGTGGTAACTCTTATTTAATAGGCTTTAGTCCCATTCCCCTCGATGAATTCTCAACTAACTCTCTTGCTAACCTTTTGGTTAGTGGATCCGCTATGTTGTCTTTAAACTTAACATATTCTATGGAAATAATTCCATTAGAGATAGTTGTCTTACGGTGTTATGTCGACGACAAATGTGTCGTGACTTACCGTTATACATATGACTCCGTGCTCTACCTATAACTGATTGACTATCGCAATGTATGCATATAGCAAGCACCGGTTTTGACCATATTGGAATATCTTCAAGGAAGTGGCGAAGCCATTCTGCCACTTCCCCTGCTTTGTTTAAATCTATGAATTCAGATGCCATAGTAGACCTAGCAATACAAGTTTGTTTGGAAGATTTCCAAGATACAGCTGCACCACCAAGAGTAAAGACATACCCACTGGTGGACTTCGAGTCTTTAGTATCCGATATCTAATTTGCATCACAGTATCCTTCAAGTACTGTTGGATATCTTGTATAATTCAGACCAATGTTACGAGTAAATCGAAGATATCTTAGAACCCTTATAATTGCTTTCCAATATTCTACTCCCGGATTACTCGTATATCTACTTAATTTACTTACTGCATAAGCTATATCTGGGCGAGTGCAGTACATCAAGTACATCAAGCTTCCAATAATTTGGGCATACTCTAATTGAGAAATACTTTCCTGTACATTCTTAGAAAGATACAAATTAACATCTACAGGTGTTCTAGCAAGATGATCATCATCTTTGCTGAATTTGTCAAGTATTTTCTCAATGTAATGAGATTGTGACAAAGCATATCCTTATGATATTTTGGTAATTTTCATACCAAGAATTACATCAGCAATGCCCATGTCCTTCATGTCAAAATGTTTATTCAGTATTTTCTTGGTAGTTTTAATCATGTCATTATTACTACCTATGATGAGCATATCATCTACATAAAGACATACAATGACATAACCTTTGTCTGTGTTTTTAATATAAACACATTTGTCACACTCATTAATTTTAAATTCATTTGACATCATTGCCTTGTCAAATTTCTCATGCCATTGCTTTGGCGCTTGTTTTAAACCATATAATGATTTAACCAATTTATACACTTTCTTTTCTTTCCCTAGAACAGAAAACCCTTCTGGTTGCTCCATATAGATTTCTTTCTCTAACTCACCATTTAAGAAAGCGGTTTTAACATCCATTTGATGAATTTCTAGATTGTATAGAGATGTAATGGCAATTAGCATTCTAATGGATATTATTCTAGTAATTGGTGAGTATGTGTTAAAGTAATCAAGACATTCTTTTTGTCTAAATCCTTTGACCACAAGTCTTGCTTTGTATTTGTCAATTGATCCATATGCTTTCATTTTTCTTTTGAAAATCCACTTATATCCAAGAGGTTTACAACCTGGTGGTAAGTCCAATAATTCCCAAGTGTGATTTTGCAAAATGGATTCAACTTCACTATTGACAACTTCTTTCCATAAAGGAGCCCCAGGACTAGACATAGCTTCTTTAAAAGTTAAAGGCTCATTTTCTAACAAATATGTTAGAAAATCTGGACCAAAAGATTTTGAGGTTCTAGCACGTTTACTACGCCTAGGTTCCTCTTCCTCATTTTGATCTAACTCTTATTATTGATCATGTTCTTGATCCTGACTAGTAATAGCATTATGAGATCTTTTATTGTTACTAGTCTCTTATCCAGTCTTATTCGGAAACACATGTTTAAAGAAAGATGCATTCCGAGACTCAATAATAGTATTTACATGCATTTCGGTATGTTCTGATTTATAAATCAAAAACTGATATGCACTACTATTCTTGGCATAAGCAATGAAAATGTAATCAATGGTCTTAGGACCTATCTTAGTCTTTTTAGGACTAGGAATAGCCACTTTCGCCAAACACCCTCACACTTTTAAGTATTTGTAGGATGATACTCTTCCATGCCACAATTCATAAGGTGTTTGATTCACTTTCTTTCGGGGTACTTTATTAAGTATATAATTAACAGAAAGTATTGCTTCCCCCCATAAGTTCTAAGGTAATCCAGAACTGATTAATATGGAATTCATCATTTCTTTTAAAGTCCTATTTTTCCTTTCAGCAATTCCATTTTGCTAAGGTGAATAAGGAGTAGTGGTTTGATGAATTATTCCATGTTCTTTACAAAATTCACCAAAAGGTGATTCATATTCACCACCTCTATCATTTTTAAGTTTCTAGATTTTCTTACCAAGTTGATTTTCAACTTCATTCTTATATTGAATGAAAGTTTCTAAAGCTTCATCCTTGGTTCGAATTAAATAAACATAACTATATCTAGTATAGCCATCTATAAAAGCGATAAAATATTTTTTCCCACCTCTAGTTTGAATTGATTTAAAATCACAAATGTCATTATGAATTAATTCAAGTAGTTCCGTACTTCTTTCAATTGAATGAAAAGGAGTTTTAGATAATTTTGCCTCAACGCAAATTTCACATTTATGATTTGAATCAATGTCAAATTTAGGTAAACATTCCATATTAATTAATCTACGCAAAGATCCATAATTAACATGTCCTAGTCTACCATGCCATAAATTTGAAGACTCAAGCAAGTAAGAAGAAGATGTAGTATTATTAATAACTGAGGGTACAACGGTCATTACATTTAACTTGAAAAGGCCATCAGGCATGTAACCTTTTCCTACATACATCTCATTCTTAGTAAGTACAAATTTATTACTCTCAAATACCAGCCTAAACCCATTCTTACTGAATAGAGATCCGTAAACAAGATTCTTGCGAATGTCCGGTACATGCAACACATTGTTGAGAGTGAGTTCCTTTCCTGATATCATCTTAAGTACAATCTTTCCTTGTCTTTTAACTTTGGAAGTTGAGGAATTGCCCATAAAAAGTTGTTCACCATTGTCCACTGTAGAATAAGATGTGAACATCTTTTTGTCGGTACAGATATGGTGAGTAGCACCAGTGTCCACCCACCATTCTTTAGGGTTTCTGACAAGATTTGCCTCGGAAACAACTGCAGAAAGATTTATGACATCTACACCATTGAAAATTTTATCAATTTCAGTTATTTTGGCTTTAGTAACCTTCTTACTTGATCTTCCTTTGCCTTTGCAAAAATTAGTTCTTAAGAACTTTTCTGGTTTTTCACCATTATTCACTGGCACAGTCCCAACATAAGGAGAGGTTGGCGTAATGGCAATCACCATACCAAAGTACTGGTTAGAACATTAGTTTGACCAGTTTTGGTAGCCATAAATTCTAAATTATAAAATAAAATTATAATTAGAATTTTATACTACACAGAAAATTTAAACCAAAAAACACAGAATTTTAAATTCTGTAAAAAATAAAAGAAACAAGAATCGTAACTTTTATTTCCAATTAATTTGAAAATAAAATAAAATTTTATTTAAACAAATTAAACCAAAACTACAGAAATAAATTCTGTTAAAATAAAAGAAACAAAACAAAATGTAACTTTTATTTTCAATTAATTTGGAAATAAAATAAAATAAAATTTTATTTAACTAAATTAATTCCACACAGAAAACTAAACCAAATTCACATAATTAAATTTTGTAAAAATAAAAAAAACAAGAATGTAACTTTTATTTTTCAATTAATTTGGAATAAAATAAAATAAAATTTTATTTAACCAAATTAATTCTACACAGAAAATTAATTTCTATAATACTTCAATAATTAAAATATTGAAACATAATTTTAATTAATGAAAAATCAGAAAATAATTTCTAAAAACCAAAATTAATTTCTGAAAAAATTTCACAAAAATATATTTTGAATTGTTAATGACACCAGTATCATACTACTAGTTGTCAAAGAAAATAGACAGTATATTACTACTATCTGTCAAATAGCATATAATCACTATTTGTTTTTCTAACCAGAATATTATTTTGTAAATCCACAGAAAATAATTTTCTTAAAAGAAGAAAGAGAAAAGGAAACAAACGAAAAATTCTGTAAACAAAATAATTCGAGTTTGCCTTAAGATTGTTGGAACAATCTTCTGTGTAAATAAAATAAATTGAAATAATTCAAACAAAATAAAATAAAACTTACAGAATTTATTTTGTTGAACCAAATAAAAATTAAAAGACCAAGTCGAGTGTGTGACACTCTGTCCTTAAGACAGATTCGCGCCGCTACGGTGCTTACGGTTGAGTGGCGTCTATCTCCTAGGATACAATGATCTTCACAAACTTGTAGTAGCACTTCAAACAAATTTGTCCGGCGAACCAAACCTGTGCTCTATACTCTCTGAATATTTATTCCTAAAATTATATATGAAGAATAAAATATACCAGAGCAAAATGGACAGTAATGAGACAAATTCTAGACTGATTTTCGGATCAAAAGGACTGCAGGAAATGGATCTATATATAGGCACAAAAGGTCACCAAAAATCTGACCCAACAGGTGCATAAACTGCTGAAACAGATGCAATGTTTTGAATCCAACTGGATTCTGACCGTTTACACAAAGATCACTTTTATTTAAACAATTGAAAAAGTAATTGTTGGAGACAAAGTTAAAGGAACCGTAGGGATATAAATTATTAAACTATTTTGAATAGTTTAATCACTTTTTCAAATTGTTTAGAACAAGGACCGTTGGTGGAACAGTTAACCTGTTGGAACTTTATTAATTAAACTATTTGGAATATATATATATTAAACTCCTCGAATAGTTTAATAAATAAAGGAAGAGGTACAAACTTTAAGAAACCACTTAGGAATCCAAAATTTGAATTTAGAATCAAATTAAATTTCCACAATTACAAACTTTAGGAAACCACTTAGGAACCCAAAATTAGAATTTAGAATTAAATTAAATTCTCACGATAATTTTTTTACTGATAAAATTCAAATGAATTTTATTTAAAAATTAATGTTAGACCCGAAAACGACGTCAACTTCCCATTCACTCATAATCCGTCTTCACCGTGTGACTTGCCATGAGGCAAGGAACACTTCACCTCTTCGGACCCACCCCAAAAGACGTTTGGGGCCCACTCAAAAATGGGCTAAAAAATATGCCTATATTAAACCATTTTTCCAACATATATACCGCTTGACATGCATTGGTCATTCTCTTGTCAGAAGGAGTCACATTTTCTTTTTCCTTAGACATTGGGTTGGCCTTTTCTTTTTCTTTTGCCTAACAAATTTAATATTCAAAAGATTTAAAAAAATCTTATATAAATAAAATACATACAATGTTTGACTTGATTTTATACTTACCGCACGAACACGAATAACATTAAGGTCGTGCTTATCACAAATGACCACACCAACATTTCTAGATGGGGTTGTAGGAGCAAGCCTATAGAAATGGATTGCGAATAAATTAAAATCTGTATAATAAAGTGGTAATAGTAAGAGTATATATTTCAAGAATTAAACAGAGTTGTTTACCAATTGGGTGTTACAGAAGGTTGTCTTGAGTTAATACATTCATTTGATCTCTCTCGTTCTTGTTGCAGGCATTGTCTTAATTGGTATGCAGAACATGTTTTCGATTTTTTTCACGTTCTTGCCGTGCACGTTAAGCCAATGCAGCTTTTGATAACACATTATTATTGTGTGCCTAAAATGAGAATATTATATAATTAGGTACATAAAATGTGAAGATTATCCCCTCTCTTGCTTCTCTTTTATCGTGTATTTGTCCTCAAAAGTTTAACTAACATTTTTCTTCTTCGCTCGGTTGAGTTGTTAGTCACATAAGAACCAATGCGTGTATTGATAAAATTTAAAAAGGGAGGAAAAAAACAATTTGAAAACACATTAAGCACACAAAACTGCAAACTCACTATGCATTTTGAGCCAAAAAGACACTACCCATCTAGTGTATACCTGCGCCTAAAGGCACGGTGTAAATAATATTGGTACATATATTCTACAAAAATCAATTAACATAAATTATTAATATTGGTATCACATCCTTTACAAAAAAATCAATTCAAAATAATAATAATTTCACTACTATAGAAATCAATTATAATAAATCAATTCAAGATGACAATAATTTCACTGCAATATAAAACTCCACACATAAGACTTCCGGCACCATCTACGGCAACACCACCACCGGCCGTGACTTCAGCAGGTATCGTACGATGGCGGTTCATTTAAGTTAAAATGTAATTTATCAAATTCATTACTAAAAGTTTAAGTTAAAATATTAATTCATATTTGAACTTTTTACAGAGTTTCACCATCTTTAAAAAAAGTATAGAATTTAAAATCGCCGTATGTTAACACATTTTTAAAAATTTAAAATGTGGCTCAGTTGAGTCATGTATAACCTTTAGTGTATTTATCAAAAATATATATATATATATATATATATATATATATATCCATAATGTATTCAAACAATGTCACCTCAAACATTTTTTTGAGTCATATGTATTTAAATATTTTTTTTGATTAAAATAATATTAAAAGACAAAATAAGTTAAAATAATATCAAATTCATAATCATTTTACATTTTTTTCTCATATACATCATATCTAATTATAAAAAAATTCATCAATCTTGCTAGGCATAATTATTTTAACCTACTAAACTAACCAAAAATTAAAATAACTTACTAAATTAATCAACCTCCCATACACCTCCTATAATTCTACGTGGCATTATTATTTTTTTTAGAGACCACACTCCTGTTACTAATTACACTCATCTTTTTTGTTCTATGTTGAAAAGATAAATATTAGATCATTGGGTACGTACAATGTGAATATTAGCGTACAATGTTTTCTACTTTCCACTTCCATCTTCCTTCTTCTTGTTCTTTCCGTTATATTAAAATTGATTATTGTCTTTTCCTTCTTTCCTTAAGAACTTATAAGTAAAATAAAAATTAAAAAAAATCTATATTCTATAATTAAAAACTTCATTTCATTTTTCGTTTTCTTCTCTTATATGTTTATTATGATATGTTGTAAATGCAACATGTGTTCAAATTAATGTTCAGACAAATGCATTAACATTTTGTACAAATCCTTACCTTAACATGGTTTAGAAAAATATTTCACAATCAGTCAAAACAATTGAATAAATATTTAAAAAACAATAACTCATAAAAATATACATAAAAAAGAGTATATGACACTATGCAATTCTTACAAAAATCTATATAAAAACAAAAATTTAATAAATATTCGAAAAACAAACTTTTTAAAAATGTTGAGAAACCAAACCACAGGATTTGTATGTTCCTTTCCTTTACCAGAAGGGATAGCCTTTTCTGTCTCTTTTGATATTGCTTTGTGTTTTTCTTTTGCCTTTACCCATAAAAAATATATAGAATATATTTATAAATATATTTTTAAAATGATAAGAAAATGCATGCGAATATAAGTTACTTGTAGGCTTACCTCACGAATGCGAATAGTATTAAGGTCACGCTCATCGCGAACAACAACATTAACGTTTCTTTCTTGAAGAAATTGAATCTATATATACAAAAACTTTAGAGTGATAAATAAAACTTTGTACACATAAATAAGAAAAAAAATCATTTTTTTCTTGATTTTACCGTTTGGTGTAATCTTCATCCACCTGTAAAGTATGAGGAAAGAAGCATTTATTAGAAGAAAATTAGATATGATAAGTTTAAAATAAATAAATAAATAGGCCTTACATTATAAGAGAGGTACTTAAATTTATATGGAGGGAAAAAAAAAAAACTTACTTGACCGAAAATAGTGATATTGTCCACAACTTTTGTACTTCAACCTGAAAATTTTTGGTTATATAATTATGGCTGTTCAATGATGTATTTTAACAATCACATTAAAATGACAAAATTAAAATCAGCTCTAGCAACATGAAGAATATTAAAATGGGAACACAACAATTGTCCAAATTTGAACTCTTCTTTTCCCCAACTGACTTCAATTTTATAGTGTTGAAATTAAATTTATCATTATCATTTAGAAAGTCCAAACATAAATGTATGCCACCAAAAAAAACAAAAAGTTTAATCAGCAATTTGTACTAACTATCAAGTAAAACTAACCCAACACATTGAAAAATACAATGGAACATTCCCAAAAAAATATGGAACAAACAACTCCAAATTCATAATAAAAAATGAAAAAAATACAATCGAACAAACAAACAATGGAACAAACTATACGTACTGGAAAAAAACTAAAAAAAAACACATTGATTAAACTATACCTACTGTTTTTAATTGCAGGAAGGGAATAAAATAAATTTATCATCTATCTTATAATTCAATTAAAACACAATTCAAATTGTTAATCACTTCAATAATTAATTATGAAGCATTAATAAGTGACTATATGAAGATACAGAAAAACTTGATATATGTCTATAGTAATGAAAAAAAGAAAAGAAGCAGAAAACTGTCATAGACAAAGCATACCTATATATATAATGAACATCTATCAGCCAAACCATACTTATACATGAATAACTTACAAAGCAAGACCATAATGAGGAGTTCACGCAAACCATATCTATATAATATTCATGCACCCAACTAAATTCCTTCAGATCTTGAAAACAAGATTGCCTTATTGTTTTTCAAATCCTCAGTTAATTTATTGTGATGTGACATATTAAAATTCAGATTATGATGCTTCCTAATCAACTAATAAAGTGATATGTGATATTATACCAAAGAACTGGGATCAACTATCCACTCCAAGCATTCAGCACTATTCATTTAATAAAAGGCAAAGCATACAAACCAACCCTGAAATTCAATATTTGTATTATCAATGTTTTGGCACTTACATATAAACGGTTATTCTTGTGTTAATTGACTGAGAAAACATTCAATCACCTACATGCAAGGACAACTATAGCTAACAAGAGCTGAGGGAGTATAATGTAGGCATTCAACTCATCTTGGTAATGAAAAAAAAAAAAAAAAAGAAGCAGAAACATGTCATAGACAAACCATACTTATATAATGAACAGCCATCAACTAAACCATACCTATACATGAATAACTTACAAAGCAAGACCATAATGAGGAGTCCACGTAAACCATATCTATATAATATTCATGCACCCAATTAAATTTCTTCAGATCTTGAAACCTCAGTTAGTTTATTGTGATGTAAACTAATGAAGTCTTATGTGATATTCTACCAAATTGCTATATGATTGAAGAGATTGTTAAATTGAAATAAATTGGCAACAAAAATTTCATAAATATGGTGTGCAATTGAAAGAAAAAATAAAACAGAGAAATAGAAAAATTTAGGAGCGAAGATTCCATATCAATCCTGCTACAAATGTTGGTTAGGTCGTAAAACTTTTACCAAATCAAAATTGGCACATGATTCTTTGGACAAAGTGTGAGGTTGTCATGGAATAACTAAAGCAAAATCAGCACCTTTCCACTACATTTGCTCATGTGGTAAACGGTTATTAAGACCATAATAAGGAGTCCACGCAAACCATATCTATATAATATTCATGCACCCAATTAAATTCCTTCAGATCTTGAAACCTCAATTAATTTATTGTGATGTAAACTAATAAAGTCTTATGTGATGTTCTACCAAATTGCTATATGATTGAAGGGATTGTTAAATTGAAATAAATTGGCAACAAAAATTTCATAAGTATGGTGTGCAATTGAAAGCAAAAATAGAACAGAGAAACAGAAAAATTCAGGAGCGAAGATTCCATATCAATCCTGTTACAAATGTTGGTTAGGTCATAAAACTTTTACCAAATGATTCTTTGGACAAAGTGTGAGGTTGTCATGGAATAACAAAAGCAAAATCAGCACCTTTCCACTATATTTGCTCATGTGGTAAACGGTTATTTTGGTGTTAATTGAATGAGAAAACATTCAATCACCCACATGCAGGGACAACTATAGCCAAAAGAATTGAAATAAATTGGCAACAAAAATTTAATAAATAGAATTATGCAATTGAAAGCAAAAATTGAACAGAGAAGCAAACAAATTCAGGAGAGAAGATTCCATATCAGTTACAGCCAGCAAGAGCTGAGGGAGTATAATGTAGGCATTCAACTCAACTTGGTAATGAAAAAAAAAAGGGAAAAGAAGCAGAAATATGAGATATTCTACCAAATTGCTATCAAAATGCTAGCCCATATTCTGCCTATGATACCAAGAACCCTTTTATTTACTCTCTATTTGGTACTATCAAGTGTATTAAGGGCCTGAAATGCAGAAAAATTTGTAGAGTAATTCCAATTTCAAGTGTAAACATAACAAATTGGTTAGACCAACTTCTCGAAACTATTTGAAATGAAAATCATCCAAAAGCACACAACATAGAAAAACTAAATACTGTCCAAAAAATGTAAACAAATTAAAACCCATTTAAAAAATAAAACCCATCAAGTATTAATTCAGATCCAAAACCTCTTAAAAAATTAAATCCATTTAAGAAACATAATGTTAAGATTAAATTGGATAAATTATATTTTAATACAGACGATAAATTACATTAAACTGGATAAATTACATTTTAAGATCAAGTATTAAACATCTATCTATTATTGCAGATTAATCTATTATTGCAGAATATTTACAAATGATAATATTAAATTTAAAAAAAAAAATCATAATCTAAAAGCAAATTGAACAATTTAATTCCCAATGGAAGCCAAGCAGCATGTTAAAGAAGTAGGATACCTTTAATTGTTTAGCCAATTTTCTACGAACAACAGCTCATTAAAAAATAAAAATCAAATAGAGAGAGGAGCACTAAAGATTTAGCCAATTTTCTTATTTGTATAATCAATTTTACTCCCCAAAATTACTATATGTGAGAGAGATTTCATATTAAAAAAATTTAAAGTAAGACCTACTAAGTACCCATGAGCTTCTTAATACTTAGCACACATATTGCAAAGATCTATGTGTAGAATCAAATAGAGAGAGGAGCACTAAAGATTTAGCCAATTTTCTTATTTGTATAATCAATTTTACTCCCCAAAATTACTATTTGTGAGAGAAAGATTTCAAAATTTAAAATAAGACCTACCAAGTACCCATGAGCTTCTTCAGACTCAGAACACAGATTGCAAAGATCTATGTGTAAATTGTCACAAATTTTACTCAACAACACTATTACAATGAGCACACAACATAGAAGAACCAAAGTAATGAAACCAAAGGATCTCAAACCTCAAAAACAGGTTCTAATTGCTTATTTGGAGTCCTTTGCTGTTCCTGAAATGCAGAAAATTTTTTAGATTAATTCCAAAAGCACACTATATAGAAGAACCAAAGTATTAAGAAGCACTTTTGTCGAAAATAAAAAGAAAAAATATGAAGAAAAATAAAATAAATTTTAGCTCCTCTAGTGAATTAAATGTGAAATAAAATGCTTATCCATTGAGATTTCATTAGATGACCAACGGGTGAGGCCTCAACCTTGACACACCATGACAATTTTTGGTTTTCTCTAGGCTAATGAATCTAGTGAGGCAGAATCGTGATGATCTGTATTCTACAAATCTAGCAAGCTAAAATTATGGAAAGAAAGCCTCTTATCTTAGCAAAATCAACAACCCGCCACCAAGCTAAGATATGCATATACATATATACATATATACTATCAATTACATGCCCAAGATGACTACTAAAATGGAGCATATTCAGTTGACAGAGGGCATGATCATAGTAAGGATCTCAAACCAAAAAATTAGCAGTTCAAATTTTTTTAAAAATTAGCAGTTCAAACCAAAAACAGGTTTTAAAAAATTAGCAGTTTATTAGCAGTTCAAACCAAAAACAGGTTCTAAAAAATTAGTAGTTGAAAGTCAATTAGCAAGCCAGAGATTGTTTGATTAGCAGTTCAAAATTTTTTAAAATGGAATAAGGGACTATTTTGGAAGTTAACAGTCGATTAAGAGTTTTTTCTGGGGTAAACCAGTGGAAAACAGGCAGATTTCTCAGTGGAACACAAAAACAGAATACAAAAACACCATATGGAGAGATATAAACTCAGAAAATATCGAAGAAAAATACGCAGGTTTCTCAATGGAACACAAAACATAATGTATTCCAAATGGAAATAGATAGAAAGAAAAGGACATCAATCAGAAGGAGATAGATGAGAGTTTTGGGAGCTGAAAACATATTTTTGGATTTAGGGGATGTTTTGAATCTTGGCCTTCTCAGAATCTGAACCCAACAGATTTAGAATTTAAACCAACAGATTCTAAGTTTCATTAGCAATCAAATACTTTTCCATTACAAAAATTCTAACTTTGAATACAATTTTTTTTTTAAAAAAAAAAAGAAAAAAAAAACAAAGCATGGAAATGGTTAAAAAAAAATAACCCAATGGAACAAACACCCAGCAATTAGGAGTTCAAAACAATCTTAGAATCTTAACCCAACAGATTCAGAATCTGAACCTAGATGGAGAGATACAAACTCATTTATAATGCATATAAAAGCAACCAACTTGTTTCAACGGTTAAATTTTTTTTTTTCCATTTCAAAATTCGACTTCCATAAGGCAAGTCAACTAGTATCCTAGCCAAGTGGCAACTTACCATTATGGAGTGAACAACACGATTTAAACACCACTATAAAAATATTAAAAGCATTAAGGCAATTCAAAATGAAGTAATACAGTACCTACAATAAATGTGGTTGCAACCTGCTGCAAGTTCAACCACACACTAGCGCCACAGATTTCTCTTTGCAAGAGCTTTTAACTTCTTATCTTCTACACATGGATAAGGATTTAAAATTTTGAAATCATTGTAACTCACGTTACTGCGCCAAGGGGCCTTGCAGTTCATACAGAATAGTCCTTAAACAAACATGCATTATAGTCGAAGAATATATATATATATATATATATTTTTCTTTTCAAAGGGTAGGGAGTTAATATGCCAATTTATAGAAAATTCAGAAAATTATAAACTGCCCTTGAACAAACATGCATTATGGTCGAATATTTTTTTTTTTCTTTTTTTTTTCAAAGAGTAGGGAGTGAATACACCAATTTATAGAAAATTCAGAAAATTTATAGAAACAGAGCATTGAAATTTATAGAAACATTCAACTAAGAAGTCAGAGCATTGAAATTTATAGAAACATTCAGCGAAATTTTATATGCATTATAAGGGAGAAAGGGAGAGAAAGAGAAATCAAAGAAATCTGGAACGAAGAGGGAATAAAACCCTCTTTGTTGGGATTAATCTTCTGTTTTGGGTTTGAACAGACACAGCTACAAAGAACATCAAGTTAAACCATAGAGACACAGGTTTTCTGGCCTCAAGGATTGGACGGTGGCGATGGCGATGGAAAAACGAATTGCATATCAATTTCTTTTCCCAAGCAAATCACCATAATGAACCAAAATTAAACTTTGAAAAAATTCTTAGAGTACAACCCAACAGAATTACAATCTGAAACCAACCAAAAATCAAAGGCATAGGCAAACAACCCTAAAATAACCTGTTCACAGCCCGATAGAGAGAATTCTAGAAAGCTCAAAAAGATTGAACAACGAGAGGAGGGGGTAATGAACAAAAAATCTAACTTTGAGTGCGACGCAGAACAACTCGACAGAGAGAAAATGGGTGAAACAGAAATACAGAGAGAGAAATAGGACATAAAAAGAAGGGGAACGAGCATCTTGCCTTGCGAGCCGAGATTGGAGAGCAGTTTCAGGAGCGAGCGAAGAGGGAGGATAGGGAAGAAGAAGAACAGGGAGGGAGAGAGAGATAAAGAGGGAATGGGGAGGAGACGTGGGTGAGAACAAAGAAAGGAGAGAGATAAAGATAGAATGAAGGGGAGGTGTGGGTAAGTGGGAAGCTTACTATTTGGGCGGGAAGTAAATGTAGATATATACTTAGGATTGATATATACTTAATGGGGTCATCTCAGCTGTCCATCTAAATATAGAAATGAATCACGACTATTAAAATGTCCTAATAGGACAATTGTTTGTAGGATGAATTCAAAAACCCTATTCCCTTATTATATTTCCCTTATTATATAGATATAAATTAGGTCTTATAAACTTCCCCCAAACAAGGCCGTAAAACTAATTCTTCATTTGGGCTGGGATCCTCTATATGGATCCAGTTACAATAACAACAGATTGGGCTGATGGGCTAACTTCTATTTCCATACCAATTTAAGCCGATCTAGGGCAATAGCAATTTTGTATGACGCTAAAACGGGTTGCACTTTCTCTGTCTTTAGCCATATTTGATCTGACAATAGGGGTCGCCCCCATAGTCTGCCTTGTGATTTTTCAAGGTCTCTTCTCTGTCGTGAAGGGGATCATACGATTCGATAGCGAAAGAGAAGATGGAGAAAAACAGAAGCTCCAAGCTCAACATCGCCATCATTCATCCAGACCTCGGAATCGGTAATTTATTTATTTGTTTATTATTATTATTTTATATCTATGTGTATCAATTTACAGAGATAAGAATCTGAGAATATTTTTATTTTGGTTTTGATTTTGATTTTTATCATGTTATTGGAATTTGTAATTTCATTCAATTTGGAAGAGCTTGGTCTGGCCAAAATGATCTTAAAAAGAGAATATTTTGTATAAAGCACTAATTTTGTTGAGAAACTAACCCTTTTGGAATCTGAACCTTGAAGAACTTGTTGAGTTGAACTTGGAAGAAGGGTGGATGGGGGAGTTTGTGAAGTTTTGAAGTGAATTTTTTTTTTTAAATAAAATTTTATATGGCTTGTTCTTGGCATGAGATGTTTTTCAAATCATTCAGTTTCATGAGAGTTATTGCCTGATCATATCACCATGAATTGATAAGCTAGAGGAGATAGCTTTGATTTTGATCTCTGTGTTTGGCCAATATGTGTGGAGAAGCTTGGGGCTTTGGGTATGGGTTTACCTAGTGGCTTTCAGAGATAGTCCTGTTTAAGAAAAAAAAAAAAAAAAAAAACCCTTCGGAAGTTTATGGTTTAGAATCTTGGCAACGTTTAGGATTGGCTGAATGATGCACACATTTTACTTCTTCTTCAATATAGGCGAGAAATGTAGGTATATTTCTTTTACATTTCATAAACGTTTTCCCGTTTCCTTTCAAATCTCTACCCATATCCTGATCCAAACACAGCCTTAAGGAAATATTGCTACTGCAGTTTTATTCGTATATAATATTAGGAGTCAATGCATCAACTATTTTAAATGATAGCTTGGATATCAACTTTTTCTGTCATCTCACCACCTATGGATCCTAATCGAACAAAGACTAGTTAAGGACCTGAAGGACAGCCAGTATGATATCGAAAAAAAATTTCACTGCACAGACAAAATCACTTGCCAAGTCACTGATATTAGGCATGGGCACATCTCACACTGCCAAAGGAATGGATTTGTCTAAACCCATCTCATGCTCAATAGTCATCTTACACTATTTGTGTATGTGAAGACTTCTCTCCCTACTATGAGATCTTATCGCCTTGCCTGTTACCAATATACTTGCTCCATGGTTGCTGTTATGTATACTGGATAGGTGGAGCTGAAAGATTAATTGTTGATGCTGCTGTGGAACTTGCATCCCATGGGCACAATGTTCATATTTTTACCGCACACCATGACAAAACTCGATGTTTTGAGGAGACTCTTGCTGGTGAGGATTTCATATCTTTTTCTCTAATTCTTCAGTTCTGGGGCTGTTCGTGCTATTTTAGTTAGGTGATATTAACATAAATGCAATGTACAGGAACCTTTCCAGTTACTGTATATGGTGCTTTCCTGCCCCGTCATGTTTTCTACCATCTACATGCTGCATGTGCATATCTCCGTTGCCTTTTTGTTGCTCTCTGTGTGTTGTTCATGTGGCCGTCATTCGATGTTATACTCGCTGATCAAGTCTCCGTAGTCATTCCACTATTGAAACTAAAGAAATCAACTAAGGTGATTATTTCATATATATATATATATATATATTCATCATTAGAGGTTTATGACTTTGTTGTTATTTCACATTCTCCATTTCCTGTCCAGGTCGTATTTTATTGCCATTTTCCAGATTTGTTGCTGGCTCAACACACAACAGTTCTTAGGAGGATGTATCGGAAACCCATAGACATTATAGAAGAAATAACAACTGGTCTCTTTCCATATTCTGGCTTTGTGTTTCTTATGTAAATTGTCTTCTGTATCTTGAAAGCATTCTGTGGTAATGTGCATTTAACAATCTCAATGAGTTGCTGGTCGAATTGCAGGTATGGCAGATTTGGTTCTTGTTAACAGCAAATTTACTGCATCTACTTTTGCAAACACATTTAAGCAACTTGATGCAAGAGGAATTAAACCATCCGTGCTTTACCCAGCAGTCAATGTAGACCAGTTTAATAAACCCCACACTTTTAAGTAATGAACAAGCCTGTTCTTGGTATCTTTCTAGTTTTAGGAATGGTTTTAAATTGCTGTGTTTAATCATTTTCTTGAACATTTTTTTCTCATTCCCTCACAAATTTTAGGAGTTTATGCGATTACTATGTTGTAGGTTGAATTTTCTCTCCGTCAACCGCTTTGAAAGGAAAAAGAACATAGATTTAGCAATATCTGCCTTTGCCATGCTTCGCACCCCTGAAGGTGATGTTCTTCAAGGTCATAATGTGGCTGATGCTACATTGACAGTCGTAGGCAAGTCTCTCTATCTATTTGCTGCTCGAGAACAGTTATATATTGACTTGTTTTGCTTTTAGGGGGTTGTTTGGGATGTGCTAGATTAGTATACTTTTTGACTTTTTACGAAAAAACGTGAAATATGGGTTGGGTTTGAAGTGATGTGGTAGAGAGGTGATGTGATCCAAATAGGATAATGTGCTAAAATAGCACATGCTATTTTAGCACATGCCAAACAAAGGTGTGTTTGCACATGCCAAACAAAGGTGTGTTTGCTTGGCACTATCATGTGCAAAATGCACTTTGCAGATTAGTTGTGCACTATATTTCATGGATTGGTATACATGTGTTAGTCTCGGAATCATGTAATACCCAAGTCCAATGGAAATTCATATTTCATATTTATTAGAAAATATCTAATTTATCACCCTTAAAAACCACTCCTAATGATGTGTCTGACAAGTGTCAAATTTTGATTTGTCAAATATTCCATCATGTGGGGTCTAACCTCAATTTCACTTCATTAGGGATTATTTAGGGGTGATAAATTTGGTGTCTACAGCATTGTTGTATTTAATAATGGAGGCAACACCTTTTGCATATATGCACAATATGCTTTAGCATGTTTGGATGCAAATTGACACCTTTTTAATCGTTTATTTACTTATCAACTTATTTTTGCTTCAGGCGGCTTTGATAAACGCTTGAGAGAGAATGTCGAATATTTGGAGGAATTGAAAAGCTTAGCAGAGAGGGAAGGAGTGTCTCACCAGGTTAAGTTCATGACATCTTGCTCGACAACTGAAAGGAATACGCTGCTTTCACAATGCCTATGTGTTCTTTACACACCAAAGGTTTGTGAAAAGTCAATTTTCTGCTCATATTGATACTATAATGCGTATGACAAGAAGTCTCATGAGAATGCTTAATGAGTGTAGGATGAACATTTTGGAATTGTTCCCTTGGAGGCAATGGCAGCCCATAAACCGGTAATTGCATGCAACAGCGGGGGTCCTGTTGAGACAATTAAGAATGGCGTGACAGGGTTCCTCTGTGACCCAAGTCCCCAAGATTTCTCTTTGGCTATGGCAAAGCTCATTCAGGATCCCCAAATGGCAGAGAGAATGGGTCTAGAAGCTTGGCAACACGTCGCTGAGTCGTTTTCTACCAAGATATTTGGGCAGCATTTGAATAGAATTCTTGTCGATGTAGCTCGGGGGAAGAGGGAGTGAGAATATCTAAAACAGCACAAAGAATATGCTGTTAAGGTGCTCTACTTCCAGAATTTCCAGAAAATTAACTTGTCAATAAGTCGTTCTTTGAACTTGCAAGAAACTTATTCAAGCTAAATTGTTGACATTAAATGGTGATATATTGATGCAAAACTGTTCTGTAGCAGGAAGAGAGGGATTTTCAGCAGAAGAAATTTTTATTGTTATTATATTAGCAAACATCTTAAATCAAAAGTTGAAGGCCCCGCGAATAGGTATATGAGGTCAACTAATTGTAGCCTTTGCACTGTTCCAACCATTATAGATTGCCAAAAAAGAAACCAGATGGTACAAGAATTAAAAAAAAAAATTTGGGGTACAAATTTTATGTTTGAACTCCTTTTTTAGTACAAAGAAATGAACTTGAAAATCAAAGTCGTTATATGCAATGATAAATAATTTCTGGACAACACATTCATGTTTTTCATCTCACCACTAATCCCTCAACGTGAAGCTGACCTATACAAACCTACATAATGATATACTTCATTATCTACCTATTTGTTTGTGCCCGTTTCAACAGTAATTACAAATCAATGAAATGCCAATGAGGCGTCTTTTGATGCAAGGGACAACTGTACAAAAAAGATAGTTGTCTATTGATTTGCAATCACTTTACCTGTTTCCTATTTATTTGATATACATTTTATGAAAACGTCTACTAATCGACGACTTAGAAACAACGATGCCAAGAAGTGAGTTTTAAATTGCAAGGTCAGGCTGATTCAATAAATCAGTAATAATGAAGGCCAATTCAGTTCCAAAATATACAAGCTACAACGGCCTCAATTGATGCCCTTAAGTCACAAATACACGAAAGAGTTGATGCCTAATATAATATCTCTTCTACTGTGATACAATAAATAAAGATACCTAGCACATTATTTTAGTCTACTTCTGAAACTACAAACATTGGCCGCAAAAAAATACATGATGAGCTGTAATTCTCTTGCCTGCTTTCTCACTAAACAAATACATCATTTCGGAGAGATTCAGTTTTGGGATCTATACCATGGCGGCATTCATCTGCAAGAGCTAAAGTTAACATTTCCGTGCAGAACTGATCATCTGGTTTCAGCCATAAAGCCTGATTCAGAGACAACAAAGATAACAGGAGTCAGTTTACACCATGCGGCAAAAAATAAAATAAAATCATAACTAAACATAGTAAAATAAAATCAGTTTTCACAGCACTAGTTAGTCCATGTAGTTCATAGATTTTATGTCCCATCAGATGGTGTGATGGCTTAAAAGCACTTCTTAGCAGTTAAAAGTGCTTTATTACATGTTTGGTTACATGCTAAAAGCACTTCTAGACCGAAAAAAAGACAAGGCTCAAAGGGTTTCTAAATGAAGCAACTCTTGGATGTTTCTGCAGAAGTGCTTTTTAGAAACCACTTCATTAAAAGCCACTGCAGCATCAAACAGGCAAGATTGTATATGATGTTCTCCAATCTAGCAATCGAGGTTGGAGCAACTTACCTTGTGATAGTATGTAATTGCTGTGGTAAAATTATCCTGCACAAGCACATAAAATGTATCATCAGCAAGACATTCATCATAAGGGCAAGAAAAAAAAATTAAATTTGAACTCTAGAAATAGTCCGAGTTTGGAGAGAACTCTGTATTCTACTACTCAAGCTAGAATGTGACCATTTGGTCATTTTGTGTCATATGAAACCTAAGCATTCCCTAATAAGCCAGTTCACTCAAGTGGAAACCCCTGTGAAGTAGTCCAGGTGAGTGGTGACAAAATTTCTTCTCCATTAAACTTTAGCAGGTGGTCTAATCCAGCTCCAGTTATGGACCAAGATACAAATTTGAGCAACAATACATAAAATGCCACTTGATTATCATAATAACCATACCAGGTCACAAAAACAAAACAATCTTTCAGAGAGTAAGTACCTGCAAATGGTAAGTGTAAGCAAGACCAGCATAAGTGCTCAAACTTCTGGTTGATAGTGCAAGTGCTCTCTCATAGTATGTAATCGCCTCACGGTACCTCCTGATATATAGTAGTTCTATATTATTTACTAGAGAAACATATGTAATCAAATCTGATTTATTAGTACCATTATTGTACTTCAACTCAAAAAACATATGATTGAAATGTACCTATATTGATCCTTGAGTTTCAAGAAGTAAACAGAAATTTAAGAAAACCATAGTAGACAGTGTTTCTGATAGGATTTCAAAGCAAATTAACCTTACTTTAGTTTTCTTAATGCATGGGCCAGATTAATCACAGTTGGTTCCCACATTCCACTCAAAGATGGAATGTGAGCCAAAGTCTTCTCAAACCACCACACAGCTTTTTTATACCTGAGACATTAAGACAGAATTATGATGATGAAAAGATTCACTAAATATGGAAAAACAAATGTAAAAGGACTTTACATGGGGACTAAATTGAGTATATAGATGTAGAAGGCATTTCTGAACGGTTGCCCAAAAACTGGGTTTCATAACTTAAAACAACCAAAATTAATCATCATTAACTAGAAAATATTAATAGTTCAAAATCTTCACCAAGTTTAGGTGGCATACATAAAATGTAAAAATAATTAAAAATAAAAATTTGATTTTGATCTTTCTGGTTTTGGCTCAGTTTCCAAAAACTTCCATTGAACCTTGCATATAATTAAAAGTCAAAATTAAACAGATTTAAAACTTATTACATCTGCAATTTGTTAGTAAAAGAACTTTCAATTTTTTTATGTCATGAATTTCTTATATAAATATAAAGAGTACTATTTGACAATACTTCAGCAACTATCAAGTCATTTCTCTTTTGATAGATCCATTTAACATCTAGAGTAACATATTCATGAAGGGTAAATATCCTTACTCCTTCATATGATAAGCAACAACTCCGAGTTCATTATATACAAGTGGATCTGAGGGACATATTGTCTTTGCCTGCATGAAAAACTGAGACAAAATCCTATCAGAACACTGAACACAGAATGCGCTCATCATAATGTTGACATTCCTAAGAACAAAGATTACAAATCAAACATATAGAGAAAACAGGAATACCACAAGTGTTTTTTTGTAAAAATAAATAGCTTGAAATGATTTTTCAATTGCCACAGCTTAGTTATGTTACTTATCAGTAACATGGGTAGTTTTTTTTTTCCCCCCCTGAAATGCTAGTAAATTTTTACCATTAAACTAACTAAATCAATTGCCAATTTATGTATAAACTTTTTCTTTTCTTAATTTTGTTAGGCAATTGAAGGCACCCCTAATTATTGAAGTACACGTAATAATAGTTTCATATATTTGACAAAAAAATAGCCCACCCTACTTTCTTCCATTAGTTTCCTTAAGAACATAAAATGATGTCACTTCCGAACTCTACACTAGCAAATAGCCTAGCAGGACGACCCAAGACCATTATCAAACTAACATCAATTTTGGATAGCTTTATCAGTGAGAACAATAATGTCATAACTCATTATCTGGATAACAAAATGCAGAGAAGACTGCACAGCTATTTTTCTTTTCAATTCTCTTGATATGTTCACATCACATGAGGTCAACAAATAGTTAATTACTAAAGTTGACATATGTATCACCTGCTCAGCAAGTTTGAAGCTGTGTGTTCGCATGTATTCCATGCCAATGTACAGAGTTGGTAAATGGCACCTGGAACAAGAGAATATCAAGATTCAACCTGTAAAAAACAAATCATAGGTAAAGAGGATTTGACTATGCATAACTAAAGAAACGACCAATAAACTAATTTTATGCATAGTTCCGACCATCACGAGAATTGTTAAAACGGTATTCTTGGTTACAATCAAATATCTTTGACCCACAATTAACACAAAACCCAATATCATATTTTCCTTGGGGGTGGGGACAGACCAGAGAGGCACAAAGGAATCAGAATTTTACGAACATTGAATCAACAACTACAGAAGATTGGAAACACTAAAAATTAAATTTTAATTATCTTGTGAATGGAGAAAGTATTTAAAATATAGAAACTTGCAAACTTGCCTTTATTGTTCAACATATCACCTATTCTTCTTAAGTTTGCTCTTAGATACATCACAATTCATACATCATGGTCAAGTGTTCTCGCTCTTGCATTCATTGTGCATGTTTATCACCAAAGATTAGAGAGCAAACAAGAGGAAGAAGGATAATATAAAACTTACCCAGGAAACAAACGAGCAGCAGTGCGATAAGCTGACATTGCTTGGTCGCCCTCTTCTTGAGCTGCATAAGCATTCCCATAACCTATCCAAGCTGGCAGAAATGTTCCATCTAGATTTGTAGCCTTGCTGTCAATTATGATAACCAATGAGAACTCAAATCGGATAACTATGCCAGGTTTAAACATGACATTTACTTGAAAGCAATCACGTCACTTTGCAGTAGAGCCAACCACTACCCATATCCAGGTAGAATAACAAAGTTGTAGCGGAACTCCAGAAGTAACTAGGTCGCTTCTTTTACACCTTCTCTCAATAAATCCACCGAAGTATGACTTTTTGTTAGAATTACACCCTTATGCAAAATTTACCATAAGGGAAATTTATTTTAACACAAAAAAAATTCTTCACACACTCACCCTCACCAACTACCACCACCACCCACTTCCCTCACTATCTTCGCCCCTCTGCATCTCCCACCATCTCCATCAATAGAACATAAAGCCAAAAAAAAAAATTATAATAAACATCAATCAACAACTAAAATGAAAAAGACATTGTTAAATATATATATGTATAGGATAATTGTGCAATGTTGTATACAAGATTTGGGTGTTATATAATTATTGAGATGTGGTTTTGTATGATTTTGATCTAGATTTGTGCTATTTGGAAAAGTGAAGTCGAAGCTCTATTCGCCATTGGTTTGCCAAACAAACTATGATTGATTGGCCTTTGTTCACCGAACATTTTAAGGTTGTTTGGACGACTAAGGCCAACATAATTACTACGAACAACCTTGGTACATTCAGCAAACAATCACCGAACAAACCAAATTTGTTCAACTGTTGTCTGCCAAAAGACTTGGTTTGTTCAGCTTTGGTTATTGTGGATGTGTACAGATAGCCACTAAACTCAGTGAACCATCATGTGCTATCTCTCTCCAACTCAAACCAGATACCATTGTCCGCTTAAGTAGTTTTTTTTTCTTTCATGCATTACTTCAACCACCTCGTGCTTGAACTGTAAACACCAGAATTTTCGATCATACTTCTTTTTTTCAAAGCAAATATGCATCAAACATTGTATCCAAAGCTTTAAATTTTGAAACTCTTGTACTCATTTAGGTTCCACAAGTGTTTTGCTGACTATGCACACATAGATGACACCAAATCTGTCGACTAAGAAAATATACTCCATTATCATCTAGGATGGATAGATTATTAACTCCTTAAAGTACAATAAAGACAATGACAAAACATAAGCATTCCATGGAATTTAAACGAGTTTAGATTCCAATGCATAACAACCTTTTTAGATCTTTAACATAAGAGAAATAGTTAAAACCAAGAAATGATACAGTTGGATTGGATGTATTGGCAACAAAAAAAATCATCTGAATACTAAAAGGGAAAATGCAACTCATAAAAGTAAACAAGTCAACATTGTTAAGAAATTGGAGTGGACTAGAAACGTATGATTATTACCTGAAATAACGGCGTGATTGATCATACTTCTTGATACAATAGTAGTAGCAACCAACTGCAAACCAAGACAAAGCCCTAATAGACAATTCCTAATTAGCAACAACATAAAGCCAAATGCAAAATATTGAGGTAAGAAATATAAGCAATGATCTGGATGGAATTTTCAGCTTCATCAGAACATGTTTGGCACAACAGAATTGATTGTATCCAAATTACAAGTCCTAATAATAACAATATAGTTTTAATAACACAATAAGTTGAAATACCCATTGCTGCCACAGTTTTGTGAATGTTAACTGGTCTACAATTTTATTATACAATCACATGACACTACAAAACCCCAACATTTGTTTTAAGAGTTTATGTAAATCAAGCTTAAAAACAATCTCCTGTGCAATTCTAAACATCGATTGCTGTACAAACCACTCCCACATCCTTTCTCAAGTTTTGATCTTACTCAACGCTTCCCATATCTCAGAGATCCTAAATATACAAGAATGGTAAAGTTCTCCACTACTATGAAAGTTTTGCAGCCCAGGAGACGTCTCTGATGGAACCATATTCGAAAGTGCCTAAAAAATACAATGAATTAAGCTAGATATGAATTAGGTATCCCCAGAGATTAGTTCTTGACACTGAAGATTTTCTGGTTTCTTCTCTGAAACACTTGGTGTTAAAAATTAAGATGGCCAAAGCTAAGCTCAAGAGCTGCCACACAATATTACCCACTATTACAAAGAGTATCACACCATATTGCTTTTTTTCTGTTATGGAACAGGCAATGGCTTTCAATTATCCATTAAAGTGACTAAAGGATTTCCTTATTTTCTCCACAGAGAGAGAGAGAGAGAGAGAGAGAGAGAGATAACAATAAAATGAAGATCAAACCTCCACGCCTCTATCCACATCCCAAACAAGAAAGAAAGAAAAAATATATATTCATTTGACACTTCTTTGATTAAAGTGTAGCACATTATCCTTTGAAACTTCTATTTGTTATCATCTTACAAGATATTATAGTAAAACCAAGAATCACAACTGCTAAAAATGTTCAACCATAAACTTATGCCACAGGCTTACATTCAACCTTACTGTGTGCTTCTATTGCTAAAACAAAACAATAGGAGACTATGCCTACAAAGTAAAAAGTATAATTAAGAGCAAATAAATTACTAACTAGAACTAAATTGTACTGTAAAACTAAATAAAATGTTAAAAATACTGTATTATTGATTGTTTGATCTTGATATGTTGTATTACAAATCAGAGTGGCTCATTATATAGGAGAGGGTTTGGGTAGTAGGTGAGGAGTAGGTGAGGGTAAATTGGTGGTAGATGGAGTGTAGTAGGTGAGTGTGAATGGTAAATTCTAACAGCCCCCCGCAAACTCAAGGAGGATAGAAACTAACCAACTTGAGTTTGGAGAGAGGAACAAAACAAGAAAATACATAAAAATAAAAAAAAAGATAGGAGACACTGTATGGTCGTGTCAGACCATTGGTGAAGGCACTGTAAGGTGGTGCCATAACGTGGTAGAGGACACTGGATGGTGTGTGCCATAACGGTGTAGAGGACACTGGATGGTGGTGTCATAACGGTGTAGAGGACACTGGATGGTGGTGTCATAACGGTGTAGAGGACACTGTATGGTGGTGTCATAACGTTGTAGAGGACACTGTATGGTGGTGTCATAACGTTGTAGAGGACATTGTATGCTAACCGGAATCAATGTCGGGACAGTTTATAGGGTCATGTCGGACCGTTGAAGATGCTAACCGGAATCAAATGTCGGGACAGTTTATAGGGTCATGTCGGACCGTTGTAGATGCTAACCGGAATCAAATGTCGGGACAGTTTATGGAGTCATGTCGGACCGTTGAAAATGCTAACCGGAATCAAATGTCGGGACAGTTTATAGGGTCATGTCGGACCGTTGTAAAAAGTTGCACCCTCAAAAGGTGTGCCCAATTTTGTCAAAAGGCGTGCCATCAAAAGACGTGCCCAATTCATCAAAAGGTGTGCCGGACATGATGGCGAGGCACGTGGGCGCCTTGGCTTGCGCGCCCGTTTTGTCGGCTGGTGGCAAGAGGCGCGCGATGCGCGTGGCTGCCTCGGCTATAAGACGGAGGCTGAGGCTGAGGCATACCATTCTGAAACGTCTGAAACCAAACCTTCTCTGAAAAACTCTGCCTCTGCGGAGAGAGAAACTGTGGAACACTTTGTAGCCCAGAAAAATGGCTTCGTCTTCCCGCGGGCTGCTCACCCTCTTTCCCGACCTCAACGAGTCAACGAGAGAGAGAACTGGTGCGGTGGCACTGGAAACTCAACCAAGCGCCCCGGAGTATACTCCGTTGAACTTTCCGATGCGGTCTGTGGAGCAAAGAATGGCAGTGCTGTCGGATGTGGAGGCCAATCAGTATACTTTGAAGGCATGTGTGGAAAGCATGACGGCGGTCACAAATTTGTCGAACCGGCTGCAGAGTAGGACAAATGAGGTGCAGCATTTAAACTCCCAGCTGGCTCTGCTCCAACGCATGTATAAGGATGCGCGAGCAGAGATAAGCGTGCTAAGGGCAGAAAACAAGGAGCTGAAGCGGAAGGCCACCGTGATGTTCCGATTTGGAGGGCCACCATATGCTGCAGTGGAGGAGCAGGGAGGAGGCAACTTGCTTGGTGGTCTAGGAAGCACGGAGGCAACACCGGCAAGGGCCGCCCAGGACGGAGGCAAGAAGAAGAGACCTGCAGCAGAGTAGAGAAGAAAAATCCCGCCTGTGGATGTGTTTTTTTTGTTTTTTTTTTTTTGTTTTGTTTTGTTTTGTTTTGTTTTGTTTTGTTTTGTTTTTTTTTTTTTTTTATGTAAAATGGTGATCGGGGTCGATCCCGGAGATGAATAAAATAGGGTGTGTTGTGCAAATGTTTAATTTGTTTTTGTTTTTGTTTTTTTTTTTTTTTTTTTTGTTTAAATAAAATAAAAGAAAGGAAAAGAAGGGGGACAAAGCAAGTTGGGTGCCGTGTTGTTTTTGTTTCAAAAGAGGAAGTAAAATAATAATAATAAAAAAAAAAAAGTTGAGTGGAAAGAATGAAAAAGAAAAAAGATGGTGGAATGGCTCAGGCTTTTGAAGTAAAATAATAAAAAAAGAAAAAGAAAGTTGAGTGAAAAGAATAAAAAAGAAAAAAAAGATGGTGGAAAAAAAGATGGTGGAGATTTACAGGTGGGATTTACAGGTGCTGTTGGTTTTATTCTTTCTTTGGTTTGGGTTGTTTCTTTCGGTTATGTAAAAGACATTCTTATATCAGATGTGGAGATGGTAAATGTTGATATTGCTATTGAGGCTACAGGTCAATTTGATTCTCACCCAGATGAGAAATTTGATCCGGATGCACTTCCAGTTGTCCAACTCATCACATTCAAGGACATAGTTGGCACAAACATCACTACTGCAGGGATGTGTCCCAGTAGCAGGCGCATGTATGTTAGTTGCGGGTGCAGGTGCTGGGCAAGCCAACATCACACACAACAGAGTGTGCGTGGTCGGCGCGGGCCAATCACGGCCAGAAGCAGCGTCAATATCGCAAAGGTTGGAGGCAAAACGGGCAGGTCAAGCGAGGTGAGGAGTGGCGCACACAGGGCAGTGTGACGGCTGGCTCTCGCGTGGGACGACGGGCACAAGACAGTGTGGTAAGGGGCAGTGGCAGCTCACGGCGGTGTTCTGCAACATAAGGGAAGTCGAGGGAGGCGAGGTGGAAGTCGTCGTCGTCAAGGAGGATGTCGTCGGGGAACCGGAAGAAGGTCGCGAACTGGGCGCGACGGTGGTGGGAGCAGCGGGTGGGGGTGTCTGCCAGCTCATCCATGTCTGTGAGGCCGGAGTGTACGACGGCGATGGACTTTCCGGCGAACGACTTGTCGGAAAAAAAGTTGCTGACTGATGGTTAAAGTATTCCTTCGGCAGTGCAAGGAAGGCTCCGAGTCGGGCTGCGATATGAAGGCAAACCCGCCGGAGACTCGGGAGCAATATGGCGAAGAACTCGAAGTTAAAGTGTAGAAAATTCCAGCGGGCAGCGAAGGCAAAGTTGCCGGCCGGCTGCCCGCCGGTGAGAAAAAAAATAGGCCTAAATCTTATTGCTCTGATACCATGTTAAAAATACTGTATTATTGATTGTTTGATCTTGATATGTTGTATTACAAATCAGAGTGGCTCATTATATAGGAGAGGGTTTGGGTAGTAGGTGAGGAGTAGGTGAGGGTAAATTGGTGGTAGGTGGAGTGTAGTAGGTGAGTGTGAATGGTAAATTCTAACATAAAAATACAATTTTATATATATATATTTAAAAAGAAAAGATAAAAATCATGCTCACTTTTGAGGATAATCTTTCACCAAGTTGCAAGCCATAAGATAGAGTTCATTTGAATGTCCAAGCTCCATAGCAGCTGCTAAATGCACAAGTGTACATTTCAGATGGAAAGGATCCTTTTCAAGTAATCTGGATTACATAGTGTGCAACAAGATACAGACTTCAGTCAAGTAAGGGATATTAAAATTATTTTCTGTTATGAAGCAGTTGCAACTTACATGGAAGTTAATTCAAAACATTTTTGATATTCACCACACTGATGGTAGTATTCAGCTTTGCAGGCCAAAAGATCGGTGTTGTTTTTTAGTGTACACATCAAGGACTTCTCTGAAGGTTTAACATTACAACCCTCTTGTTCTAGTTCTCTGAATTTGGCTTCTACAACATTTTCCTTGTCATACTGATAATACATAATAATTGGTCATTACAAAAACACAGGAACAAGAGTATCATAATGACAGAAACTAAAAACAAAGAAAAATTAAAGTGACTAGATTTTGAATCTAACATGTTGGACATTGACTGACTGAAAAACAAACATACTTCACATGACTTGCATCACATTCTGGTCACACCAATCGACATGCTTACCTTCTTTATCAAGCATGAATAGAATGATGAGATCCAGCCATCTTCAGGAGCAAATTGCAATGATGAAAGTAGACTCGTCTCTGGTATTCAATGGAAGAACCAAGTCATATTCAATCCACAAAAGCAAATAACAAAATTATTTTGAGAAAATACAAGGAAAAAGCAAGCACACTTTGCCAATAATTCTAAAGGACCTAATAAAATATAATACAAGGTAGCATAAAAAGAAGACCTGAATGAGATATTACGTACCATGAATTTGCATGGGCCTCAGATTAATTTGTTTGATTCTCAAATAATGTACAAAAATGACTAAAGAAATACAAATAAAATAAAAAAATCACCTTCTTCACATGTAAGCATATGATTCTCAATAAGACGTTCCAGTGCCTGAAAAAGGACCACGTAAAGAAAAATTTTTTAACTATGAAGGAGACAACCACAAGAGAAGCTTCAAAGATGAAAACAACTTCTTGACGAAGGAGATGTTTTCCATCATATTTACAGTGAAAATGGTAGCATACAATTGTAATATTTCCAAAATATATTTAGTAAAAATGGTTGCCAGCAATTTTGACATTATTTCCAAAATAATTTCAGTGACAGTCGTTGCATATTATTGTGACTACAAAAGGCCCAAATATGAAATTCTGCATTTAAAAATGAAGAGACAAAAGTGTGCAAGCAATTCAACCATCTTGAGGATAAAATATCAAACAAGAAAAGAGTAACTTTTTTTCCCATCCATTAAGCATCATTCCCTGTTTTAAAGCTCAAATAAGAAGTTACTTTAATTTGAGTACATAAAATGTAGCACCCAGGAAAAAGGGGGGGGGGGGGGAAACATATTTACACTATTTCTAAGCATGAATGCATACCTCATAACATAAAGGATCAGCTTTGATAGCAGCTTTGTACCTTAAAAAGCATCACATTGAGTAAATATAAAGATGAGCTTGTGGAACTGATATACAAATTATATTCTCCAAAAAAATACAAAAAAAAAAAAAAAAAAAATGGTAGAATAACAAAACAGAAACCATAACAATAGCCCCAACATTGCATGATTATGCTATAGCTGAGAACTCACCATTGCCGAGCCTGGGCACGATTTTCCAAAGCTTCATATGCCTTGCCTCTTAAAAAGCACGTTGCTGACATAATCTGTTGCAATAAATATATATAAATACGTAATCATATTTCCACACTCAAGACTCAATTGGTAATAATTAGATCACATAGCAAAAGAACGCTTTATCTAATATTAGATCTTGTCTTATTGACACAAGTTTAGCAATCAATGGAGAATAGAATCTTCACGATTTTAAGCCTACCAAACAGATAACTAGGTTATTGATCAAATGATTTTTTTATTTATTATTTGAAGTATCATGAAATTTAAAATTGACCAAGTGAAGGAGCATAAGACAACATCGGAATCTATACATTGCATCACAGTTTTCCTTACTTTTCGCATAACCATATCTTGATAAATGGGGTGGCCAAAGTTAAAAAAAATAATCAAATTTCGACAAATAGAATACTCGCAAAGCATATGCAACGGTAAGCCTCAAAATAACCCATAGAAAATGTCAAACAAACTATGAAACAAGCTCTAAAGATACTAAATGTTACCTGGCTGAGGTTAGACTTGTTAGTATTGAAACTGCCAGCACAGAAATATTACAACTTTAACAGGTCTAGGCTTAGCTGAACCTGGCTTGAAAGACGAATATTGGCATGCACAAGCCTCATTCATATTAAAGCAGCTCAGCACAGTTTCAGATGTCCATGAAACCAACAAAAATTAAATCTCAAACAAATAAAACAAAGACCACAATGTCCTAACTCGAGAAAAACAACTTGAGCCTACCAATATTTCCTTGATGTATATATGCAGCTTACAGAAAAACCAAGCTGGGTCTCTTACCCTCGCCGGTGGAGATACCCAGTTAATTGACATTCTAATATGTATTACTGTAATAACAAGTACATAAATGTGTTTGAGTTCAATAATTACATCAACCTATGAAAGAAATGTCAATTCATCCAGTCAAAATGAATTATTTGGTTAGTTATTGCAAATACAAAGACATCAGAATTGATAAATTTATAAGGTCAAGAGCAGGGTAAGGTTGACTACTTGCTACCTCTCCCAAACCGTACTGTAAAGAGGGAGTCTTGTGTAAGGGAAACGATCTTTTCACTTGATCACAAGCATTTACATTCTCTTCTTAAATAAGTATATGTTTCCAAACTAATAATCAACATTCATCACACATATAAAACCTTATATGGTGTCTTTAGTTCAGATACTAGCTTCCAACAGCATACCTCAGCCAGAAGAAATACCTTTTCTTCTAGCCTCTATGACATTCCTCTTTAATTCATTCTTATACGTTATATTTCCCTATGCTAATGGTGCATTCTACGTTGCCAAGGTAGAAAAAGTGAAATAAAATTTTAAAAAATCTTTATAAAAAGTATAAATTTTAATGCTATAGATTTCACTACTCACAAAAGAAATAGTACCTGGCAGGGGAAAAGTCAGGAATGCAATAGAAGGAATTAAAATTCGCAGACTCTAAACTTGTAATATAAAAGGGGAAAAAATTTACATTGATTTCATGATCTTCTCCATCTTTGTCCAAGTACATGACATTGCCATCCTTCGTGATATTAACATTCCCATGTTCATCGACTTTAGCATCACCAAGCATTAATAGACACTGATCCCACTCCTTCAATTCCTCCTGGTCATATATATTTTGTTCATTCGGGAAAAAAATGAGGATAACATCTAAACAAATAAAATACACAAAACATAAGTTATACAACAAAACTATGTAAACACACAAAACATAAGTTGTACTTCGATTCCATGTACGCAAATTAAAGTTTATTAACCCATTCACTCTATAACGGTTAATATGGTATAGAGTCTGTTGACTACACTATGCATGCTACTCGCATTGTTCAAGAGTCCCAAAATTTTGCTTGTTATCGTGACCCCCCAACCCCGTCTCTTATCATCAACTAAGCCAAGGAGCATGGGAAATTAAACTTCACTCAATTCTGAGATGAAACAATACGGAGAGAAAATTTCAAATTAAGCTACTACTCCAAAGCAATATATTTTTATATTTTCAATAATCAAACAAAGAATAGGCAATCCCAGCAGAATGAGAGAGCAAATTTACTATTTTACTATATTTAGTTAGACTATTTTAATATATAACTCATAAAAACCATGATAGCGGGAAAACTCTTCCAGCTCCTAGCCTTTTTGGAAATCTAACAAGAAAGGAAGTACTTTTTTGATAGCAAGCTTCAAAATGTAAGCTAACCGGCACCTATGAAGCATGCTGTACCTGTACCTAGACCTAGCACTTCATATAGTATTTTTGCATATGTCCGGGTACACGAAATACGCACCAAATTTTGTCTTCTTAATTTTTTTTCATACTAAATATATTTATGTTGTGTTTGGTTGAGCGATTTGGAGGGGGATTTGAAAAAGAAAAGGGAAAAGGTGAGTGAAATTAGGTGAAATGTAAATATATTTTATTTACATTGCATCTACCTTTTTCATTTACCTTTCCAAATCCCTCCTCAAATCTCTCAACCAAACACAATATTAGTGTATACCCAAGTCATACCGTATCTCGGTCAAAATAATATTTTCTTCTAATACAAAGGTAAAATTATTTTCATTAAACTTTATTTATTATTTATTTTAATGATTAGCATGATTTTAAAATTAAACTATAGTTTGTAAATTATTTAATATAATGACATTTAATTTTAATTTATACCTTTAAGTTGTGGTATTAAATGTGATTCGGAGATTGAATCTTAACAAACTAAACTATTTAACTAATTTTTATATTCTTCTAAATTAAAAATAAATATTTTTTTACAAACATACCTAATCATATCCGTACCTAACATTTTTAGATTTTATTATACCGACGTACAGGTATCAATACAAGCACACGTGCTTCATAGACCAGCACTTATTTAGGTGATAATAATACTCCCAAGTCTCCAATCATCTCTTTCAAGTGTAGTTAAGAATAAAAACTAAATCACATTTTTTTTTAAAATGCACACAATGCTATATATTCACATAATTTAACATTCAATTCACTTCGCTTCTTCAGTCAAGTAAAAAAAAATAAAAATCACTTCATTTCACTTCTTATGATTCAAAAAAAAAAAAAAAACTCAAAAGGATCAATTCACAAACAAGAGCCCTAGTTCCAAAAGACCTAACAAACAATAATCAAACATAAACGATTGAATTGAAGCCTTAGTGGATAAACTAAGGCTCGCATTGGGGAGGAAGAGACGAACCAGACACTTAGCGGCGAGGTAGCGGAAGCGGAGATCGCGGAGGACGATCTGGGAGGCGTTGAGGAGGTGGAAAGCGCGGCGGTAGTGGCGGCCGAGGAACAACGCTTGGGCCTGCATGTAGATGTCGGCGGGGTCCGATGTGAGTGCGGCGACTTTATCAGCGAAAAAGATCGCCGACGAGTAGAGGTGCTTGCTCACGCAATCCCTAACCACATCTCTCAGCTTCTCTATCTCTTCTTCCCTCATTTTTTGGTATGATTGGTAATGGTAGGTCTGAGTGAGAGAGAGAGAGAGAGGAGTTGTTTCTACAGGGAGTAGAGGAGAGGGGGAGAGAGAGAGAGAGAGAACTGGAGTGAAGAGAGCGGGAGGTACAGACTTTTGGGATGTCCGGTATGGGCTTGGTGTGGGCCTGATATTTGAAATGATATGGGCCCAAACTACGATTAGAGTGAAGAAAGCGAGAGGTTTTTGGGTGATTCTATTTGTAATTAAAATTTTAAAATTTTTATTTTTATTATATTTTAATATAAATTTATTAATACATATAATATATATTAAATTTTAAAATAAGATATTATTATTTTTCTCATAATATACCTTAATCATTTATACATATTCTTCGTATCTAAGATTTAATTCTTTTCTTTTCATCTTCTTTCTCATCTTAAAATGCTAATCCACTCCATTAAACTTATCATTATTATCAACATCATTTTTTATTTATTTTTTATTGTTATTACTTACAAATAGAATAAAATTTGAACTAAATTAAGCCTCCGTTTGGGAAGTGGGTTGACTTTTTGACTTTTTGGCTTTTTGACTATTTTAGACTGGGGCTAAAAAGCCTGGTTTGGGAAGGACTTTTTGACTTTTTGACTTTTTTGATTTTTTTTTGTGAGAGAGGAATGTAATGATTATGGGTTGGATTTGATGTTTTATTTTTTGTGACTAAAATAGCCTATTTTATTTTTTGTGACAATTTTAGCCCCTAACCCACCAAAACCAACTTCCCAAACTATGCCTAAATAATAGATCAGAATAAAATTGCTAGTAAATAATTGAAAGTCATTATCCCAATTCAAAAAACAAACAAGAAGATGAAGAAATAAAAATAAAAACACAAGAGAGAGTGATTAATAACTGATGAGTTCCTAACCGTAATGGTGTTCTCTGTCACATGTCCTGCGATTTCAAATACTCAAAAATAACGGGCTTGTTTGGTTTATATCTGAGAAACATGTTTTGAGATAAAAAGTACGAAAATTTATTTGGTTTGGTTTTTTTTCAAAAGATGTTTTGAAAAATTATTTTGAGAGAGAGTTTTGGAAAAAATAATTGATTTGATGTGTATGAGAGAGAGATTTGTTTGGAAAACTTGTAAACCAAACAAGTTTTCGAAAAAAAATTTGGAAAAATTTGTTTGATTTGATTACTTTTAAAAACTTATTTGTAAAAAAAATTTTCCCTAATTTTTGGAGAAACACAAACAAAACAACGCCAGCATGTTTTAAAGATTCACTTGTTGCAAAACATCTCAGGCATCTAGTATCAATCATGATGCCCTTTTTTCAAGCTACAAAGGATTGAAGGAATATTGTGAAGCCATTTTCAAATGAAAGTCCCCCACTAAGCTGATATTGTCCATAGTTCGTTCTAATCTTTCATTGTCAATTTCAAAGTAATGTAATTTAAGATTTTTTAATATATTTATTATTTAGGTATATCTTGAGGGATAATTTGTGGGAAAAAAAAAAATTAAAAGTAAATTATAATTTGAAATAATTTAATAGAAATGAATGAGAAATTTGACGTACTAATCGATTGTTTTTCTATTTTTTATTTTTTTGCAAATAGAATCCCCATAGGTTTTTGGGATGTCTGGTATGGGCTCTTAGGTTAGGCCTCTTATTTGAAATATTTTGAGCCTAAACTGCTTGGTTCTTTATCTAAGGGGTTGTTTGGGATGATCTAAATAAGTGTATTTTTTGTCTTTTTTATAAAAAGATGTACAGAAAAGTAGAGAGGTGATGTGATGAAAAAAAGATAAAAAGATAAATTATATAAGAAATGCCAAACCACCCCTAAATATGGACTTCACAATTGCCTCTGCAAGGCTTTGTTATGTCTGAAAGCCCTTGCAGGCCCAGGCCCAGGCCCTCTTCACTTTGGCACTGTGGCCTTATTTGTTTTTTATTTTTTTTGTACTTTGAAGCCAAACCACCAATTTTGGGGAGACTAGCGATTCTATAATAATTTTTGATGTAATAATCTTGCAGTTTTACCTTAGGTTGAGGATGGTCATTTTCTCCCGTGCCGATTTACACATGCATCTCCCGCATCGATTTGCATAGATTTTCCCCGCTCCGATTAAAAAAGGACGGATTTTCTTCCTTCGTCCTGTCTCGTTCTACCTGAATCCCACCTAGATTCTATTTATTAAATATATTTATATGTATATAATATATATTGACACGGATAAACCCATAGAGGATATAGCCCACCGTTTAAGGCCCAATACATAACTCAAATATTAAGGCCCAACGTTGCTGGAGCTCAACATGGCATTGAGAACCAATAACACCTAAACACGTGGGAAGAGAAGGACAAGCCACGTAAGTAGACAAAGATTCTGCAAAGTTAGTGCACTGCACATCAGCCATTAATGAAGGCCTTTATAACATTTATTGCGATAAGCCCTCCCTATCGAGACAAAACGGCCTTACCATGAACAAGGCAAGCTAGAGCATAAACTTTCGACCATGGCGACAGGTCAGAAGCGACAACGAAATGATTACCAGAGGATATAAGCAGACATCGAAGATAAGAAGAAGGTTAAGCTTTCTATCTCTAATCTATCTCTACCTTTCACCTCTCTTTCTAACTTGCTTGTCGGAGGGTTCGCTGGGGGACTCCCCGTTCCCCGTTGGACTCTTCTGCAGGTCTTCTGGTGGGCTTGGTACAACGGGCATTGGTTTGGGAAGCGTGGATCAGTCTGACCCATTCCATCAGGAACACACTGTATCATCAGTTGGCGCCGTCTGTGGGAATCCTTTTGCTCCGCGCGCCAGTTGTGCTCATTGTCGCCGGAGACCCTTTCCCAATAACTCTTCCCTGTCGTCCACCAAGGTGGATGGTTATAACTAGATCCATGGCTTCTCACCACAATGTTGCTGACCACCAAGCCGACCCTCCCAACCCACCACAGTACTTCATCGAACTCACCAATAGCATTAACCGCCTGGCCGAGCAGAACCAGGCCCTGATTAATGCTCTACTCCAAAGAAACCTTCTTATGCCACCTCCACCACCTCCAGATATCCCACCCAACCAAGAATGAGCCCCGAACCATACTATCTAGCAGCCCCACCTACCCAACTTGAAAGGCTTGCGACCCATTCCCCAGATATAAATCCGCCACCCCAAGCCCCGCATCCATCGGTCCCGACACCAACCCCTGAATGAGGGCCAATAGCGTCCAGCCCCCGCTGCTTTTCGGAGGTGACAACATTCCTCTTTGGGATGCAGAACTCCGAGTTATGAAGCTCTAGCTCCAAGGAGTCATACAGAACATACAGCATAAACCATTTACCACAGCCAACTCCTCATTCGTTGCCTCCATCAGGGACAAACCTCTACCCCCCAAGTTTAAAATGCCCACGATCGACTCTTTCGACGGTATATCGGACCCAATCGATCACTTGGAGACCTATAGATCCTCCATGCATTCCCTGATGAAATCATGTGTCGGGCTTTCCCGTAACACTCAAGGGGTCGGCTCGACTCTGGTTTGGTCAACTGCCAGCAAACTCTGTTTCCACTTTCCAGCACCTCAGTGACTCCTTTATCAGTCATTTCATTGGAGCCCAGCGCCAGCGGTGTCTGGCAACCCAGCTCCTCAACATCCGTCAGACTGAGGGGGAGTCGCTGCGCAACTTTGTCACCCGTTTCAACACTGAAGCCTGCATGTCGTGGAAAACGATGACAAGGTCATTCTCACGGCGTTTATGGCCGGCCTATGATCATCTGATTTCCTTTTCTCCCTCTCTAAAAACCCACCGACCTCTATGGCAATCCTACTTTCCAAAGCCCAAAAATACATGAACGCCGAAGATTCCCTAGCCGCTCGCCAAGATCCTACAGCCAAAAACCCGACCCCCAGAGAGAAGAGAAATGACTCAGAAACCAGAAACACCCAGTACAATAACCAGACACCTCAGTATACAGATCGACCCCCCTGAGCCGACCGGTCGGCACCAACCTGACCACCTGGCCGATTCGAACGATACACACCCCTCAATTCTCCCATGGAACAGGTCCTCAACCAGATCCAATGAAACTATCCCCTAAAATGGCCCCAACCGTCACGGTCTCCTTCCAATCGGCGAGACCAATCCAAATACTGTCGTTTTTACCAAGACCACGGCTATAATATCGAGGAGTGTGTTAACCTCAAAGATCAAGTTGAGGGCCTGATATGTCAGGGACATCTCAGTCAGTTCACGGAAACTCGCCCTCGGTAGAGGCAAAGAACTGAACCCATCAAAAACAACCGCCGCCGCACTCCTCCTCGACAACCTGCCCAACCTAACCAAGGCCATGATAGACCTCCGCAGTAACCCGGAGCACAAAACAACCTTGCCTCCCTGGTCGGAGAGATTAGAGTTATTGTTGGCGAGCTCGCTTGTGGAGGACCATCCTGCTCGGCCCAGCGGGCAGAACTCAGGAAAATAAGGCAGGACTCAGATAAAGAAGTTGCCACACTAGACCGCCCTTCTAAACAGCCTAAGCAGTGGATGGAACCCATCACCTTTACGGAAGCCGACTATACAGGCATCCATTACCCCCATGACGACCCCCTTGTCATCTCTGTTCTCCTCTCCAATTACAAAGTAGCACTGGTTCTCGTCGACAACGACAGTTCTTCAGACATTATCTTCCTCAATGCCTTTCGGCAACTCAAGGTTGGGGAAAAAAGTCTGTCCCTCTCTAAACCCCACTGGTTGGCTTTACCGGAGATCGGGTGACCTCCATCGGCTCCATCAATCTTCCCATCACAATCGGAGAATACTCACGGCAGACCACAAAGTTGCTCACCTTCCTCGTCGTTGACTGTCCCTCTACTTACAACATTATCCTCGGCCGCACCGCCCTGAATGTCTTCCGAGCTGTGACATCCATCTTCCATCTTGCTGTTAAGTTCCCCACCGACTTGGGGGTCGGCACGGTGAGGGGAGAGTAGACCGTGGCCAGAGAATATTACGTGGCTTCACTTAAAGAGGTCAAGCTCAAGGAGGCTATGATCATTGAAGGACTTGACGTCAGAGACGAAGGCGAGATGGTCAGAGGGGAACCGGTGGAAGAGCTTGTCGAGGTCCCCATCGACCCCACCAACCTGACAAATATAGCCAAGATCGGCAGCCAGCTATCTCCACAAGCCAAGGCCGATCTTACCGCCTTCCTCATTGAGCCCCATTTTCGCTCCTTTCGCCAAAAGCAACGCATCTTTCACCTGGAACGCAATACCCTAATTGCTTCTGAAGTAGACAAGCTCCTTGAGGCACCGTTTATCCAAAACGTGGACTACCCCAGATGGCTGTCAAATGTGGTCCTAGTCCGTAAAAATAATGGTAAGTGGCGACTCTGTGTCGACTACTCCGACCTCAACTGAGCTTGCCCCAAAGACAGTTATCCCCTTCCTCGCATAGATCTACTTATTGACGCCACGGCCGGTTATCAAATGCTCAGCTTCATGGACACCTTCTTTGGATACAACCAAATTCTGATGCACCCGTCTAACCGGGAGCACACCTCCTTCATCACCGACCAGGGAACCTACCATTATTGTGTCATGCCGTTTGGGTTGAAAAATGCCGAGGCCACTTACCAACGGTTGGTCAACGCTGTCTTTCATTACCAAATAGGTCGGAACATGGAAGTGTACGTCGACGACATGCTAGTCAAGAGCAAGCTCTCCACTGATCATCAGGCTGATCTGCGAGAGACCTTCGGCACCCTACGAAAGTATCAAATGAAACTTAATCCGGAGAAATGCGCATTCGGCGTAGGATTTGGGAAATTCTTGGGTTTTATGGTCAATCAGCGAGGCATCGAAGCTAACCCTGAAAAGATCAAGGCCTTGATAGAAATGCAATCCCCCAGAACGGTTAAGGAGGTTCAGAGGCTTACTGGCAGAGTCGTTGCCCTCAACCGCTTCATTTCCCGCGTGCCTCCCCTTCTTCATAGTTCTTCTGCAAACTTTTGAGTGGACGGCAGTATCCGAAGAGGCCTTTCAGCAGTTGAAGCAGTGCATGGCCAACCCCCTTACTTTCTTAGGCAATCACGGGTGAGCCCATTTTCCTCTACTTAGCCGTGTCAAACACTGCAGTCAGTGCAGCACTCATCAGGAAAGACAACTCTGTCTAACGACCGGTTTACTACATCAGTCGGGCTCTCAGAGGAGCAGAACAGAACTACCCATTGCTTTAAAAAATGGCCTTAGCCTTGACCATAGCCTCAAGACGACTCCGACCTTACTTCCAAGCCCACCCTATTGTCGTCCTCACTGACCAACCGTTGAAGAAAAAATACAACAACTAGAGTTGTCCGGCCGACTTATGCAATGGTCAGTCCAGCTCAGCCAATTTGATATCTCCTACCGCCCTCGAACAGCGATCATGGGGTAGGCTGTCGCCGACTTCATCCTGGAGTTCACTAACCCCACTCCAATCACGACTCCCCCGTCCCGGCTCCCGTCCCTGCCATCCCATACTGAGGCAGAAGACACCCACTCTTGGACCCTTAACGTCAACGAATCATCCCGCAAAGAAGGCAGTGGGGTTGGTCTTATCCTTACCGCCCCCAAGGGTGGTTATTTCAAGTGTGCTCTCCGTTTCTTGTTCGACGCAAGCAATAATGAGGCCGAATATGAGGCATTGATAGCATGTCTCCGCCTAGCCAGAGACATTGGTGTTAGTCATATCCAAGTGTTCAGCGATTCCCAGCTTATTGTTGGACAAATTAGGGGGGAATTCGATGCCAAGGAAGACACAATGCGGGCTTACAGGGATATTGCACTCCTCCTTGCTCGCCTCTTCAACACTTTCCACATCAAGCACATCCCTCAAGCGGAAAACTCCAAGGCAGATGAGATGGCTTAGTTAGCTTCTGCAGATCAGTCAGACCTCAGCAACGGTGTCCGCCTCGAGTACCTGGCCCACCCTGCCATTTCCCCAAACTAGTAGCAAGTCCATTTCCTCCAAAATGAACCTATTCCATGGGCGGCTGACATCTTTCTATTTCTGACAATGGGGGAACTGCCAGACGACAAATAACAGGCCGCCAAAGTCAAGGCCCGGTCGTCCAACTACATTCTCGTCAGCGGCCTCTTGTACAAACGTGGCTTTTCATGTCCATACCTGCGATGCCTCAATCCAGCTCAAGCGACCTACGTGATGAGAGAAGTCCATGAGGGTATATGTGGTAATCATTCGGGTGCCAGGTCACTAGCCCACAAAATACTCTGCACTGGTTATTTCTGGCCTACTCTCAATCAAGATGCGGCTAACTTTGTGCTTAAATGTGATAAGTGCCAACGTTTTGCCAACATCCCACATGCTTCTCCTACAGAATTGATCACACTCTGCAGTCCGTACCCATTCGCCAAATGAGGGGATCGACCTAGTTGGCCCATAGCCTACTGGTCGAGGCCAAACCAAGTTCGCAATCGTCGCTATTGATTACTTCACTAAATGGGTGGAGACGGAACCCCTTGCCACAATTACCGAGCGGAACACAACCAGATTCATCTGGCAGTCGATCGTGTACCGATTTGGCATCCCTCAAGCCATCGTCTCCGATAACGGCAAATAATTCGACAATGCCAAGTTCAGGAAATTCTATGCAGGACTTCAAATCCAGCCATGCTTTTCTTCCCCAGGTCATCCCCAAGCCAATGGCCAAGTTGAGGTTACCAACTGTTCTCTTCTAAAGATCATCAAAACCAAGTTGGAAGCTGTTAAGGGACTCTGGGCTGAGGAATTGCCGAACGTACTCTAGGCCTACCGCACTACCGACCGAACCCCCACTGGGGAGACCCCCTTTCTCCTTAACATACGGCGCTGAGGCGGTCATCCCAATGGAAATCAGTCTGCCCACCCTAAGGGTTCTGCACCCGAATTCAGAACTAATTGAAGAGCTGCGTCGAGCAGACCTGGACCTGATTGAAGAGCTCCGAGAGACCACTGCCGTCAGACGGGCCTCATATCAACAAAAAATGAGAACACACTACAACCCAAAGTCCGACCGAGGGAGTTCTCCGTTGGGGACCTTGTTTTGCGGGAAGCAACTCTTGCCACCAAAAACCCGGCTGATGGCAAGCTGGCAGCCAAGTGGGAGGGACCCTATGTTGTTAAAGCCCGACCTCGTCCGGTTACTTACCGACTCTAGGACATGGAAGGCCAAGACCTCTCCCATCCATGAAATGCCGAGCACTTGAAGTGTTATTTTCAATAAAAGCCCAATTTTTGTATCGATCCTTTGCTGTATTTTCTTTTTAACAATCTACACACTTAGATGTTTTTGTCCTTTCTTACATGGTGTAAATTTGTGATCAATAGGCTCCGACTTAAATGACAACAATCTTCATATCTCAGCTATCTGCGTGGAATTCCAATAACACCTTGCTTACAGTCTCAGCGAGACTAAGTTACTTAAAGCCTCAGCCAGACTGAGCAAGAAGGGCTCAGCGAGACTGAGTTATTTAAAGCCTCAGCCAGACCGAACACGAAGGGCTCAGCCAGACTGAGTTACTTAAAGCCTCAGCCAGACCGAGCACGAAGGGCTCAGCTAGACTGAGTTACTCAAAGCAGGTCTATGTTTTTACGCCTCTTAACATTCTTTACATTTTTTAATTTTTATTTCCCAACCCAGTCTTTCATTTCCCAACACTCTTACAACATGCCTTAAAACTTCACATTTTAAGACCTTTACATTTCAACGTTTTATAAGTTAGCATGGCTCCTTGTTGGGTCATGATTCAACACTTCACATTTTTTAACATTCTCACAAGTTAGACTGGCTCCTTACTTCTCAACCTTTACTGTGAATTTTACACAAGCCTTACATGAGTAACCATTCCCATCCTTTACAGATCCACAAAAATAAAGACAATAGTATAAAAAAAAAAAAAACACAACTCATAATTTCATTTATTCACAAACTTGCACATCAGTTCATTACAAAAGTTACACGCCCAACAAAAAAAAAAAAAAACGAACAAATAAAGCAACAACAAAAATTTTTATCTACAAACAAAGTGCAAAAATTTTACATTCATCATTCCTCCTCGCTCGAAGCAAGGTCTTCTTCGTCAATACCTTCGTCTAAGGGGGTTTGGGCCACATCGTCTTCATCTATTTTAACACTGTTGAAGTCCAAGTTTGGGAACAACTCTTTTGCTTTGCGTTTAAACATCTTCTATCCGCTATCCCAGAACTCGACCATCTCATGTTTGTAGAAGTCTGACCGCTGGAAGCTTTGGATCACTTCCTCTTCACTCCTGCTTCCAGTGGTCGCTCCAGACGGGCCAGTCCCCCTCTCTCTCTCGCCAAGCTGTTGGCGATCGCGGCATCAATAGCCATCTGAAAGTCGGTGAACCCCTTGAACTGCTCTACTGCTGCAACGCACAGGTCGGGGCACGCCGTCCTTTCAGATGCTAGTTTTGTCCTTTCTTCCTCCAAGACCCTCTCCAGCCCCGCCTTCTCCACCGCTGACTTAGCACGCTCGTCTGCTAGCTCCTTCTCCAACCCAGTGATCTTCAAGTTTGCTTATTCTTTTTCTTTGATTGACTGGGCCCGCAGATCCTCGTTGCAAGTCATGGCCTCATCCCACCGTTCGTTGGCGACGATGCAGGCTTTCTGCGCCTCTTCCAGCTTCTTCTGCTCGCCAACCAGCTGGAACTCGAGTGACACCACCTTACGGCGTTCCGTCTCCAGCTCCAACTTGGCCGCGAATAGCTCAGCATGGGCACGGTCGGCAACATTGCCCTGCACCACCGCTAACACCTCAATCTTCTTGGCCTTCTGGGCCTTTTCTAACCCCCTAAAACACGCCCTTCGCGCGGTCTTCTGCCACCCTATAGTCTCCCTCCTTAAACTTTCAAGTTGGGCCTTCACCTCCCCCAGCTTGGCCTTCAATAGCTCAACTTCACCTTTGCGTACGCCGCTTTCTTCAGCAAGGCCCCTGCTAAGGTTGTTACCTCTATTTGGGCCGAGCAGAGCCCCCTTAGTAATTCGGCCTCTGTAAAACTCTCCATCGAGCGCACTGCCACGTCCTCCACCACGCCCAAAAGCCGATCGGCAGCAGTCTTGGCTGGGCCTCCTTCTCTCTCTAGTCGCCCAGACACTGCGGGAGCGTGGTAGATGGCAGTCTTCAACTTGGCCCTCTCTCCTTTTCCTTGGGGCACAGGACCCCCGTGGGCTGTTGCTTTACCCCTTCCTCAGCACCGGTTGCCCTACCTTCCACTGGATTTTCAGGGTCGGTCGCCCCACTCTCCATCCTCTTCGCCGCTGCCTCCAATCCCATTTTGGTGGTCTTCTCCGCCACCACCTCCTTTACCTTTTTCAAGGTTGACCCCTCCTCCCTCCTCCCTAACCCTTTTCTTCTTCTTCTTCACTACAGCCTCCACCTCCTTGTTGGCTTTTTCCTTCAACGGATCAACTGGAGGCAGTCGTGGCTCAAAATCACCCAAGTCCTTCCCCCCCAGCGGTTTGGGACGCGATCGGATCCTTTCTCTTGCGGTCGGCTTCGGCGGACGGTCCACCTGTGACTCTTTGTATTTATTAGCCTTGGAAAAACTCGCCCTATCCTCCGCCTCCTACACCCTCATCCTCGCCTTCAATTCTGCCAGCGCAAAATCCCCACCGGTCTGCTGAGGGCCCAACCTTGCGGCAAACAAGGCTGACGGCTGAATGAGGTCGTCCCACTTGGCGCCCTCTTTCTCCCTCCATGCCTTCACCTTCTTTACCCTCTCCTCTGCCACTACCCACAGCCTTGGCTTCACCGATTTGGTTGGCACTCTCCACACGGTGCACACTTCTACTCTTCCGTTGGCGGACACATAGAACCACCGTGGCCTCCACCCCTTAATTGATGACGGCAACCCCGCCACCAGACCCTTCCCTACCGCCGTTTGTAAAGTGACCCAAGTCTCTTGCTGGCCCGAAGCCTTGTAGTATGCAAAAAACTCGTCCACCGTCATTTCAGCCCCTTCGTTCGCCTGCGGCCACGCGCTTACACAGGCCAGTAAGATCTTTCACGCATTGGGCATCAGTTGGCCCGAAGCCACCTCCAGCTGATCCAACACGTCCACTACTATCCGAGGGAATGACAACTTCAAACCCCCCCTTTAACGCCTCATCGTACAGGGTAAATTCGCTCGGTCGAGCATCGGATGCCCTCTCCTTTGATGTTGGCAGGTTTAGCTCTATTTCCGCGGGAATCTGATATTTCTCGTGCATAACTTCCAACTCCTCTGCAGTAAAGGTCAACTTGTCGGCCTTCGTATGCCAGTGATCTGGCTCAACCTGACTGATTGGCTTCGCAGCCACTATCAACGTGGATGAGCGGGGTCGTCCTGCCAGTACCCCCTCACCCTCCACTCGTCTCTCCGTCCTGTATTGCTCCGCTAGGTCCACTGCGTCGTTGTCCCCCAAGGCATCTAGTCTCACATTGGGCACTTCCTCTCGAGCCATCTCTCTGGTATGCCTGCGTATAGCTTCAGATGTTGGGACAAGGTAGTCCACAAAATGTTGCAGGGGTGTATCACTGGAAACGAAAGAGTTTACTTCTAGAACGCTTTGATTTTCTGCAAAAAGGAAAGCCCAAGGCTTGCCTATATTTCAAGGGTCACAATTAAATTTCGCCAGTTTGAAAATTTTCAAAAATCCGCCAAAACTGTCTTTTCAACACCCTATATTGACCTTTCACTTCATTTCTTGCTCAACGCCTAACCTTCCCCATCACGGGATTCTGCCACATGTACGACCATGATCCACTGCCCCTTTCCCCTTCCCTGTCTATTCCACTTCACTTCACCACGTGCCCTACCGTCCCTCGAGCCCTGCGCACCACCACTCTCCCTCGTGGTCGACCCCACCCCTCGATCACCCTTCGCGGTCGGCCTTCTTCATGGTCTATTCCACCACTCGGTCACCCTTCGCAGTCGGGCCTCCTCATGGTCGGTTCCACTACTAGGTCACCCTTCGTGGTCGGCCTTTCTCATGGTTGGTTCTATCACTCGATCACCTTTCGCGGTCGGCCCTCCTCATGGTTGGTTCCACCACTCGGTCACTCTTCGCGGTCGGCCCCCCTCATGGTCGGTCCCACCACTTGGTCACCCTTCGCAGTCGGCCCCATCTCTCGGTTGGCCTTCGCCTCGACAGTCTCTCACAACAATCATTTTCTTTATTATTCCCTTCGTTGGACTAAAGCTGCACTTGGGAATGGGGGGACTATTGACACGGGTAAGCCCATAGAGGATATAGCCCACCGTTTAAGGCCCAATACATAACTCAAATATTAAGGCCCAACGTTGCTGGAGTTCAACATGGCATTAAGAACCAATAACACCTAAACACGTGGCAAGAGAAGGACAAGCCACGTAAGCAGACAAAGATCCTACAAAGTTAGTGCACTGCACATCAGCTATTAATGATGGCTCTTACAGTATTTATTGCGATAAGCCCTCCCCGTCGAGACAGAATGGCCTCACTATGAACAAGGCGAGCTAGAGCATAGACTTTCGGCCATGGTGACAGGTCGGAAGCGACAACGAAATGATTACCAGAGGATATAAGCAGACGTCGAAGACAAGAAGAAAGTTAAACTTTCTATCTCTAATCTATCTCTACATTCCACCTCTCTTTCTAACTTGCTTGTCGGAGGGTTCGCTGGGGGACTCCCCGTTCCCCGTTGGACTTTTCTGCAGGTCTTCTGGTGGGCTTGGTACAGCGGGCATTGGTTTGGGAAGTGTGGATCAGTCCGACCCGTTCCATCAGGAACACATTGTATCATCATATATAATTTTTTATTTTTCATTATAATAAAAGTAAAACACTAAAATATTATACTTAATATTAATTTGTATTAATTTGTTTTCTATCTTATAAATATAATTCTCATTAAGTATAAATTATTATTCGTAATATACTAAATTATGTATAATTTTTATTAATATTTTCATATTTTAACTTACAAAATTAACCCGCGCGCTCGCCCTGTATCACTCTTACACTCGACTCACTTCCGGCATCTCCTTAATTCGCCCTGCATCCGATATGATACGGGGCGGAAGCGAATTTATGTGTAGCTATTGTAAGAGGAAAATTTATTGTAACGACGATATCACGTTAGCATTGACATGTAGTTCGACCATACAAATATAATCATATGTTGACTTTGCATCAAGGAGACACCAAGGTAGAAAGTTAACTAGGGTAGAAAGATTTCTTTTTTTTTGGTTTTCACAATTAATAAGAGTGAAATAAGAAAAGTGTTAGACTTATTTATTTTGATGATTTATTTAATTATATTTTGATTTATTTGAAAGAGAAAAATAGAATCAAAATTTATTTTGATGATTTATTTGAAAGAAAAAAATAGAATCAACATTTATTTTGATGATTTTATGTTTTAATAGAATCAAAATTTATTTGTCCCATTATTTCTCACCTAAGCCTTTATCCTAAATGTTGTTAGAATGTATTTAATATTTGATTAAATCAGGAGTTCAAACAACCTAAAAACAAAGGTTCAAATAGCCTAGCACAGCAGCAGTTCAAAAGGTTCAAAAGGTTCAAGTGGAAGATATTCAAATTAGTAATGATAGAGTGGAAGATATTTAAATTAGTAATAATGGAGTACAACGGCTATAAACGGCTATAAATTCAAATGAATAGTTCAAAAGGTTCAAAAGGTTCAAGTGAAAGATATTCAAATTAGTAATGATGGTGTACAACGGCTATAAATGACTATAAATTCAAATGAATAGTTCAAAAGGTTTAAGTGGAAGATATTTAAATTAGTAATGATGGAGTACAACGGCTATAAACGGCAATAATTTTCATTATATATACAAAAACTTCTAATGTAAACAAGTAACAAAAAATCAGAAAATATTCTTTGATCTATAATCACTCACATCTATTCTCTGAGAAGTGCTCTTCAATTTTTGTTTACATTCTCTTTTAGAAATTATACACTGAGACGTATAGCTTTAAGCCCATCTTTCCCGTGTAAGGTTTACAGAAAGATCAGAGCTTCATTTTTATATCTATCTTTGAGAGATAATTCTTGTAACTTTCTGTGAAAGCAAAAACACATTCTTTTCAACCTTGTAAGAGTATAGTACACTCTTTGTTCTTGACTTAGAAAGTCTATGTAAAATCCGTGGAGGATTGCTCTATTTGTAAAGAGGTTGCTAGTACCCCCGTGATGCTAGAGTATAGTAAAAAATCTCAAGTGAAGCTTGAGAAGTGGACATAGGCCGAGTTGAAGCCGAACCACTATAAATTTGTTTGCCTCTCTTTCCCTTATCTCTTTATTTTATTTAAATTGTTGTAGCTATATTTCACATTTTCACTATGCTAAAATCATTAACTGACATAGTTGTTAGAACACTTGTTTTAATTATTTTTATTTCATTAACTATATTTATCTATTGTGCTAGTCATAATTTTTATTAATGTATTATTAATTTTTAATTGTAAAAACCTAATTTACCCCCCTTTTTAGGTTGTCTTTTGGGTAACAAAAAGAGAAGTTGTACTCTTTGATAATACTCAAACTAGGGGTGCAACTTGGGCGGGCTCAACTCAAACAATTCGAATCCAGTCCGAATTTTTTTAGGACTTGGACAAGATATTTTTAAATTCAATACAGGCTTGGACAAAAATTCAAAAGCCCGAATTAAATTTGGACGGGCTTGGACAAAAACATCAAACAATCCGAGCAACCCGAAACCCAAATTATACATATATAGATATATAAAAATATTAAATATATATATAAATTATTAGCCATTACATAATATTAAAGTAATTTAATTAAATCATATTGAATATATATTATATATACAAATAACATAAAACTTACTTTTTTATTTTTATTTTTATTTTCACTCATAAATTGTAAAGACTACTATAGCGACATCTCTCTTATATTATATAAATTATTTGTTTTGATGGTATTAATGATTTTCTATATATAAAAAATGTAAATAGAGTCAAATTTTAATAATTTCATAATGTAGTTGCAAAAAAAAAAAAAAAAAAAAAAAAAATTTACAATTCGGGTAATTCGGGCAACTTGGGTCGGGCTTGGGCAAGCAATCTCGGGTTACAATTCGGACTTGGGCGGGCTTGGGTAGATCTCAGCACAACTTGGCTTAAGCTTAGATAACCTTCCAACCAGACCGAACTCGCCTAAGTTGCACCCTTAACTCAAACTCCACATAATTGATAATTAATAAAGAAACTTCATTCAATAACCCAACCCATTAGTCCTATATGGAGATTTTTATCCATATCTCTGAGATTGTCATTTAGTAATTGTACGAAGAGAAAATATTTGTCGCTCTCCGTACTCTTTGGGTCTAAGCTCTCCATTGTTCTGAATAACGTCATTCAACCTGAGAACAAAATGACAGTGAGCTGCCCGGCTGGTGTGCAGTTGGAAAAACCGTCCATTGATTGAGTTAGCACATTAGGAGAAGAAGAGAGGGAGAAAGGAGACAAAAGATAGGTAGCTCTGATAGCAAGAATTTCAGACCTGTTATATACAGGTGCCGCACAATTTATATAATTTCTGCGCACACCACTCTATTTGTTTTTTCCTAGGCACGTGAATGTATTATTCTCTCTTTATACTACACCACACGTGTGCGTGCAACAACATTGCCAAACAGTATCGAAAAAACAACTTAACGGTATGGTAGAATCTCCAGTTCACACTTTGATTGGGCCATGTGGCGATTCTCGTTAAGCTGTCCATGGCCTGGCCTGGTCCCACCTCAATCTAGACTGACCTTCTCGCCGAGCCAACTAATCAACTCGGCCTGCCACATTCAATCTGCCCAAGTTCCATATATTCAGCTTATGCTCACATTGCCTGGTCGAAGGCTCTGACCTCGGCTTATGACCGAAGTCTAATAACTAGCCTGGTCCATGCTCGGATCTCGAGCTAGCTTAACGATTGATCTAGAGCCGTGGCCCAGCCCATACCGAGCTATACGAGCACGGTTGAGCAGTCTTTATTTAGCCCAAGCCCAAGCTAGCTCGGCCCATGCATTCGACATGAATCCCCCTTTCAGTAATTTTCTTCAATTTGCAAGGTTGATATATATCTTTAAAGATCGTTAGTGCACACATTTTTGTTGAGGTCTTTCAGGTTGTTTTCACGTGCAACTCTGAAAGTTCCAATTGCCAGCAGTGAAAGCAACAACCACATTCAAACTTCATCATTTGTTACTTATTGTTGGACCATTTTAATATCTTATATTTATTTATTGGTTTATCTTTTTCATAATGGGGTTTTATTTCTTTGGTAACCTCTTGGTCATAAATGGAGGTTAAATAGAATTCATGAACCTGTTTAATGGTCATTATTTTGGTGTAACCATTTTCTTGTTTAATGGTCATTATTTTTGGTGTAACTGTAAGGTCCTTATAGCCTATATATATAGTCTACTCTTTTCTATCTATAGAGATAAGCTATTTTCTATACAAGAGAGATTACTAGCAAGAAGGGTGTTTTATTGGTGGAGCTTTGGGTTCACCATCTTGTGCAGAGTTGGCCTGAACCATACGACAAGTGGTCGGGCTGTTGTATCCTGGAGGGGACAAGTCATAGTATTGTGACTGCTGCATCGGTATTTGGATTCTTCCTACCGCAGTGGGCTTGATCTCCTTAAAGAAAACGAGATATCCGTGCCTCAGCCTGATCTATTTGTATCTCATTTTCTTTGCATCATTTATCAACAATATTGTTTAGTTTCTGGTATTTTCTCCAACAATTTTAAGGAGATCAAGCATGGAACAAGTACCAGAAAAAACCAATGATGGAATTGGAGATCTCAACAAACCTTTCAAGTTCAAAGGAGTTCATTTTAAGAGGTGGAAAGGAAAAGTTCCTTTTTACCTTAGCCTTTTGAAAGTTGCATATGTTCTTACAGAAAAGAATCCGAACAAAATCCCAACCGAAGAGATGAATGATGAAGACTATGAGGCACATGAAGCAAAAGTGGCTTCTTATAATACAGATGAGTATAAATGTCGCTTTTATCTCTTAAATTGCCTTGCTGATCAATTTTATGATTACTATGACACCACTTACACTTCCGTAAAGAAAATTTGGAAAGCTTTACAGACTAAGTATGATACCGAAGAGGCAGGAGCAAAAAAGTATGCAGCTAGTCGGTTTTTTCGCTTCCAAATGGTAGATGGAAAATCCGTTGTAGAACAAGCACAAGATTTCCAAATGATAGTTGCAGAAGTAAGATCTGAAGGCATCAAGATTGGTGACAACTTGGTAGTTGCAGGACTTGTTGACAAGCTACCACCATCCTGGAGAGAATTCCAAAAGAGTATGCGTCACAAACAAAAGGAGACTTCCTTAGAGACGTTGATCACTCGCATCCGAGTAGAAGAGGAGGCTAGAGGCCAAGATGCATTAATAACACAAGCGGGTAATGGCAATTCTACCACAAAGGTAAACTTTGTTTCTGCAAATAATAACTTACCCAAAGGTCATAATTCCAAGAATGCTTATTTGAAGCCTTATAAAAAGAATATGAAGAATTATGGTAAACCTCACAATAAGTGGATTAATCCAGATAAGAACCAAGGTCCCTCACCTCCACAAAATTTTACATGCTTTGTCTGTGGCAAAAGTGGGCATATTGCTCGAACTTGCAAATTCCGAAAACGTGCACCTACCCCATAGGCTAACATTATCGAGGAGCCATTTGTGGCTATGATTACAGACATTTGCATGGTTAATTATGTGGACGGTTGGTGGGCAGATTCTGGTGCTAATAGACATGTTTGTTATGATCAAACTTGGTTCAAGGTGTATACTCCCTTTAATGATGAGAAAACAATTATGCTTGGTGACTCTAGTCAAACCAAGATACTTGGGAGTGGTGAGGTTGATCTAAAATTCACCTCTGGACGTGTGCTTACTTTAAAAGATGTGCTTTATACACCGTCCATGAGGAAGAATTTGATGTCAAGTTATTTGTTGAATAAGGCTGGTTTTAAGCAAACTATGGAATCTGATCAATATGTAATTACCAAGAAGGGTATTTTTGTGGGTAAGGGTTATGCTTGTGATGGGATGTTCAAATTGAATGTTGAGATTAATAAACCATCTACTAATTCGGTTTACATGTTGTCTTCTATTAATTTGTGGCATGCTCGCTTGTGTCATATAAATAGTAAATATGTGGGAATCATGAGTAGTTTAGAATTAATTCCTAAAGTGACAAAAATTTTTGAGAAATGTGAAGTTTGCAGTAAAGCAAAAATTACCAAGAGGCCTCATAAAAGTGTTGAAAAAAAATACCGAATTGCTAGAATTATTTCATACTGATTTGTGTGAGTTTGAAGGAATTTTAACTCGGGGTGGTAACCGATATGTTATCACTTTTATTGATGATTTTTCAAAATATACGAACGTATATTTATTAAAAAATAAAAGTGATGCTTTTGAGAAATTTAAAGAATTCCTTCTTGAAGTGGAAAATCAATTCGGTAAAAAGATTAAAAGAATTAGAAGTGATAGAGGCCGGGAGTATGAATCTCTAGGATTCAACTCTTTTGTTCAGTCATTGGGAATTATTCATGAGACTACTCCACCATATTCACCTTCATCAAATGGCGTAGCTGAAAGAAAAAATAGAACGTTAATTGACTTGACGAATGCTATGCTTATTGATTCAGGTACTCCCTCAAATTTTTGGGGTGAGGCTATTTTGACAGCTTGCCATGTGATAAATAGAGTGCCACACAAAAAGACTAAAATTGTCCCTTATGAGTTGTGGCGGGGGGCATAAACCAAATCTAGGTTATTTGAGGGTTTGGGGTTGTTTAGCTTTTGTGAGGCTTGCAGATCCTAAACGACCTAAATTGGGTGAACGAGCTACCACTTGTGCTTTTCTTAGATATGCGTTGCATAGTACAGCTTATAGATTTTTTGATATGGAAAATAATATTATTTTTGAATCAGGTGATGCTATTTTTCATGAAAATAAATTTCCTTTCAAATCTAGAAATAGTGGGGGTCAAATAATATCTGAAAATATTTTATCTATGCCTAGCTCTTCTACTCTCCTGAAGGCTTTGTGGAGCCTGGCCAAGAAAGCAAAGTGTGTAAACTAACTAAATCCCTTTATGGTTTAAAACAAGCTCCTAAACAGTGGCATGAGAAATTTGATTCCTGCATGCTTGAGAATGGCTATAAGACTAATGAATGTAATAAGTGCATATATTATAAAACTTGTGAGAATGCACATGTGATTATTAGTCTATATGTGGATGATCTACTTATCTTTGGCTCTAATTTGCATATTATAAATGAGACTAAAAATATGCTTAATAGCCACTTTGATATGAAAGATCTTGGTGAAGCTAATTTTATTTTGGGAATTAAAGTTACCAAGACTGAGGATGGCATTTTTCTTGATCAGTCGCATTATGTTGAGAAAATGTTAAAGAAATATAATTTTCTAGACTGTAAATATGTTGCTACTCCTTTTGATGCAAGCATACACTTATCTGTTGTAACAAATGAAAAAGAAGTGATTAATCAAAAGGAATATGCTAGTATGATTGGTAGTTTGAGATATGCTACTGACTGTACTAGACCTGACATTGCATATGCTGTTGGAGTACTTAGCAGGTTTACTAGCAAACCAAGTCGAGATCATTGGCTAGCCATGGGAAGAATTATGAGATATTTATTTGGAACAAAAAATTATGGTTTGTTTTATAACAAGTATCCTGCGGTACTTGAGGGATATAGTGATGCCGATTGGAACACTTTGTCAGGTGATTCTCTCTCTACCTCGGGTTTTGTTTTTACCTTGGGTGGTGGTGCTATATGTTGGAAGTCTAAAAAACAGACGATAATTGCTAATTCTACAATGGAAGCTGAGCTTATAGCGTTAGCTTCAGCATGTGAGGAAGCGAATTGGTTAAGAGATTTGTTACATGAAATTCCTTTTTGGGAAAAACCAATTCCTCCTGTGTTAATTCGTTGTGATAGCACTGCTGCTATTGGTAGAGTGAACAATCATTTTTATAATGGTAAATCCAGACCTATTAGAAGGAAACACAATAATGTGAGATCCTATTTGAGTAATGGCATCATAACTGTGAATTATGTAAGATCTTGTGATAATCTTGCGGATCCGTTAACCAAGGCCTTGGCGAGAGATAGGGTCTGGAATACATCGAGGGGGATGGGTTTGAAGCCTATAAAATCAAAAACCATGTATGAGGATACCCAACCTAGGGACCAGAGATCCTGTAACTAGGTTCAATGGGAAGAACGAATCATATGGTGGTTGTAAAAATGCACTCTTTAATATTTTGTTATCCATCCCTATGATGTAAGTGCATTTGTCCTGTAATGTTGGAGGGTTGAGTTTTTATACTCTTAATGAAATTCTGTAGCTCTTGTTGAGTGGGGTGTGTAAATTACAGGAACATCCTTGACAGATTTCACCTATGTGAGCATGAAAGTGGGGCCGCTTTCTATGAGAACTAGGCTTATTCTCAAATATGCTCATGAAAACTGGGATTAGCACAAGGCCGTAATGTGCTGGCTATTAAAGCTCATGTCAACACCTGGACTATTATGTGTGAGCAGTAATACTTTATTTCCCCTAAGCAGTCATAGTTCAAGTCTGAGACCACTACTGACTCTGGAGTAGAGGTTGCTGTTTCACTAATGAAGGTTCAATGCAGAGCACACCTTCATGATGCATACTAATCTATCTTTGTTTGGTAATCTCTCTTATTTTTATTTTTATCCTTGTTGATATTAAAATGAGTGGGGGATTGTTGGACCATTTTAATATCTTATATTTATTTATTGGTTTATCTTTTTCATAATGGGGTTTTATTTCTTTGGTAACCTCTTGGTCATAAATGGAGGTTAAATAGAATTCATGAACCTGTTTAATGGTCATTATTTTGGTGTAACCATTTTCTTGTTTAATGGTCATTATTTTTGGTGTAACTGTAAGGTCCTTATAGCCTATATATATAGTCTACTCTTTTCTATCTATAGAGATAAGCTATTTTCTATACAAGAGAGATTACTAGCAAGAAGGGTGTTTTATTGGTGGAGCTTTGGGTTCACCATCTTGTGCAGAGTTGGCCTGAACCATACGACAAGTGGTCGGGCTGTTGTATCCTGGAGGGGACAAGTCATAGTATTGTGACTGCTGCATCGGTATTTGGATTCTTCCTACCGCAGTGGGCTTGATCTCCTTAAAGAAAACGAGATATCCGTGCCTCAGCCTGATCTATTTGTATCTCATTTTCTTTGCATCATTTATCAACAATATTGTTTAGTTTCTGATATTTTCTCCAACACTTATTAATATATGCAGTTAATGGGTTGTTATAATAAGAAGATAAAATCAAGTTTGGAATTTGACTACTTTATTTTTATTTGTGATGCTGTTGAGGCCATGAAGGGTCACTGAACTGTAAACTATACAGGCCGGCTTAAAACAGTTGAAATTAGTAGGTACATTGTATTTCAACAATACTATAACCAATTAGAAAAAGTGTCTTAAAAAATATTTCAAAAATATAATGTGAATTAAATTTATTGTAGATGTAATTCATATTATACCAAATTTGAATTTGGACTACATACTTTTAATGCAACAATTAGACAATTCCAAATATATTGATCAGGACAATCATTCAAAAACTTGATTATAAATTCAGAAATCACTCTTGTCAATATATAACATCCTTTTTCAATAAATCTCATAATTTAAACTTTATAAATCAAGAACAAAGAAGAATTTTAATATATTAACACTGTTATTAAAATAAATAAAAAAAGGTTCAGCTTCCCTCATGTTGGAGGTCCAAGTTGAGAGAGCATTTAGACTTAGTGAGTCCATTGTAAGCCCAATATCAATGATCCAAACCTTTCATTTTTTAGAATTTATTGAAAATAATATTTACATAAAAAATCAAGATAATTGGAATTCGGTAGTTATATGTTTGAATCACATCTATCTTTTAAAATGGACAGTTATTCTTGAAATTATATTTATCGTCTATTTTTTTTTAAAGATAATTGTGATTTAAATATATAACTATTAAAGTCCATTTATCTTGATTTTTTACATTTATATTATTCTCAACGAGTACTAAAAAGTAAATGATTTGTATCACCAAGATTGTGCTCACAATGAGCTCATTAAACTCAAATACTCTCTCAAAATAATTGAAAGATACGAGAAGAGCCAAACTCAAAATAAAATACATAGCCTATGGTTGGGAAGTTGGGTTTGAGTTTTACCACTACTCTTTTCGTCAGTCCATTTAAATTTGGTCACATGTCAAATTTGATCGGAAGGGAGATACCAGAAGCCAATTATGCCTCGTTTGGCAAGTAATTTTTTTAGTTAAAAAGTCACTAAAAAAATAAAAAAGCCAACAATCCATACCAAAAAGTCAAAAATTCTCTTTTCTCTCTACTTTTTGCATATCTTTTTGTAAATAGTCAAAAAGTCATCCAAGCATACTAATTTTTTTTACATCACATTTTACTAAAAAGTCAAAAAGTTACTAAGAAAGCTTGTTCCCAAACGAGACCTTAGATTTTAACAATTTTGTTGGAACTTGCAAGACATTTTTAAATTTGATTTTTAAATTTTTTTAAAAATATTACAATCCAAGATCTCATATATCCCAAAGGATGATTATACAAGCACTAAGGTCTCATTTGATATGCAACAATTCTAGTTTCAAAGTTAAAAAGTTACTAAAAAAAATTAAAAAGCGTATAACTTATATCAAAATGCCAAAGATTTCATTTCCTCTCTATTTTTTGCACATATTTTTGTAAAAAATTAAAAAATCATTCTAAACATACTAATTTTTTTATTTTATATTTTAACTAAAAAATTAAAAAATTACTAAAATGATCTATTCTGAAAGCGTGAATCAAAAAATCTAATCGATTATTTTCACTTGCTACGTAAAAAGGGATCATATGAGATACTCTTATGTTACAAAATAAAATAATCATTTTAATAAAATATTTATTCTCATAACTTAAAAAAATAATAATAATAGAATCATCATTTACTGCATCACACAGAAAATTTAAAGAATAATTATTGCATTTCGTTGAAAATTGATTTTAGGAATCATCCAACATCACGTGCGCTGATCCAATCTTCTTCCACAGTTACATTAAAAAAAATGCCAATCTACCAGATTTGAGAATTTTCTTTATGTTAAAGTCAATCTTGCACGGGCGAACAACAGAATCCCAGTTTTGCAGTCCTTTTTTTTTTATTTTTTTGGCAGTCCTTAGATATTTATTTTTATGCACCGACCCCTAATTCCATTTTAAGATTTCAAAAACCACAACAACAATCTTAGTCGCTTTTATTATTTTGCTGGTGAGAGGGTAATTTTTGGGAAAAATTAGACCGAGCTAAGAGATGGACTTTGTGGCCCAAAGTATGAAGGACTCATTAAAAGGCCGTAATGTTATTCCGGCCCAAAAGAGGTATAATTACTCCGGCCCAAGAAAGGATAAAGTTACTTCGGCCAAGATGATGTAAAGTTACTCCGGTCCGGGGTGGCTTGGAGTAGGTCCGGTCGCGGATTTAGTCCGGTCGTGATGTCCCCTGAATAGGTCAGTCTGACGGTGCCTTTGAGTTAGACCGCCCTAGGAGTAATACCGGTCGCAATATTTTAAAGTCTGGTCCAACCGTGCCATGGGTTGACAGGAGAGAACCGAGGTAAGTAGGAAGTAAAAGCAGAACCGAACTGAGGAAGTTCGGCCTACTCAGTGGCTCTACATAGTCAAGTTATTTCGGTCATATGGTAATTCGGCCATGATGAAGACCATCCCACTTGGTTTAAGCAGTGGGGGGTGTAAAAGGATAGGCATTATCCATAGGAGAATGAATCTTAGGAGGACTCTGCATGGAGGAGTACAAGTCCTACTAGGATTGTGCCACTCGAAACCTATAAAAGCTCACAAACATCACCTTGGAGGAGGTAACAGAACACAACACAATTTTGCTTTCTGAAAACATAGAGTTTTGTCTATTTGTCAAGTTTTCTGACTTAGGCATCGGAGAGGTTTCCAGCACACACCCGCCGGCTAGCTCACGTTTGTGTTTTCAGGTGACAAAGCGACGTCGTACGGAGGAGCGTGGACTTAGTCAACAGGATTATACGAGGAGAATTATTTCTTACCCGTACAATTGGCGCCGTCTGTGGGAAAAACAGACAGAACGAAACCTCTTGACTAAGCTTCTCCTTTTCTCATTCAATGGCACACATTGAAGAATTGCCGCAGTCCGCCGTCGACAGACTAACTCCAGAAGGGGGCGCAAGGCGTGAAGGGTTACCTTCTGTCCCTCCCATGGCGGACTTGGAGCCCTAACGACATACCTCCAGGAGGGATGCTAGGGGAAGGCGGAATAACAGTCCCCATCGCTCTCATTCACAAAGTCCAGACAGGCAAAGACGGAGGATTGACCCTCAAGCTCTGGAAGACCGCGTAAAAGAACAAGATGAATTAATAAGAAAGATGGCAGCGGACATGGAGGCCTTGAAACGCCAGATGAAGAAAAAAGAAGTGGCGACAGGAGAGGGGCGCAAAAACAAGACGCCCCTCGCCACTCAGAAAATCGTAGTAGGAATACTACACCCTCACAAGGAGAAAGCAGAAGCCTCAGGACAAACGACACTCAATCCTTGTCTTCCAGAACTCGTCACTCTAGGTCTGAGAGGACGAGATCTGAGAGATCATACACTGAAGGAAGCACGTATTGCCCTTCACATTCACACCAAACCAGATCTAGACAGACGGAGCTGCCCAGGTCATCCGACTTACGAACCGTGCTCGAAGAAAAAGCACGATGCAAGGAGGATGCCAGGGCAAGGGATCCACACCGAGTTTCTGCCTTACAGCGGTTGGCTCCTCGGACGCATGGAAGCGTCGAGGTTGGAATGCCAATACCGCGCCCTGCCTACGAACCAACGGACAAAGCCTTAGCAAGACTACAGACTTCGCCGTTTGTTCCAGCAATTGAAAACGTGCCCCTACCATCAGGCTTCCTTCAGCCGAAATTCACTACATATGAAGGGAAGACGGACCCGTATTCACACTTGAGCCACTTTCGCCAAGTCATGGCTGTGTACAGGCGAAACGAGGCCTTAATGTGTATACTCTTCCCATCAAGCCTTGGCGACTTGGGCTTGACTTGGTTCGAGAAACTCCCAGAAGGCAGCATAGCCTCCTGGGCGCAACTGGCGAAACCATTCGTAACAAGGTTTCGAACAAACACTAAAACGCCGGTGGAGATAGACCAGTTACTCTCCATCGACATGGGTGAAAAAGAGACCCTCAGATCTTACAACAGTCGCTACTGGGAGACATTCAATCAGATTGGGGACTGTCCCATCAATCTCGCCATCGCACAGTATAAAAGAGGCCTTCCAGTTGGGAACAGACTGAGGGACTCGATCACCATGACGCCACCCCTCACTATGGAAGCCCTGATGGAAAGAGTGCATCAGCACATCAGGGTAGAAGAGGATGGCGCACGAGCCAAAGCAAAATCTAGTGCAACCACAGTACCAGAAAAGAAGACCTCAGCAAAGGTCAATACAGTAGATCATCAAAACAAAAACGGACGTGGCAGACGAGATAACGGAGAAGACCCTGATAAAAGATGGTTGAGAATCCGTACTGCCATAACCACTGTGTTCAAGAAACCGATATATCGGATTCTTAGTGAAATAAGAGATGAGCCTTTCGTCAAGTGGCCAGCCAAGCTAGGAGAAGCCCAGAAGGATTATGACGAAAGATCACGGTGCACCTTCCACAAAGAAAAAGGGCACCGCACTGAGAATTGCACGCCATTGAGACAACACTTGGAAGAGTTGGTGGCAGCAGGCCACTTGGACAAACATATTGAAGGAGGGACGCAACCAGCCCCCCAGGATCACAATAACCCCAACGGAATGCCAATCGACGCCCCACCTCAAGTAGGGGTGGGCGCGGGTCGGTTGCGGCCACGGAACCTCCAATCCGCCATCCGTCCGCCAGATTGGCGGATTGAAGAAAATCAATCCGCATCCGTCCGCCAATCCGGCGGATGTGGATTGAGCGGATTGGCGGTTTGGCGGATGGATGCGAATCGGTTTGGCGGTTTAAAATTTTATAAATTTTCAACATAATTCAACTTGTGCACTTCCTCAAACGAAAAAAGAAAAAGAAGAAAAAGAAAGTATTACAGTCAATGACTTAAAAAAATATTACAATCACTGTATGCCTTATCCAAAGAAAAAAAGTTTGAAACTTTAGAATATCATGATCACTACATGCCTCATCCACATATTACAATCACAGTATGATTCATCCCCATAAAGTATTACAATCTGTGATTCTTAAAATATAATAACAATTCAAATCACCAAAACCATGAACAGAGCAGTAGTAGAGATTGAATGTCTCTGTATTGTTACATCTACATATGTTTTTGAAAACAAAAACCAACCAGCATATATCATATTTTCTATTTATTATTTTTAGAGTTACATTTAAAAACTAAAAAATATATATGAATAATACGTTTATTTTTTTCAATTCAAAAAATATATTCAAGTTGAAAACTTTTTTTCAACAGAATATTTAAACTCTTTTTCAATTGAAAACACAAATATAATATTTAAACAAATTAAAAATACAAAGTCTTATAAATTACTAGGGGTGCTCGCGATTTGGCGGTTTGGCGGTTCGGTTGCGGCCAAAAAATCTCAAATCCGCCATCCGTCCGCCAAATTGGCGGATTTGAGAAAATCAATCCGCAACCGTCCGCTCGTCATCACGCATCTGTCCAAAATGCGGCGGATCGGTTTGGTTCGGTCGGTTTTGGCGGATCGGTATATCCGCTGCTCACCCCTAACCTCAAGGAATTATCAATGTAATACACGGAGTCTTTGAACCTGAGCGTGTATGCGAGCTCAGGGGATCAATCAAGAAGGCTGAGCACTTTAGAGAGGTGCTAAGTGCCCAACCTGCCATCAAGAAGGGAAAGACAGAGGCAACAAATGTCATGTCCTTTTCGGATAAGGACTTGGATCGAATATACTGTCCTCACAATGACGTTCTGGTCATCACTCTCCGAGTCAAGGATTTTGACGTCAAGCGGATTCTGATTGACCAGGGTAGTTCATGTGAGATCATGTACTACGACACATTCAAGCAACTGAAGCTACAAGATAAAGACTTGGCGCCTGCAGTTTCTCCCCTAATTGGATTTAACTCCATGCCAGAGTGGCCTGTCGGCAAAATAATCCTTCCAGTCAGAGCAGGAAGCGTAACAAAACAAGTGGAGTTCTGGGTATTGAAGGTCCCCTCCACTTACAACATCATCCTGGGCAGAACATGGCTGCATGCCATACGATCGGTGGCGTCATCTTACCACCAAGTAATGAGGTTCCCCAACGACACCGGTATAATTGAAGAGGTCTATGGAGATCAGATCATGTCAAAGCAATGTTTCGCCACGGTGAATGGCAGCTGCGCTGCCAAAGGATATGTTCATTCGGTGGAAGAACCAGAAAGTAATGAACTATTCGCGGACGTCGGTAAAGAGGCTGATCAGAAAGCGGTGGAGGACTTGGTGGAGGTTAAAATAGATGAGAAGAACCCGGATAAGTTCTTCTTGCTTGGCTCATCGTTGTCCAGCGCTGAGAGATTAGAGGTCTTGGAATTCTTGACCTCTAACATCGAAGTGTTTGCTTGGATGCCCTACGACATGCCAGGCATTGATCCAAACTTCATCAGTCACCAACTCAATGTCCACCCATCCACCAGACCAGTCATACAACGCACACGCAGATCGGCACTCCACCACGCCGAAATAGTGGCAGAAGAAGTAGGCAACCTGCTGGAGGCAGGAGCAATTAGAGAAGTGCACTACCCAAGATGGATCTCCAACACAGTCGTAGTGCCAAAAAAGAATGGTAAATGGCGTGTCTGCGTCGACTACAAAACTGTCAACAAGGCCTGCCCAAAAGATAGCTTTCCTCTACCAAGGATAGATCAACTGGTGGACCTAACGGCAGGACACAACCGACTTAGCTTTCTGGATGCATACAGAGGCTACCACCAAATCGCCATGCATGAACCAGACCAGGAGGTCACGTCCTTTACAACACCAAAGGGATTGTACTGCTACAAGGTCATGCCCTTTGGCCTAAAGAACGCAGGGGCGACATTCCAACGGATGGTCACCAAGATGTTTGAACCATTGTTAGGCAGAACAATGGAGGCTTACATCGACGACATGGTGGTCAAAAGCAAGGATGAGAATGACCATCTTAAAGACCTAGGCGAGATGTTCCAGATCTTGAAGAAACACAAGTTGCGCCTCAATGCGTCCAAATGCGCATTCGGAGTTGGATCTGGCAAATTCTTAGGCTTCCTTGTGACCAACCGGGGTATAGAAGCAGACCCCTCTCAGATTAAAGCAATCCAGGAGTTGGAGAGACCAAACTCAGTCAAAGAAGTGTAGCATCTCACTGGTATGGCGGCTGCGCTCAACCGGTTCATAAGCAGGTCATCAGACAGACTGCGACCATTCTTCCAAGCTTTAAAAGCCAAGTTTGAGTGGGATGAAGAATGCGACCAAGCTCTGGAAAGCTTGAAGGAGTACATGTCTTCCCCACCACTACTTGTTACTCCAGTACCTGGTGAAAAACTCTTTTTGTACCTAGCAGTCTCTCAGCACGCAGTAAGCGCAGTGTTGGTTCGTGCAGAAGGAATACAACACTTGCCCATTTTTTATGCCAGCAAGACATTGTTGGGAGCCGAAACAAGGTACTTGCCCTTGGAAAAATTAGCATTAGCCTTAATGATGGCCTCCAGGAAATTAGCGCACTACTTTCATGCCCACACCATAGTCGTCCTCACAGCCTTTCCACTAAAAGCTCTGTTTGAAAGGGCGAACTTTAGTGGGCGAATTTTGAAGTGGGCAGTAGAGTTGGGACAATTCGACATCAAGTTCCAACCCAAGACCGCAATAAAAGCCCAATCTTTGGCAGACTTCGTCGCAGAGTTTACTCCTGGAAGTCATCATATCTGCCCAGTCGACCTAACTGACACAACCGAACTAGGGACGGAAGTTGATGCCGGAATAGCGCAACCCCTAGTAGAGGGTAGTCAATCAAGCACCGAGGCAGACCATACTAAGGACAACAAGGAAGAGACAAACAAAGATTCACCAACAGTATAATCAGATGACGAAGGGCAGACAACAAACATGGACCTTGAAGAAAACACCATCCTTGACCCCACGACATCATCTGACCCCTCCACTTGCTGGAAGTTATTCGTTGGAGAGATGTGGAAGCTCTTTGTGGATGGAGCATCTAATCGGCATGGTGCAGGACTTGGCATAGTCCTCATCTCTCCAGACGGCCTGGTTGTAGAGCAAGCAATCAACCTTGGCTTCCCAGCATCCAACAATGAAGCGGAGTATGAGGCGCTTCTCGCAGGGCTCAAGTCAGCTTACTACATGAAGGCCACCGAACTAATGGTCTACAGCGACTCATAGCTGGTGGTAAATCAAATTTCTGGCGACTACGAAGCAAAGGATGACAGAATGGCCAAGTACCAAGAGCTGGTCAGGACAGAGATCAAAAAGTTCGATGTAGTAAGGATAGAACAAATTGGCAGGGAGGAAAACAGCAGAGCAGACGAACTAGCAGGCTTCGCCTCAATGGCAGATGCATCCATCCCTCATCCATTGCTCATTGACTACTTACCAAGACCAAGCATAGAAGACCCCGAAGCAGAAGAAGTATGTTGCATAGAATTAGGCCCCTCTTGGATGGATCCCATCATCCTGTTCCTAAAAGACGGTATCCTACCAGAAGAGAAAAAAGAAGCCAACAGTATAAGGGCAAAGTCGCAGCGATTTTGGCTATCTCCATCTTTGGCATTATACAAGAAGTCATTCTTAGGGCCTTACCTAAAGTGCGTTCATCCCAGCAAAGTAGAAGCATTCTTGTTCGAAATACACGAAGGAGTGTAAGGAAGCCATCAAGGGGGAAGGTCGCTAGCTTACAGGGCCATTTCACAAGGTTATTGGTGGCCATATATGCAGGCAGACTCAGAGAAATATGTGAAGAGGTGTGAAAAATGCCAGAAATTCGCACATCAAATACATCAACCAGCCAGAGAACTCCTACCATTGACTAGTCCATGGCCTTTCGCAATGTGGGGCTTGGACATCGTAGGACCACTTCCAACAGCGCCCGGCGGCAGGAAGTTCTTTCTCGCGGCAACAGACTACTTCACAAAGTGGGTTGAAGCAAAAACATTGGCATCAATCAAGGAAAAAGATGTGAAGAAGTTCGTCTGGCAAAACATCATCACTCGATTTGGCATACCAAAGGCCCTAATCTCAGACAATGGCACTCAATTCGACGACAGAATCTTTAGAAGCTTTTGTGAAGAGTACAAGATAGAGTTCTACAATTCTACACCAGCATATCCTCAAGCGAATGGCCAAGCAGAAGCATCAAATAAAGTCGTCTTGGATGGACTAAAGAAAAGGCTAGAGAAGGCAAAAGGCAAGTGGGCAGACGAACTTCCTCATGTTTTATGGGCTTACCGCACCACACCTCGGCGATCGACAGGAGAAACACCATACTCCTTAGCTTACGGAATGGAAGCAGTAATCCCACTAGAAGTTGGCCTCCCCACAATTCGAAGCGAAAATTTTGATCCAGACTTAAATGGAGAAGCCATAGCTTTAGAACTCAACCTTGCAGAAGAAAGAAGAGAAAGAGCACTGGTTCACATCGCCGCATACCAACGAGAGTTAATCAGAAAATACAACAAAAAGGTGCATCCAAGACAATTCAAGATCGGCGATTGGGTACTGCGCAAAGTAATGGGAAACACCTTGATCCCAGGAGATGGAAAGTTAGGGCCAAACTAGGAAGGTCCTTACAAGGTGGTTGGGTTAGCAGGCAAAGGGGCATACCACCTAGAAGACAATGATGGCAAGGCAATCCCTAGGCCATGGAATACGGCCAATCTCAAGTTATTTTACTTTTAGCTTTTCTTTTTCAAACATATGTAATTTTTTCTTTCTTCAATAAAGCAAGCAATTCTTTTCAGCACAAGTTGTTCTTTGTAAAAGTTAGCTTTAGTAAAGATTAGGTATATTGCAAGCATTTTATTCTAAGTTAGCTGAAAAAACTAACTTAGAGGTTGGCTGGAAGAAACCAACACCCTTCCTAAGCCCAGGATAAGGATCCAGGCTGCAGGACATTTGGTCGGAATAACCAAATATTATTCTAAGTTAGCTGAAAAAACTAACTTAGAGGTTGGCTGGAATAAACCAACACCCTTCCTAAGCCCAGGATAAGGATCCAGGCTGCAGGACATTTGGTCGGAATAACCAAATATTATTCTAAGTTAGCTGAAAAAACTAACTTAGAGGTTGGCTGGAATAAACCAACACCCTTCCTAAGCCCAGGATTAGGGATGGCAATTTGAACCCGGCCCGACGGGGACCCGACCTCCCGACCCCGAATTGAGCGGTTTTTTCCCGAAAAATACCCCCGACGGGCCGGGGATGGTATTTCAAAATAAATCCCCGATGATGTTCGGGCCGGGGACGGGGATACAGTTTCCAACCCCGGCCCGGCCCCGCCCCCGGCCCCGCTCCCGCCTCGTTCAGCCCCCCGATTCTATTCTTATATGTATATATGTACCTGTGTTGTCTGTTTATATATATATATATATATTATTATATATATGTTGTGTGTTTATTATTATATTATTATATATATGTTATTATATTATTATATCTATATGTGTGCTTGGTGTGTGAGTTGGCAGGCACAACAAATATATATGTATGTGTGGTGTGTGAGTTGGCAGGCACAACAAATAACACACAGGCACAGACATCATTTGGTCGTCTGGTCTCGCCCCTCTCTCTCTCTCTTCTCTCTCACTCAGTCTCACTCTCTAACACAACCGCAGAGCTCCCTCACAGCCGACTCATCTCCCTCTCACGGAAGGTATCTCCGTCTCTCTCTCTCTCTCTCACGGAAGGTATCTCCTTCTCTCTCTCTCTGTCTCTCACGGAATTCCTTCTCTCTCTTTTTTTTTTGCTTTTATTCTTCAGATCTGAAAAATGGTGGAGATGAAGATGAAAATGTTGATGAAGATTTGTTGGTGATGAAAATGATGAAAATATTTTTTGATCTGTTAGATCTATTGATGTTGTCGTTGTTGTTGATGAATTTATTTTCTGGAGCTTTTTTTTTTTTTGTGTTGGCCGGGGATTTTCGGGGTCGGGGAAACCCGATCCCCGTTAGGGGGCGGGGGTGGGGGCGGTAGTGGGTTCCCCGTCGGGGATCGGGGCCGGGGACGGGGAAGTTTCTACCATCGGGGATCGGGGACGGGGAGGGTGATCCCCGGCCCCGCCCCGCCCCGTTGCCATTCCTACCCAGGATGAGGATCCAGGCTGCAGGACATTTGGTCGGAATAACCAAATATTATTCTAAGTTAGCCGGAAAAACTAACTTAGAGGTTGGCTGGAATAAACCAACACCGTCCTAAGCCCAGGATAAGCATCCAAGTTGCAGGACGTTTGGTCGGAATAACCAAACATTATTCTAAGTTAACTGGAGAAACTAACTTAGAGGTTGGCTGGATTAAACCAACACCTTCCTAAGCCCAGGGTAAGGATCCAGGCTGCAGGACGTTTGGTCGGAATAACCAAACATTATTCTAAGTTAGCTGGCAAAACTAACTTAGAGGTTGGCTGGAATAAACCAAACACTTGTTACTCTTCAGCCAAAGTGAGGGTATGGCTGAAGAGTGGTTGGATGGATTAAACCAACTCCTGTTACCCTTCAGCCGAAGTAAGGGAATGGCTGAAAAATGGTTGGCTGGAAAAAACCAACTTTCTTTACTCTTCAGCCGAAGTAAGGGAATGGCTGAAGAATGGTTGGCTAGAATAAACCAACTCTCTTTACTCTTCAGCTGAAGTAAGGGAATGACTGAAGAGTGGTTGGCTGGATAAACCAACTCCGTATACTCCTCAGCCGAAGTGATTATATCGGCTAAGGAGTGGTTGGCTAGAGAGCATAGGTTGACCACCTAAAACCGAAATAGCAGTTGAAATAATAGAGGGCATTACAAATACAAGCATACGAATTAAAACCGGAATAAGAGTTCAAACAAAATTTTCATTCTTTGAAAGGAAATTACAAAGGGGGCATAGCCCGGTTACAAGGACAAAAAGTAACAAAAGGAAAAAGTACATGATCAAGAGAAAAGTTCTTCAATATCGGCATCAAAGGCTGCATCACCATCAACTTGAAGACCGGTTTCATGAGGGAGCTCGCTCTCGGTTGCAAGGATAGTTTCGGTTGGAACCACGGTTTCAGTTGGTAGTTCGATTGTCAGATCTTCCACCGTGGGCTCCAACCGAACTGAGGGTTCCGTACTGACAACCGCAGTATCTTCAGAAGCAGAGGAGTCATCGGAATCTGAGTCTTCCAGAAACTCTTGTTGCAGGGCATTAGCATACTCCTCAAGAGAGCTCGGTATGAAGTAAGCTGGAGGGTTGAAAACCTCAGTCTGTGGGTCATGACCGAACTTCTCAATTGCTGCCCTCCAGCCGCACTTGAAGAACAGCTCCTTGGCAGCATCGCACTGCTTTACATAAGCATCTTCTGCTTTCTTATAGCCCAGCTTTTCGGCTCCCTTTACACTCTTTTTCAGTTGAGTTATTTCAGTATCTTTTCTCTTCTCAAGCTTTACCAACTCACGCAGATACTTGTCTTTCATAGCGATGGCAGCTTTCTGCTTCTCCGCCTCAGCCGAACTAACCAGATCGGCAAGTCGGCCGTTCTCTGCTTGTATCTCGGCCATTTTCTTTTCGGCTTCTTCTAGCTCGGCCACCTTTGCTTCGGCTTCCGCCACTGCTTGCCTTGTGGTTTTTCTAAGCTCTTGGACTTTCTTGTAAGTAATGTTGTTTTTCTGTAAGGCCTGGCAAAACGAAGATTTCCCCTGAGCCGAAGAAAACGTTGGAAAAATTAGACAGAAAAAACGGACAGAGCTACTTACCAAAATCATGGACTTCGATGTAGACCGAATTGACTTCATTTCGGTGTTTAATTGCTTAAGGTGGTGCTCCATATCCTTGGGGAGGCACAGCCCCTTGGCCAGGTTGAAGGCCAAATTATGATCTTTTTCAACAACGACCGAATCAGAATCTTTGATATCTCGGTCGTTGAAGGTTAGCTTCGGAGCCCATTTGGAAGATTCTGCTCGGTCAGTTTGCTCCGGTTGAAGGGTAGGTTGAGGACTTTGGGGTATGGTTTCAACCTCATCAACAAGTTGCTGCTCAGTTGATGTAGATCGGGCGCGTTTTGAAGGGCGAGATGAAGAAGGCTGTTGAGAAGGGAGGGCCACAACGGCAGGCTGCGTTTGGGTTGTTGGTGGTACTTCGGCCCTGGTTGTTGCGGTCAGAAGGGCCCTAACTCTGCTTTTCTTTGCCATCTCTTCCTCAGCGGTTAGTGGGACAAGTCGTATTTCGGGCAAAGCTGGGTCCGGTTCAGGTGCATTTTCGAGAAGGAAATCGGTCACTCTGGCTTTTCGGCGACCGCTATATCTGTAGGTCGGCTCAAAGTTTAGAAGCTTTGTCCAACTCCTTTCTTTAAACCGTAGTGCGGCCCGGAGTGTGTTTAGATTTGGGTAACTATAATGGGAAGCAAGATGAGCTGAATCTGCAAAAAGGACAACTGTTAGATCGGTTATAACATCCGAAACCGAAGTAAAAGAAAGGCATGTATAAAACCAAAGTAACTGTACCGGGTTCTCCTTTCTTCCAATTTATACTTCGGCCTGGGATTGGGGCTTGCTGATCTTCAAAATTTCCCGATACCCAGAAGAAGTCATCATCATTTACATCCTTATCTGGCGTATCTTTTATTATCTTTTCTCTACGACGGCGTATCCTAAGGTAATAAACCCAGCCATCATCTTTGGAACCTATGGAGTACTGGTGGAAGATTTCGGCTAAACCGAGGTTCAGGGCTGCTTGGCGGTTTAGCTCGGTTATACCCATTATTATCCGGTATGTATTGGTGGATAGTTGGGTTGGGCATAGTCTGGTTTGCCTAAGGAATTCACAAATTAAAGGCTGGACTGGGAACCTTAGTCTGGTCTCTATTATTGACAGCAGGGTAAAAGGTACAAAGCCTGCTTCGCCCCATGGTATGATGTCCTTCTTGGCTAGGGTAAGGTGTACATCGTCTGGAATGCCATAATCCTTTCGGAATTTGGCCATGCCACCAGGGGTCTCTACTAGATATCTATACTTACCCATTTATTGTATAATTTATGGATAAGTTATATCGGTGCAAAAATGGTGCTCAGTAGCACGGTTGAGCACACGAAGAAGTGCCTGGGCAACCTAAGTCTGCAAGGTAGAAAACAAAGGGGTTAAGCACAGATCGTTGGACCGTGCTACAAATTAAAAACAAGGTAAATAAGCCCTACTTCGGCTTTGTGGGCAAATTCTGTCTCGGTTCGGCAAAAGATTGGGTAGTTCGGTTTGAACCTAGGATACGCAAGATCGGTTTTTCATATAAATTCTGTTATCTCGGCTTGAACAGTAGGTTTTTTACTTCGGTTGAGCCACTAGGGGCAGCTTTCTGAGTTTGGTTTAGAAACTAAGAAAGCTGGCCTAGCCCCAAGGCTTAGCTCGGTTGAAGGCCGTGGTTCCTAGCCTAATTTGTTCAAACTTCGTTCGATGATCTTATTTCGGCTAAGAAAAAACGAAAGTTGGACATCTTTTGAAGCTGTTGTTGTTTCTACAAGTTCTAGTTCGGTTATTGTCTAAAGTAATCTACCTATATTAGACAAACAGTATTCTAGTTCGGTTGCTATGTGATTTTGGATCTAAGACTAGTTTTCTACAGAATAGTTCATACACATGAGTTCTACTGATTTTTCCATGAAAGTACAGAAGCAAAACAAAAATTGTACAAATGTGTTTTGCAAAAACATGGAAAGCAAGATGCGAAAGCAACACAGAGGAAGGAGAATGGATTTGCTTACCAGATTGGAGAAGAGGGAACTAGAGATGGAAACAGTCGCAGCTATAAAGAATGCGAGTTTGGCAGATGAAGAGGAAGAGGCACAGAGAGAGAAGATGAAGAATAGTAACGGTGAATGGTTCAAAGGCAGGATGATTGTTTTGTGAAAAGAGAGAGAAAGGGCGGGAACTGTTCAAAAATTGCGAAATACGAAGACGGCGTTGACAGCTGCCTTCTACGAATGGGAGCGTGCCACGTGTATACGGAAAGGGAAGCGTTACAGTCATGATTGAAGAGACGTTTTGACCGGACAAAGTAAAGCCCGAAGTAAAATTAGCTCGGCTGGAGAGGCTAAAGGGTTTTTAGCTCGGCCTGGAAAGGCTTAATAACTTCAGCTCGGTTGGTGGACTTGTAATCCCAATCATGCGTTGCAGATGGAATTAAGGGGCAATTGAGAGGGTAATTTTTGGGAAAAATTGGGCCGAGCTAAGAGATGGACTTTGTGGCCCAAAGTATGAAGGACTCATTAAAAGGCCGTAATGTTATTCCGGCCCAGAAGAGGTATAATTACTCCGGCCCAGGAAATGATAAAGTTACATCGGCCAAGATGATGTAAAGTTACTCCGGTCCGGGGTGGCTTGGAGTAGGTCCGGTCGCGGATTTAGTCCGGTCGTGATGTCCCCTGAATAGGTCAGTCTGACGGTGCCTTTGAGTTAGACCGCCCTAGGAGTAATACCGGTCGCAATATTTTAAAGTCTGGTCCAACCGTGCCATGGGTTGACAGGAGAGAACCGAGGTAAGTAGGAAGTAAAAGCAGAACCGAACTGAGGAAGTTCGGCCTACTCAGTGGCTCTACATAGTCAAGTTATTTCGGTCATATGGTAATTCGGCCATGATGAAGACCATCCCACTTGGTTTAAACAGTGGGGGGGTGTAAAAGGATAGGCATTATCCATAGGAGAATGAATCTTAGGAGGACTCTTCATGGAGGAGTACAAGTCCTACTAGGATTGTGCCACTCGAAACCTATAAAAGCTCACAAACATCACATTGGAGGAGGTAACAGAACACAACACAATTTTGCTTTCTGAAAACATAGAGTTTTGTCTATTTGTCAAGTTTTCTGACTTAGGCATCGGAGAGGTTTCCGGCACACACCCGTCGGCTAGCTCACGTTTGTGTTTTCAGGTGACAAAGCGACGTCGTATGGAGGAGCGTGGACTTAGTCAACAGGATTATACGAGGAGAATTATTTCTTCCCCGTACAACTGGTTTTACTAGACATTTCATTATTATAAAATGAATATGTCAAACAGTTTACTTTCATTTTGCTTGGCAGCTTATGATTAACAATCACTTATGTCATGATTTTTTTTTAAAATTATTTACTTATCATGTTTTTTTTGTCTGCTTCCATTGTCTTGCCTTCTTGGATCTTTTGAGGGTATAAAGACATTTAATTTATCTTGGCTTGATTTGTAACTAAAACCCCTAGTTAATTTTTTTTTGTTTGTTCAGTTCCGATTTGTAGCTCGAAATTAGCGTGGCTCGAATGGCCCGACATCAAAACGACGTCGTTTTGATGTTTTTTTTTCTTTTTTTCTTTTTTCTTCGTTTTTTTGCAGATTTTTCTAATGAAGAAGAAGAAGAAAAGGAAGAAAAAGAAGAAAAAAATGCAGAGAAAACAACATCATCATCATCTTCAACATCATCAACATCATCATCATCTTCATCAACAAAAAAAAAAAATTCCTCTGCAGATCCGGATCAACATTATCATCATCAATAATTTTTTTTCCAGATTCAGATCTACTTAGAAAAAAAAAAAAAGTTCGAAAGAGGAGATTGGGCCGTCGATCGCAGCCACCATCACCGACTATCACCGTCGATCGCCGCCACCATCACCGTCGATCGCCTCTTCTCTTCTCTCCTCTCATCTTTTTTTTTCTTTTTTCTTTCTCTCTCTCTCTCTATCCTCTTCCCTCTCTGTCTGTTTGAAACAATGAAAAGGAAAGAAAAAAAGAAAGAAAAAAGAAGAAAAAAAAAATATTATCCAAAACGACGTCATTTTGAACAATTCAGGCCATTCGAACCGGACGAAATTCGAGTTACGAGTCATTTCTCTTGTTTGCTTGATAAATAACTAATAATAATAATGATAATAAACCCATGTGTAGTTATATGTTTGAATCACATTTATCTTTTAAAATGGACAATTATTCTTGAAATTATATTTATTGTCCATTTTTTTTAAATATAATTGTGATTCAAATATATAACTATTAAAGTCCATTTATCTTGATTTTTTACGTTTATATTATTCTCAACGAGTATTAAAAAGTAAATGATTTGTATGACCAAGATTGTGCTCACAATGAGCCCACTAAACTCAAATACTCTCTCAAAATAATTGAAAAATACGAGAAGAGCCAAACTCAAAATAAAAAGCCTATGGTTGGGAAGTTGGGTTTGAGTTCTACCACTACTCTCTTCGTTACTCCATTTAAATTTGGTCACATTTCAAATTTGATTTGAAGGGAGATACCAAAAGCCAATTAGACCTCGTTTGGCAAGTGATTTTTTTAGTCAAAAAGTTAAAAAATCACTAAAAAAACAAAAAAGCCAACAATCCATACCAAAAAGTCAAAAATTCTCTTTTCTCTCTACTTTTTGCATATCTTTTTGTAAAAAGTTAAAAAATCATCCCAAACATACTAATTTTTTTTACATCACATTTTAGCTAAAAAGCCAAAAAATTACTAAAAAAACTTGTTTCCAAACGAGACCTAAGATTTTAACAGTTTTGTTGGAACTTGCAAGACATTTTTAAATTTTTTTAAAAATATTACAATCCGAGATCTCATACATCCCAAAGGATGATTATACAAGCACTAAGGTCTCATTTGATATGCAACAATTTTAGTTTCAAAGTTAAAAAGTTACTAAAAAAAATCAAAAAGCCTATAACCTATATCAAAATGTTAAAGATTTCATTTCCTCTCTACTTTTTGCACATATTTTCGTAAAAAATTAAAAAGTCATTCTAAACATACTAATTTTTTTATCTCATATTTTAGCTAAAAAATCAAAAAATTACTAAAATGATCTACTCCCAAAGCCTGAATCAAAAATCTGATCGATTATTTTCACTTGCTACATAAAAAGGGATCATATGAGATACTCTTATGTTACAAAATAAAATAATCATTTCAATAAAATATTTATTCTCATAACTTAAAAAAATAATAATAATAGAATCATCATTTACTGCACCACACAGAAAATTTAAAGAATAATTATTGCATTTTGTTGAAAATTGATTTTAGGAATCATCCAACGTCACGTGTGCTGATCCAATCTTCTTCCACAGTTACATTAAAAAAAATGCCAATCTACCAGATTTGAGAATTTTCTTTCATGTTAAAGTCAATCTTGCACGGGCGAATAACAGAATCTCAGTTTTGCAGTCCTTTTTTTTATTTTTTATTTTTTTGGCAGTCCTTAGATATTTATTTTTATGCACCAACCCCTAATTCCATTTTAAGATTTCAAAAACCACAACAATCTTAGTCGCTTTTATCATTTTGCTGGTTTTACTAGACATTTCATTATTATAAAATGAATATGTCAAACAGTTTACTTTCATTTTGCTTCCAGCTTATGATTAGCAATCACTTATGTCATGATTTTTTCTTTTTTAATTACTTATCATGTTTTTTTTGTCTGCTTCCATTGTCTTGCCTTCTTGGATCTTTTGAGGGTATAAAGACATTTATTTTATCTTGGCTTGATTTGTAACTAAAACCCCTAGTTAATTTTTTTTTGTTTGCTTGATAAATAACTAATAATAATAATGATAATAAACCCATGTGTAGTAGCCTCTTTAGGCGTAATCATAATTCATCCCCTGTTTGCTTGGTAATTTTTAATTTTAGTCAAAAAAATTATTATAAATTATTATATTATTCTTTTTATTTTTTTACATATCTTTTTGTAAAAATTTAAAAAATTACTAAAATAATATATTCTCAAACAAGACCAAGTCAAAGCATGATTTTACATTTATTTATTTTTTCAGAAGACTCAGCCCAGGTAAGAGATCTTTTGGATCCACATTAATATGTGAACTCACGAGTAATATTATAAACTCACTCTTATCAATTTAAAAATTATTCATAAATTAATTTTCATCACATTTCATATTAACCTTACGTAAATTTTACACTATACAAATTAATTTCCATTACACAATCACCCATTCAAATAATTCTAGATGGGTAAAGACAAGTCTCTAAACTTTTCCGTAACCTCGGCATTCAAAAGCCACCTTTAAATCTATGAGCCAGACAAAGAAAAGATCCTCCACACTTTCAACTCGGGGTTAGAAGGGGCCCCTACTAGCTTCTTGCATGAAATATAAAGGGTGAGCAGTGAGCTACTATTAATATGTGACAGCATTTTTATCATACATAAGTCTCTCACTGTGCTGCATACATGTCATCATTCAAATTTAGGCAATTTTAGGCAAATTACCACTAAAATGTTCATGGTTTCCATAACTTTACGTATGCATATGGAGATTATCGCACTGACTGTAGATGATAAGAGCCCCTTGTGCCATTGAGACCCTCCCGTATCACGCTCAACAGCAGTTTGAGTTGAGTTGAAATCCATATAATTAGAAATAATCTAACTTGAGCCCACTCTCAATCCGAATAATTCAATATACAAAATCTTAGGGGTTAGGCAGTACAATCTTTGGAAATGGGGTGACTGCTATATAGTGGTGTTTTGAGAAGTTGGTAAAAAATTAATTTTTTGACCTTTTTTTGTTAAAAAAACTGATTTTTTTGTGTAAAAAAACTAGTTTTTTTTAGGAAGTTCTCAAAACACCTCACAGTGCAGTCATATGGATTTATTTGGAACTCATTTCGATAATTCGAACCGTTTAATTTAAAATTTAATGGGTAATTTTTTTTAAAAACTATACATTCTTTGTTACTCACTTTCATGAAAAATGTATAATTCTTTTAAATTTCTTAATATATATTCTAAAGACACACATTAACAACATTCATTTTAAAATTAAATTTGGCCTAAGCAGCATGAGTAACCTGAATTTCATTGTTAATATATATAATTATATATAATAAACATGAAATATATATAAAAAGAAAATATTTATTTTATTACTCTTGGATTAAGTCATGTTGCAATGTAATGTCCAATAGGTCCTATAACAATTAATGGCATTTTTTATCATATACTATTAAAAAGCGTCACTAATTATTAATTTTCAGTGACAATTTAAAAATTTTGTCACAAAAAATATTACTAATTATAAGTTGTAGCCACAGTTTAAAAAATTTGTCACAAAAAAAGGTCACTAATTTTTATCTTTTAGCGACAGTTTGAAAAATTCATCACAAGAAAACGTCACTAATTGTAAACCTTAGCGATAATTTATAAAAATCATGAAAAAAGTCACTAATTGTTTATTTTTAACGATATATGTAAAAAATTATCACAAAATATTATTTTTAGCGACGATTATATTATGATTTATTTTCAATAGGACTTGATAGGAATTAAGTTCAATTATTAAGATTTGTTGATAGTTTTCACAAATTAAATCCAACTGTTAAGACCTAATAATTTAATCTAAACAGAATTTGGAGGGTGAAGAGAGAGAAACGACAAAAACATAAACCACCAACAAACATGGGCCGGCGACTCAAGTCTAATGTAATGTACCTACCAAATTTCCACAAGGCACATCCTAGACACACACTTGCACAACGCAAGCAAAATGTTCCTTCTTCAATTTCAAACATCTTGACCCAGCCAAACTAACTTCCACTCTCACGCCTCTCTCTCTCTCTCTCTCTCCACATGTGTATATATACCTATATAAGCATGTCACACCCTCCACCGAAGTTGGCAACACAAAACTCATCCCATCTCTTTCTCTCTGTTTTACTCACTCTTTCTACTTTCACTCTCAAACACTTTTTCACATGGCTCGCTTCAACATGCTCTTACTTGTTCTCATTGCCATCTTGATCTTTGGTGCACCATCTTTGGAAGCAAGGAAGCTTTTGAGTGTGGAGGAGAAGAAGGTGCCTTCTCAGCTGGAGGACAATTTGGTCCTAAGTGCCCTTCCCAAGGGCATTACTGCTCCACCTTCTTCCCCAAGTGACAAAGGTCATGCAATGCTGCCCTTCCCTCGCTCCCTCGGGGAGTCAGTCCCTAGCCCTGGGGTCGGCCATTAGACTCATCAACCTCTTGCTATTCTGACTTTCTTGCAAAAACGTGAAGCCATATTATATATTTAGCTCGATGTATGTGTTAGGGACTTAACCAATATATACAAGTTTATAATAAGAATAGTAAGATGAATTCTTATAATTACATTTGTCACGTGTCAGGATAGTCCAACTTATGTCTCATATTATATGTTGGGTCCATTGGGATTGTAGCTTAGGCAGTGTATTAATTTTATGACATTGTTATACTACTCCTTGATTTAAAGCAAGGACATATGGATAATGGTTGTGTTGATTAAATAATGAAAGTTCTTCCTCACTAGCACTTTATGCTAGTCCAGTGCCGTCGTATTCGTATAGTTGTTTATGCTGTTAGAACTTTGTGATGTTAATCAATGTTGGCGTAAAATCTAGTGATGTTACTATCTGACAGCTATTCGTGATTTTTTAAATGAAAAAACAAGGGTAAATTACAAATGTATTCTCTAAGATTTGTTTAAAATAGGAATTGCCTCCTATAATTTGAAAAATTACAAATATCATACTATCAGAATTTTTTATTTAACAGAATTAATTGAAAAAGTGAAATTTCTAACTATTCACCTATACAATAATAAAATTATCTGAATTATTAGTTGAAATAAAATTTTAACATTATTAAAAACTATTAATTAACATGATGATTTATTAATAAAAGGACATATTTGTTATGAAATTAGAAACTTTAGAGGGACATAATGTAATTTCTAGAATCACAGGGAATAATTTGTAATTTAAGTAAATCTCAGGAAGTATATTTGTAATTTATCAAAAAAAAAAAAAAAAAACAAGAGGTCAAACCCTCATTTGTATATAATGAGATTAGATCATTTATCAATTTTTTTGTTTATAATAATTTTATTGTGGTAATTTAATGTAAATTTGAAATAAATACAATATGAAATGTGTAGAGAAAAAATAATTGCAGACATAGTTTTTGTCCTTTCATTTTTTTTCTCTCTACTGAGAGCTTCAATTGAGGGGTGATTTGAGATGTTCTAAATAAATGTACTTTTTGACTTTTTATAAAAAGATGTGTAAAAAAGTAGAGAGAAGATATTAATTGATGTGATTTAAAAAAGATAAAAAAAATAAAAAGATAGACTTATTTAGGGGATGACAAACAAGACTTTCATGTCAAGTCGATGCAAGCAGACACAGTCTAGGATTTCATGCTGTATGCACATTTGAATTTTTCAGGATTAGTGCCAAGCAAGGTATATGAAGAATTTGAAGTTCATAACCTGCCATATTGGCTGTAGTATGGTCTCCATTATTAGCTTGTCTCTAATTGGATCTGACCTATTTCATTTCTAATAAATTTGCAGCTTGTTTCTTATCTTAACTGACCACATCATCCATGTAGTTTTGGCTTTTAAAGTAAGGGATTGTTTGGGGTATTTTAAATAAGTGTATTTTTTGACTTTTTGGATAAAAAAATAGAGGAATAAAAGATAGTTATTTGGGATAACTTTTTGACTTTTTACGAAAAAATATGTATTAAAATGTTGTATAAAATAGTAAAATTACGTTATTACCCCTCTGTCCTATGCGCATTGACAGTGCTAATTGAAGGCCAGTACAGATTGCTTTCAAAATGGTGATAACTTTAGAACATATATGTATATAGGATGAGGCTTCACGGGTACTGTTGAGCCTGTGGGGGCCCACTACAGGTCTCGTTTTGATAATCGGAACCGTTGAATGTGTAGAACTCATCTAGTACTATATCTACAAAAAATCACATTGATCGAATATTGATAGCTATCTGATCGGATTAGTTTTTTGTCAATTGTTAATTTGTTCACCGTCTATTTTTTGATACAAAACTGATTTGATCATATAGTTATCGATATCCGATCAACGTGATTTTTTATAAACATATAGTACTCGACGAGTTTTACACATTCAGCGGTTTATATTATCATAACGGGACCTGTGATGGGCCCCCACGGGCCCAACAGCATTGTCCTATGTATCATGACATGAGAAGTGCATCCGCTTGATTGTTTGTACCATTACTGCAGTCTGCAGACAACACATCACTTCATTACAAAAGTTGAACTTGACTTGTACTTTTTTTGTATAAATTTATTATTATTATTATTATTATTATTATTATTATTTTGTGAATAGTGATAACTTTTTTAATAAATTTTTGACTTTTTATCTTTATTAGTTTATGCCAAACTAACCCTAAGTTTGCATCAATCTGAAATTCTGAATGCATTTGATACAATTATGTCGTTCTTTGAAGCTATTTAAAGACCATGCTTGAGGCTAAACCTTAGGCCATAGAAGTGTAAGCTTTAGCAAGATTAGATATCTATTCAAATATTTAAAAGATATCTAAAATATCTTTTACATATTTTTCTAGATGTGTAGCATTGCTACATTCACAAAGTGTTGGTGAAAATATCAGAACAAATTATATTTTATAGATAAATAATGCAAAGAAAATGAGATACAAATAGATTAGGCTGAGGCATAGATATCTTATTTTCTTTAAGAAGATCAAGACCACTACGGTAGGAAGAACCCAAATACCGATGCAGCAGTCACAAAACTATGACTTGTCCACTTCAAGATACAACAGTCCGACCACTTGTTGTATGGTTCAGGCCAATTCTGCACAAAATAGTGAACCCAAGCTCCACCAAGAAAAACATATTTCTTTGCTAGTAAACTCTCAAGTATAAACAACAGTTGGTGTGTGGGTATAGAAAAGAGTAGATGAGAGAAACTATTTATAGGCCACTAGGACTTTACAAAATACACCAAAAATTATAATGACCATGAACCTAGAGAAAAAGAAGAGTCTCCAAAAACTTAACTGTCATGACCCAAACTTGCCCTTATGGGTTTAGCGTCGTAACCGGCCAGTAATCCTTGGATTACCAAAGGCCTCTGAACAGGATAACATAAGGTACGGGCTGCGGAAACAAATATACAAAATTAACATAGTTCATAAAGGTGTGCAGACATACATGAGACATAAATTTTCAAAACAAACTTTTATATATACAGATGTGACATCAAAAATACTTTAGTCTTTAATTTCGTCACCCAATTACACAGATAGGGTCAAAAGGTACTTAGCCCAAGTACATATATACAAAACAAGCTCAACTAAAGCCTTGACATAAACCTCTCAAAAGGAACCTCCTCAGGAGGCACGATAGTTAGCTGACAAAACAGAAACATAGGTCGTCAACTTCAGGCCTAGTCACGTGCCTGCTCACCTACATACATAATATAAATAGTGAGTTGGAGCCTAGTGAATAATAACAGAGTAACGAGGTTTAATGAATGTTGTCCATAACAGTTACAGAAAACAGAATTCAATAGTTGTCAGAAATGAATTTGTAATTATGTTCATAAATCATAGTACATAATAGATACAGTTTCTGAGTCGTACTCATAATTAGAACTTGCAGTTAATCACACGTGACACATTCATTAGCACTAGTAGAAACAGTTGACCGTTAAAGGGACAGCTATAAAGGCATACAGTTGACCCATAAAGGGACGACCATAAAGGCATATAGTTGACTCACGTGCACGAAGATGGTACAATTGGCTCATGAGACGTACATTTGGCTCATAAATGGGACGTATACATAAGGATTCATAACAGTTGGCTCATAAGGCGTACAGTTGACCCATAATTGGGACGTAACAGAACAGATAACAAATGTCATTTGAAGCTAAAGATGCCACGAATACATTTTAGAAATATTGGACAACCATTCATTCATGCAAAAATAATATTTCAGAAAATAGATCATCTTATATCATTCAGAAAATACTTATAATTGAACATAGTTTTACAAAGTTATTACTCACAGATAATAGAGGCTCCAAGGTAAACCGACACGACAAACAATTTAGATGTCTTACGGCGCGTAACCTACATAACATAACATATACATACATTGAAACACACGCTTGAAGTGTACATAACTTATTTCATTGTTCTTAGTGTGCTTCTAGCTTTTATCCTCATTATGGTGTCTTAATTTTGGCCTAGGAATGCTTAGGATAGAATGAGGATGCAAAAATATACTTGAAAATATTTTTCAAAACTTGCTGAAAACAGGGTCTACGCTGGAGCGTAGCTTTCCTCGCTCGAGCGGACATGCAAAATGTGAGGGTCCGCTCGAGCGTAACTTTCTTCGCTCGAGCAGTCTGCAAATTTTTGACAAAAGTACTGGTTGCTTGTTTTTTACGCTCAACGGACGCTCGATCCCCGCTCGAGCGTGAGACTCAGACCTTCGCTCACGCATGACTTTTGTCGCTCGAGCGATCTGCAAATTATATGAACTTTTGGGAACATGTATTTCACGCTTGAGCGGGCTTCAGGTCGCTCGAGCGGAAGTGCATGCACTCAAAGTGGTCGCTCGAGCGTGAACTCCTACACTTGAGTGTATGTGCAAATTCTGGAATTTCCAGATTTGATCTCCAAGTTCAAAACTCAATCTTTAAGCATTAAAACTTGATTTTTTTGGGCCAAAACTTGAGGAACACTTAGAAACTCACAATACATCATGAATTAAGGATCTTTTCAAGAATTTATGGCCAAATAGCTTGCCAATTGTGCAAAAATTTAACTTAAAATTTATGTATGATCCGTGACCGTGACATGCATGAATTTCTTTGAACTTAAGCTTCTCAAAACATGATCAAATGCTACAAAACAAAATGAAACTTGATCATATCCCAAAATAAAGTTAAATTCAAGACATGCATGAGGAAATTCTTGGGAATTAAACTCAAAATGTGAGAAAATATGCATGCATGCATGGTATGACTTAGTTTCCTTTAATTCTAGCTCAATTCCTACTTGAATTCACCTAATTCACTTGTTTTCATACATTAATCAACTACATTACAAGATCAAAGGCTAATTCTCTTACCTAAAGTTTGAATTGCACAAGTGAGGGAGCTTCAATTCCCAAATTCTTTGCAAATCTCCAATATTTCTTGGCAATTATCTCCTATCCCAACTTTTGATCTTAATTTCCTTCTCTCTCACTCTCTCACATTTTGCTTGTATGAGGGAACTCAAATATGTTGAATGAAGAAGGAATAAAGAAAGAATAAAGGCATATAAGAAGCCTTATTTAGGCTCACTTGAAGATGATAAATAAGTGGGCACTAAATTAATCTAATTTATTCGTTCCGAATCAAATTTCAATTGAATCTACCATAAAATTCTAATTAGCACATAAATCAAGTCAATTTCTGATTCGGATGTCGATGAGGCCTTTAATTCACAAACCGAACTGAAAACACGAACATATCTTTCTACGTTAAACAGATATAATCACAAATAATGCAGCACACATGTAATTAATTCAGGATTTGAACTCAAGAACTTATTAGGCATATTAAGCATGAATTAACGTTAATCATGGGTCAGGGTTGTTACATTAACTCACCACCAAGTTCATGAACTCCAATTAATCTACATTCATGAACAAGACAAAAGGTCACCAAAATAATAAATCTCCATTCATGAACAAGATAAGATTCATGAACAAAATATATATATATATATATATATATATAAATAAAAGATATTAAAATGGTCCAACAATCCCCCAATCATTTTAATATCAACAAGGACAAGAGAGATTACCAAACAAAGATAGACTAGTATGCATCATGAAGGTGTGTTTTGCATTGAACCTTCATTAGTGAAACAACAACCTTTACTCCAGAGTCAGTAGTGATCTCAGACTTGAACCATGACTTCTTAGGGGAAATAAAGTATTATTACTTATACATAATAATCCAGGTGTTGACATGAGCTTTTAATAGCCAGCACATTACGATCTTGTGCCTATCCCAGTTTTCATGAGCATATTTGAGAATAAGCCTTGTTCTCATAGAAAGCGGCCCCATTTTCATGCTCACATAGGTGAAATCCGTCAAGGATGTTTCTATAATTGACACACCCCACTCAACAAGAGCTACAAAATTTCATTAAGAGTATAAAAACTCAACCCTTCAACATTACAGGACAAATGCAGTTACATCACAGGGATGGACAACAAAATATTATGGAGTACATTTTTTTACAACTACCATATGATTCGTTCTTCCCATTGAACCTAGTTACAGGATCTCTCGTCCTCAAGTTGGGTGTCCTCATGCATGGTATAGGATTCTATAGGCTTCAAACCTATCCTCTTTGATGTATTCCAGACTCTATCTCTTGCCAAGGCCTTAGTTAACGGATCCGCAAGTTTATCACAAGATTTTACATAATTCACAGTTATGATGCCATTACTCAAATAGGATCTCACATTACTGTGTTTCCTTCGAACAGGTCTGGATTTACCATTATAAAAATGGTTGTTCACTCTACCAATAGCAGCAGTGCTATCACAATGAATTAACATAGAAGGAATTGGTTTTTCCCAAAAAGGGATTTTATGTAACAAATCTCTTAATAAATTTGCTTCCTCACATGCTGAAGCTAACGCTATAAGTTTAGCTTCTATAGTAGAATTAGCAATTGTAGTATATTTTTTAGACTTCTAACATATAGCACCACCACCCAAGGTAAAAATAAAATCCGAGGTAGAGAGAGAATCTGTGACACCCCGAACGTTTAATTAGGTACCACATAAATATTTAGAGTTATATATAATTATGGATGCATGTGATGATAGACTATTGAATAAATAAATATATAAATCTAATTTGGCATTGGATTATAAAATATAGGATGAATTAGAAATAATTTGGGGATAAATTAACACATTTACGGAAGTCTAATACTAGTTGGGTTAAATTAAAGTTAAAAATAGTAAATAAAAAAAATAATATGGAATAATAATAGTAATCTGTAAAGTAAAATAAAATAATTAATTTTACAATGATAAGATGTACTTTAATTGGATACACTGAAAAATTTAGCACCAAAACAAGTAAATAAATAAATAAAAAGAAGAAAAGAAAAAAAAATAAATAATAAAAGTTTAAGCTAGTGTTGCCCAGCCAATGCCTTGCAAATATTGGCCCAAGCAAAAAAAGGCCCAAGTATATATATATATATATATATATTGAGGAGATTTATACTTATCCAGTAAAGATGCAAATCTGTGAATTTGATCTATAATTAAGGCTCAATCTACTAGCTTAATGATGGCCTCCATATAGAGAGGTTACGTGGCATTCACATCAAGGCTCGGTTTGCAGTATAAAAAGAGGCAAAGGTGTTGTAAATAAAGAGAAGGGAAAAAATGAAAGAAAAAAAAAAGGAAAGAAAGAGTGAAAAACCGAGAGGAAGAAGTTTATAGTAGGGAAGTTCTGATAGTAAAGTAAGACTAAGCGTTATAATTAAGGTGAGTTATATTATACCTTGATTCACCATTATATGTTTTACGAATGCTTTGAGTTACCATAGCTTATTTTATACAAGTTATATTTATTAAGTTATATAAATAAAAGATATGTTTATAAATATTTCAGTTACGCGGGTTATTTTCTAAACTCTATTTACTAAAAAGGAAACCCATGGATGTGTTTGTTTAAATTTTAGTATATATTTGACTATAACCTTATAAACAATTATGTTTTGTAAGTACCACCACGGGAGTCCCACGCCTCGGGGGACTTAAATAACCACTGGTCTCTGTTTGACCACTTTGTGATCCTCTGTTTGTCATGGATCCATTGACCTCTGTTCTGACTGTCACTTCTGTGACCTCTGCTCTGTTCTGTTTTATACCGTAGTTATGATTATTTATTTACATGATTTTTGTATTCTGCCACTTTAAATAAATTGTCATTTTAGATTAAATTATGCAAATATTTTAGCCTAACTAATTATCCATGGTTATTTTGTATTCCCTACAATCTTGGCATAATATTTCTCACTCTGTTGTGTGCTTATAGCTGTTACCCTTTTAGGTGATGAGATGTAAGGGAAACCCATAACCCCACAAAATGGAACATGCACATGGACTGATGTTGAATCACTATTTTATCTTTTTTTTTTAAAATATTTTTGCTCCCTTTTGTTTCTATTCGGGGCTGGTCACTGAATAATAAAATAATGAAAGCCCTAAAAATGTATTTCCTCCTTAAATAGTAGCATGAAGTAAAATTTTTGTTTAATTATTTTTATCTTCTCTTGCGCAGCCTAATTTGCTTCGAATAAGAATAAGTTAGTAAGTTGCGATTCCAACCCTAAGCCCTGGGGTTGGGTCGTGACAAAGGTGGTATCAGAGCAACGGTTCAAAAAAAAAAAAAAACTATTTTAATTTGATCAGGAAGTTTAAAAAGTTATAAATAAATCTATAAATAAAGCCATATAGCTAAGAAAAACGTAGTAAAATAAAAATAAAATAAAATAAAATAATAATAATAAATATTTACCTGTGACGTTAGTTTTCCTGTGTAGAATCTCACATTTATTCTGGTGTTGTAGGGATGTCAGAGATTTATTTTGATGATGCTTTTTGGAATGACCTCCAGGCCATCAATTTAGATGAAATCTTAGCCGAACACCCTGCCCCCGCCTCACCTGAGGGTTGAGGAGATTCTGAGGAAATAGTCAGCGGATTGCACCCAGGCCTTAGCCGGTTGATGGGTCGGCCAATTTATATCCAGGTTGACCCTACCGACATCCCACACTTATTATAGAGGCACAGCCTTGTCCATATACGCAGGTTTTCTCGGACCATCTCGCGTCCTTAGTGTCGCCTCGGGTCACGATCGCCCACATTATATTATAGGCCCTCTACCCCCAGAGTTTGCAGCCAGGAGGGGAAACGTGTATCCCGAGGATTATATTTTCACCACAGTCCCTAACCCACTGGAGATCATTAATATTCAAAATGTTGACTTTGATAATGACCTGTCATATGTTGAGACACCTGGCTGGATTGTCGACCGAGCATTTGTGGGTCATATACGGTCTATCCCCATTTTCACGGTCCAGGTAGCATGGATGTGTTTTGGTGTAGTCCAGTTGGGGTGGGAGTTTGAGCTTTTTATGCAGCACTATTTCCCCTGATTTTTCGCCCCATCTGACCCACCACTCTAGATCTGGGTAGTAGAAAATCTTTTGTATGCTGATCCTGATATGTTCTAATCCCTTTTTTGTTGACTTTTGTTTTTGTTTACCGCAGGGATGGGACACTAACCTATTCTGACTAATGTAATATGAATTGTAGAAAAAATAAAATAAAAAAAAATGTGTAATGTTGGCAATTTATATAAATATAAATTGTGCTACATATATACATATATATATATATATATATGCTGCGTTGAGAATATAATGCCTTGTTTATTACTTGTAGAATGGCTAATAATGGTAATGGAAGTGAGTCATCTATTAGTGGCACTGAATTAATGGAAAGAGTAATGGAAAGAGCGATTACTAGCTTCCTGCAAGCCTTGCAAACTAATATCAACAATGGGACGCCGGAACGGCAAGAAGGGTCGGTTACCATAAAACAGTTCCAGATCTAATCTGAAACCCACCACATTTACCGGCGGCCCAGACCCAATGGTAGTAGACGCTTGGGTTGAAGACATGGAAAAGATTTTTTGTGCCCTACCCTGCACCAAGAGACAAAAGGTAACTTTTGCCACTTTCACTTTCAAAGACAATGCACAGGAATTGTGGCTTCTCACTCTGGCCAAAGAAGAAATTACGACTTGGGCAAGATTCTTAGAAGTACTCTACGAAAAATACTTTCCAGATTTATTGCGGGAACAGAAGGCATCCGAATTAATACATCTTAAGCAAGGAACCATGACGTGGCCGAATATGAGAGCAAGTTCACACAACTCGCTCGGTTTGCAACATACGTCATCCCCACTGAAACTCGAAAAGCTAGAAAATTTGAAGCAGGATTGGATGCTGGAATTAAAGACAGACTTAAGGTCTTGAAATTTCCAACTTATGAGGAAGTGGTAGACCGGGCATGCATAGCAGAAAAGGGAATTAAAGCCTCGCGTTCCGGAGAACCAAGCTACAAGAAGCGATTCTGGGAAAGAGATAACATAAGACTCGGTGTTGCACCCCATAAAAAGATGAATATGGGCACAACTAGCTTAGGCCACCAAGGTCCTACCAACCCCCGAGGTGTTGAGAATTCGACCGGAGAAGTCCGCCCGCTCGAATAAAGCTTTGAGGGGGAACTCGGTCAAAACAATGATTGTATGAGCATGTAAATAGTGCGCCAACTTCCTGGTGGCCATTGTCAATGCCAACACAAGTTTTTCCAGCGGCAAGTATCTCGACTCTGCCGGCAGAAGGGTTTTACTTACGTAGAGCATAGGGAGGTGCTTGATTCCTTCCGACCGGACAAGCACCGCACTAACTGCTTGCTGAGAAACGGCCAGATAAAGGTAAAGTTCCTCGCCGGGCTTCGGTGTTACCAATAGTGGTACTGAAGACAGATACTCCTTGAGCTCGGCCAAGGCCCGGTCACATTCTTTATCCCATGAGAACTTTGATTTCAAAGCTTGAAAGAAAGGGCGGCAACGATCTGATGACCGGCTTATGTATCGGTTAAGCGTGGCGGCCATTCCGGCCAGATAATGCACGTCCTTAGCTGAGCTTGGCTGCCTTAATTCTTGTACGGCTCTGATTTGTGTGGAGTCTGCCTCGATGCCTCGGTTTGTGACTAGGAAGCCTAAGAATTTTCCAGATCCCACGCCAAAGGCACACTTAGACGCATTTAGGGGTAGCTTGTGTCGTTTGAGAATGGAAAACATCTCGGCCAAGTCGGACAAGTGGTCTGCTTGATGCCGGCTTTTGACCACCATATCATCAATATAAGCCTCCATTGTCCGGCCTAGCAGATGAGCGAACATTTTGGTCACCATCCTTTGGAAGTTGCCCCGGCGTTCTTCAAACCAAAAGGCATGACTCGGTAGCAGAAGAGTCCCCGTGGAGTAGTGAAAGAGGTGATCTCACGATCGGGGCCATGCATGGAAATCTGATGATAGCCGCGGTAGGCATCCAAGAAACTGAGTCTGTTATGTCCGGCCGTTAGATCCACCAACTGGTCTATTCTGGGCAGGGAAAAGCTGTCTTTAGGGCATGCTCGATTGACGGTCTTGTAACCGACGCAAACTCGCCACTTCTCATTCTTCTTGGGTACTACGACCGTGTTTGAGATCCACCGAGGATAGTGCACTTCTTGAATAGCCCGAGCTTCAAGCAAGTTCTTTACCTCCTCCGCGACTACCTCGGCGTGGTGCAGCGCCGATCTCCTGGTTCTTTGAATGACTGGCCTTACACCGGAGAAGACATTGAAGTGATGACGAATAAGCTCAGATCGATGCCGGGCGTGTCGTAGGGCGACCATGCGAAGACTTCGATATTTGCCATCAAGAATTCCACCATCTCGGTCCTCTCTTGGGCGGTAAGGCTTGAGACGAGCAAGAAGAACTTGCTCGGGTTTTCAGTGTCAATCCGCACTTCTACCAACTCCTTAACAGCTTTGTCCTCAGCCTTGGCGCCCACATCTTCAAGGACTCCATGGTCTTCTGGTCCTTCAATCATTTGGACGAAACCTTTGGCAGCTCGGCTCCTGTTTACTGCCATAAAGCATTGTTTCGACATGACTTGATCGCCCCAAACTTCCTTAATTTCCCCCATAACCGATGGGAATCTCATGACTTGGTGGTAGGTCGACGCTACTGCTTGCATAGCATGAAGCCATCCCCTTCCAAGGATCAGGTTATATATAGACGGCACTTGCTTGACCACGGATCCCGCTTTGACCGGCAGAATAATTTTTCCCAAAGGCTACTCCGGTTGCGAGTTGAAACCAACTAGTGGCGAAGTTGCCGGAGCCAAGTTTGTATCTCGGAGTTTGAGCTGTTTGAATGCATCGTAATACATGATCTCGACCGAGCTTTCCTGGTCGATCAAGATGCGCTTGACATCGAATTCCTTGACGTGGAGTGTGACCACTAAGGCATCGTTGTGCGGCATCTAAATGCGCTCTAAGTCCCTTGTAAAGAAACTGATCACGTCTTTCTCTTCGGTCTTCCCCCTCTTGATCGCGGGCTGGACTGACAAGATTTCTGTCATGTGTTCTACCTTCTTGATCATACCTCGGAGCTCGCATACACGCGCAGGCTCCACTATGCCGTAGATGACATTAACTACTCCTTGTGGGGGCGCCTCTGAGTCATCCGGTCCACGCGGGTTAACCGGGACTTGATGTGCGGCCTTGACACCCCCATTAATGTAAAGGTCCAAGTGTCCGGCTGCGACTAGCTCCTCCGAGTGTTGCTTCAGAGGCAAACAGTCCTCTGTCCAGTGTCCGTGCTCCCGGTGGAATGTGTAGCGGTACCGCCGATTGAAGCCTTTTTGCGCATGACCTAACTTAGTAGGAAACCAGACATAATCCTCCTCACGGATTTCACTAAGTATGCGATAGATTGGAATCTTAAAGACCGTGGTGATGCCCGTCCGAGCTTTCAACCTTTTGTTTGCATCAGCTACATCGTCGCGGGGGTATTCATCTCGGTCATTCCGCCGACCCCTACCCCGATTTCGACGATTTGAACCTCGGTCAGACTCCTCGGCGCGATCATTTGAACGGTTGGTCTCCTATCCGACCGTGTGCACCTTGCTAGCCGTCCTCTTGTCCGTTGCTACCGGAGTTACCTTCGCGGTAGATGCTGCCGCATCATCTTCTACTCGGATGTGCTCGTTAATGCACTGCATTAGTTGGCCCATGGATGTCGGTTGGTGCATGGTAAGCAAGTCCCGCAGTCTATGTCCGACCGGGGACCACGCTTATATTGTGTGATTGCCAGGTTGACCGGGCAATCCAAGATCTCATTGAAGGTTTCCCAGTATCTGGAGTTGTATGCCTTGAGTGTGTCGCTCGGCTCCATCTTGACACTAAGAAGGTGGTCAACTTCCTTTGGCGTTCTGGTGTTGGTTTTGAAACGCGTCACAAAGGCTTCCGCCAACTGTTGCCACCTTTCGATGCTCCCCTCCGGCTGTCTCTCAAACCATTTCAAGCCCAGCTTGCCCAAACTTGACGGGAAAATAAGGCACATAAGAGCGTTATTCCGCCTATGTCCGGCCATGACCTGTCGAAAGTGGCTTACATACATGTATGGATCGGTCTTTCTATCGTAGAGCGTGAACTTTGGCTGGTGGAAGCCTGCGGGAAGCGGCGTTGTTTCTATCTCCAGGAAGAAAGGAGTGGCGCTTAGCCTCGCCAAATCCGTGTCTGGAGGAGGAGGCACAGTTAGGCGGGGTGGAGGCATTACGACCTCTTCACTGGCGCGACCCCTATAGGATAATCGCTGGAAAGTCGGTACCCTCTGAGTCTCTCGTCGGTGAGCCCGCTCCTTCAAGACTTTCCGCAAATCCTCTAAACGAGCAGAATAGGAGTACCCTGATGTCGTCGCCGGACGTGAGGGTTGGTAAGTGCTATCATGCGCGCTAGATTTTTCTACGGGCGCGTCGGAATCTCCAACCTTGTAACTTTTGGTGATTGAGAGGGACGGAGTGTGCCGCTGGCTCTGACTGCTTGAACGACGGGATTGGGTGCGCTCACTGTGGTCTCCCACTCCAGCTACACCCTTCCCTTTGACATGCCGCTTAAGATCCTCCATCTCCGCCGCCATTCTCCAGATGGCGGCTTCTTGGTCCCTTAGCTTATGTTCCAGACGTCTGGCGTGCGATTCTCTCCACCGTCGGTGACCGTCTGGACTCCGAGAATGACCAAAGCTTCTTCCGCGTTTATCCCGCGCGTCTCTTGAATGTCCTCTTGGAGAAGTCTTCAGGTCAGCCATCGGAGGAATGACGGGGTGTCCTTCTCTCCGTCTGGCTGACTCCGGGGTAACTCCGTCGATGGCGGACAACGGAATCTCTTCGTTGTTCGCCATGGACGGCGATCAGATGAGCTGGGAAGACAAGGTTTTGTCTATCAACTTCCCATAGACGGCGCCAATTGTACGGGGAGCAAATATTCAGGCGAGCCCGTACTCCTTTCTTCCAAGCTCCCTATCTGTCCGATTGACCTGTGAACACAACGGCGGTGAGTTACCCGACGGGGCCTGGCCGGAAAACCCCTCAAACGGTCAAGTTAGCACACACTCAGGGATAGAGAGAGAGAGAGGAGAGAGAGTTGAATGTCTAAGTGTATCTCACCAAATGATCATCTGCCTCAGCATGGGGGGCACAGACACGCTTATATACCTTCTGCGCCCCAAATCTACTCACATTAGTCTCTCGACACGTGGTGCTGCTATCCTATCTGTCAGCACAAATCCAGCAATCACCACCTAACCAAATTGTCAGGATATCCTGGTGAAGCCCGGCAAACCGGCAGAATCACCTTGGCCTCACACAGCCGTGCTGCGCCGCATGCCTGAATGTTCACTAGCCGAGCTCCATACCGACCGAGCTCAGTTGCATTCTGGCATAGCCGAGCTCGAAATAGGTTATGCGGGTAAAACAAAGGCCTTCCTGCCGAGCTAAAGGAGCGAGCCTTCCTGCCGAGCAACGCAAGTAGCACGGTTCCCACCTGTGCAAGTTCAAGTAGCTCGGTCTTGGGCTTTAGTCGAGCAGCCCCATCTCCGTGCTAGCCCAAAGCTATCCTGCCCTACACACTCTTGGCCTTCAACTTGCCCGGCCTTTACCATGGCCCATTTTAGCTCATAAAATCTCCCTCTCAATTAGTCTTATAGCCATTCCTGAGCATGAAGGAATCAAATTTCTCATGCCACTGTTTAGGAGCTTGTTTTAAACTATAGAGGGATTTAGTTAGCTGACACACCTTGCTTTCTTGGCTAGGCTCCACAAAGCTTTTGGATTGGTCCATGTAAATCTCCTCATCTAGATCTTCATTTAAAAATGCGGTTTTCAAATCTATTTGATGAATTTTTAAATCATAAATTGCAGCTATTGCTATCAATAGTCTAATGGATGTAACTCTAGTAACCGGAGAAAAAGTATCAAAGAAATTAAGATCAACTTGTTGCTTAAAACCTTTAGCGACGAGCCTCGCTTTATATTTATATATAGTTCAATCCGGTTTAAGGTTTTTATGAAGGACCCATTTACACCCAATAGTTTTACAACCTGGAGGTAAATCCACTAATTTCTATGTTTTATTTGAAAATAGTGAATTTATCTCATCATTTACAACCTCTCTCTAGAAAATAGCATCAAGTGATGATAAAGCTTCTTGCATCGTAATAGGAATTTCTTTCACATTGTAAAGATAATAGTTAGGGCTAAAATCTTTTTCAACTCTAGCTCGTTTACTTCTTCTTGGTTGGATTTGAAAATTTTCTTGTTCTTGAAAAACTTGAGATGGAGTAGAAGAACTAGGCATAGATAAAATATTTTCAGAAATTACTTGACCCCCATTATTTCTAGATTTGAAAGAAAATTTATTTTCATGAAAAATAGCATCATCTGATTCAAAAATAATATTATTTTCCATATCAAAAAATCTATAAGCTGTACTATGCAATACATATCCAAGAAAAGCACAAGTGGTAGCTCATTTACCCAATTTAGGTCGTTTAAGATCTGCAAGCCTCACAAAATCTAAACAACCCCAAACCTTCAAATAACCTAGATTTGGTTTATGCCTCCGCCACAACTCATAAGGTATAATTTTAATCTTTTTGTGTGACACTCTATTTATCACATGGTAAGTTGTCAAAATAGCCTCGCCCCAAAGATTTGACGGAGCACCTGAATCAATAAGCATAACATTCGTCAAGTCAATTAACGTTCTATTTTTTCTTTCAGCTACGCCATTAGATGAAGGTGAATATGGTGGAGTAGTCTCATGAATAATTCCCAATGAATGAACGAAAGAGTTGAATCCAAGAGATTCATACTCCCGACCTCTATCACTTCTAATTCTCTTAATCTTTTTACCGAATTGATTTTCCACTTCAAAAAGAAATTCTTTAAATTTCTCAGAAGCATCACTTTTATTTTTTTAATAAATATACGTGTGTATATTTTGAAAAATCATCAATAAAAGTGATAAAATATCGGTTACCACCCCGAATTAAAATTCCTTCAAACTCACACAAATCAGTATGAAATAATTCTAGTAATTCAGTATTTTTTTCAACACTTTTATGAGGCCTCTTGGTAATTTTTAATTTACTGCAAACTTCGCATTTCTAATTTTTTTTATCACTTTAGGAATTAATCCTAAATTACTCATGATTCCCACATATTTACTGTTAATATGACACAAGCGAGCATTCCAAAAATTAATAGAAGACAAAGTGTAAGTGGTGTCATAGTAATAATCATAAATTAAATTAGCAAGGCAATTTAAGAGATAAAAATGACATTTATACTCATCTGTATTGTAAGAAGTCACTTTTGCTTCATGTGCCTCATTATCTTCATCATTCATCTCCTCGGTTGGGATTTTGTTTAGCTTCTTCTCAATAAGAACATAAGCAACTTTCAAAAGGCTGAGGTAAACAAGAACTTTTCATTTCCACCTCTTAAAATGAACTCCCTTGAACTTGAAAGGCTTGCTGAGATCTCCAATTCCATCATTGGTTTTTTCTGACACTTGTTCCACGGTTGATCTCCTTACAATTGTTGGTGAAAATACCAGAACAAATTATATTTTATTGATAAAATAAAAATAATGCAAAGACAATGAGATACAAATAGATCAAGCTGAGGCATGGATATCTTGTTTTCTTTAAGGAGATCAAGCCCACTGCGATAGGAAGAATCCAAATACCCATGCAGCAGCCATAAAACTATGACTTGTTCCCTTCAGGATACAACAGCCCGACCACTTGTCGTATGGTTCAGGCCAACTCTGCATAAGATGGTGAACCCAAAGCTCCACCAAGAAAAACACCATTCTTTGCTAGTAAACTCTCAAATATAAACAATAGTTGGTGTAAAAAAGAGTAGATGAGAGAAACTATTTATAGGCTACTAGGACTTTACAAAATACACCAAAAAATAATAATGACCATGAACCTAGAGAAAAGGGAGAGTCTCCAAAAAATTAATTCACCACCAAGTTCATGAACTCCAATTAATCTCCATTCATGAACAAGACAAAAGAAGATTCATGAACAAATATATATATATATATATATATAAATAAATAAATAAATAAAAGATATTAAAATGATCCAACACAAAGTATCAACAAATAACAATTCTAAGTATACCAATGATCTTACTAAGTCTTGGTGGGTCATCCAAATCCCACAAGGAAGAGGTTCAAATCCCTAACCTAGAAATTTCATGCACAATAAATCATAAATCACATAGGCTCAGGGCCTAGGGGGTAGTGGCAAGGGTCTAAATAACTTTCCTAATGCCAAAATTAAATTATGGTGTTTATCAAATTGGATGTCAAAAATTTTCTGATACACTTTCAATTGATAGCCTCCAAGTCTGATTAAGTGCCTTCACTCATGGTGAAGATGGTTGTCCTTCGACAAGTTAATTTCCTACAAGGTTACTTATTAAGAGTGAAATAGAGATGGAGCAAGGAGGTTCAATGGAGAGAGGAGGTTGGAACCCAGTAATACAGAGGAGAAGAGTGGGTAGTCAGAATGGATCTCGGAAGGAGGCAATGATTGTTACGATATTCGTTGATAACATTCCAGATTCCATGGGTCCTAAAGGATTGTTCAATCTATTTCAGGAGTTTGGCTTAGTGAAAGATGTGTTTATTCCAGGGAAGAGAAGGAAAATATCAAGATCTAGATTTGGGTCTATAAGATATGATTGCGAGGTAGCTGCTGGGATAGCGATACAGAAGGCAAATGGGGTGTGGTGCGATAATAAGGAGCTGAGGGTCAAAAGAGCAGAGTTTGAAAAACCTCAAAGAGTTAGTCAACCGGAGCAAATGGGGCAGAACAGAGGTGAAGATGGAAGAATGATGGGTTAGGGGTTCCAGATGCAGCAGGGGCTGGGAAGTGGAAACAAGAAGACTTATGCGGAGGTAGTAGCAAGGGGAAGTGCCAAAGTGGGTGCCCAGGTGATAATAAAAGCTACTGAAGAAGGCAATGGCTGGCGGTGTGAAAGCTTAGTAGTTCAGCTGAGCAACTTTTTAGCTTTTAAGGATTTTAGAGCGGAACTTTGGAAAAGAGTGATGCAGGATGTGGTTGCAAGAGAGGGGGCTGGGCGCATAGTCTTGTTAACCTTCCCCTCAGCACAACACATGTAGGTTAGGAAGGAACAACTAGAAGGGTGGGGAAGGCAATGGTTTGATTCAATTGAAGAATGGGGGAAAGGTCAATTTGTGGAGCAAGAGAGGTGCGTCTGGTTGATTTGTCTTGGCATTCCCATAAACCTCTGGAGTGTTACAACTGTTCGAAACATTGGTAGTTATTGGGGGGTGGTAACTCAGTTCAAAGAAGATTTTAATGATCCACAAAATTTCCAGCAAGCTAAGGTTAGAGTGGTAACAAAGTGCATGGAGATGATCAATGAGACAATATTTTTGGAGCATAAAGGTAAGCACATTCCAGTTAGGGTTTGTGAAGAAGTCCCTAGTTGTTTACTTCCGAATCCAAGTAGCAGTAGAAGTATGCAACATCAGCAGCTGCACTCTAATGCAAAAGGAGGGGCATATCAGTTGTCCGACAATGGTGGTAGTTACAAGAGTGAAGAGCAAGCTTCTTCAGAAAAAGAAGAGGATGATGTAGATGGGTGTGATGATGTTAGTAGGGTGTTGGAAACAGAGATGGCCAGATTAGATGAGCAGGGTATAGGAAATGATGACAAGTGTGCATTAGCTACAGTTGGTATAGAGGGTGGAATGAGGAATGACATAGAAGGTGTAGTTGCTAGAGAGAGTGACATGGGGATTGGCCTAGCAGGTGCATGCTCTAGAGAGAAGGGGCTGGTGCAGAAAGTCATGTCTCAGCAGATAATGATGAATAAAGTTCATGAGTTGGAAAATGATATATACATTGGGGGTCTTTTAAAAGAGCTGAGTGGGCTAGTGTGTGCAAGGAATAATATAAGTCTAGAAGTTCTACTTGAAGGCATGCAGGTTGGGCCTGAGCCCAGTGGGCCAAATAAGGGGGTGGGGTCGAATCTCAGTGATTGTGTGGCCCAGACCCAAGTTAGACCAACTCTGGCCCAAACCATCCACACGGCTATGCCAAATAGGGCTGGTCAAGGAAGAAAATTCAAGGAAGCAGCAGCAAAAAGAGGGTGTATTTCAGGGAAAAAGGGTAGTGAACAAATGAGGGGTATCAATATAGTTGGTGGACATATGAAACAAAAAGGCAGGATAGGTAGGCTTGGCTTCCAGAGAGGGGCCATCTTCAGAGCCTCAGCAGTGGCTGCAGCCAATTCATTGTCTATTTCCCAAGATCAGACCCTGAAAAGAAGGAGTAACCTTGTTGAGGAGGCCCAGACAACAGTGAAGGTTGGTGTATTACTGGGAATGCAGTGTAAAGGCCAAGAAGAGGAGGTAGTGTCCAAACTAGTAGAATTGGAAGAGAATAATTTGGGGAAAATTGCAGTTGAAGCAGCTGCAATCAGGTCATAGTTGGTTGCTAAAAAGAGGTTTAGGTGTAAGTAGTGATGGTTATTATGAAGATCTTATCATGGAATGTTAGAGGGCTGAGTAGGCCAGAAAAAATGAGGAAAATAAAGAGACTAGTGAGGGAAAGAGATATAGGTGTATTGCTAATACAAGAAACTAAAAGAAGCTCGATGGATGATAGTTTTGTCAAAACAATCTGGCCCTTTGAGGAGATGGAGTTTATGCAGATAGAAGCAGATGGAAGTGCTGGTGGTATACTGTGTGTTTGGAAACCTCAGGTTTTTGAGCTTCAGAATTGTTGCAGTAATAAGAACTTCATCATTCTATCAGGTATAACTTGTAGTTCTTTTCCATGTGTTATTGTTAATGTTTATGCCCCAAATGAGGTTGTGAGGAGGAGACAAATTTGGGAATATTTGGTGAGTATTAAACAACACTTCCCATTACCCTAGTGTGTTGGGGGGGGGGACTTTAATGAAGTCAGGTATATGAGTGAGAGAAAGGGCTGCTCTAGAAGAGAGAGGGGAATGTCAGATTTCAATGAGTTTATAGATAAGTTGGAAGTGATTGACATGCCTATGTTAGGCAGACAGTACACATGGTGTAATGCTGTGGAAGGAGACAAGTGGTGTAGGATAGATAGATTTCTGGTAGATCCAATGTGGTTGAAGAAGTTTGCCATAAAACAATGGGGATTATCTAGAACAATTTCAGACCATTGTCCAATATTGCTCAAAGAGGATGATAGAGATTGGGGTCCAAAGCCCTTTAAATTCATCAATGCTTGGAGATCACATCCTACGTTCATGGCTGAAGTTAAAAAGTGGTGAGAGGACACTCAAGTGCATGGTTGGGCAGGGTATAGAGTCATGAGAAAGTTGAGTAGTTTGAGGGATCATCTGAGGGTTTGGAACAAGGCAGTGTTTGGCAATATAGACTCCCTACTAAAGTCTACTGAGGAGGTGCTACATGAATGGGATCTAAAGGCTGAATCCAAGTCCTTGACTGGTCTGGAAATTAAAAGAATAAGAGAAGTCAGATCTAAGGTGTGGCAGCTTAACAGAAACAAGGAGAGGTTGTGGCACCAAAAATCCAGGATGGAGTGGGTTAGATTTGGGGATAGAAATACAAGGTTTTTTTTACATTATGGCAAGCAATAGGCAAAGAAAGAATATGTTAGACTCAGTTTTGGTGGATGGGGTGAGGTTAGAGGATCCAGTGCTGGTAAAACAGGAGGTGGTTAGGCACATTTTTTTTTTAACAGCAAAGAAAATCTTTATTGATGAATAAAGAGGAGCTTCAGAATATATCAATAAAGAGGAGCTTGGAGCTAAAAAAAAGCTCCAAGCGCCAGTTGGAGAGGAACCAACAAGGAGCAAGAGAAAGACAAACTAATAGAGAACTGAAAGATAAACTAGTCTAAACTGATAGAAAAACTGAAAAGTAAACTGATAGATAAACTGAGCTAAGAAGCCAAACTGATAGATAATCTGATAGGAGCCAAAACTGATAGTAGCAGCCAAACTGACAGCCAAACTGTCTACCCATATCTGATCATAATAGCATTTCAGCCAAACTGTCTAAGCAGCCATTCTGATACATACCATCAACAATTACTGTAACACAACTTCGTTAACAGTTTAACCAACTGTAGAGGAGCTGATGCATCAGTGATCACAACAGCAAAATGCAAATTAACAATAGATTCAGACCTAAACAGAGCCAGAACAGAGCACCAAGGAAGAACAGACTAATGCAGCAGACATCAGAGCCAAACTGATAGCCAAACTGCCTTCCAACAAGGAAGAACAAACTAAAATAGCAGCAAGGAAGATCAAACTGAGCCCCTGATCTGCTTCCACTTGAAGACTATATCATCCACTGAGAAGGGAAAATCCTTGACTGATGCTTTGAGCCAGAGGGCAGATCTAAATTTGATGAGATCCAACAGTCCAGAAAAATTGGGCTGAGCCTTAGAAAAGACACAATCATTCCTATGCTTCCAAAGAGACCACAATATGACTAAGGGGAGGGCTCTCTAAATTATTCTAACATACTTCTGAAATTTCTCACTCATCCACCAATGAAATAAACCAGCTACGGAATTTGAAATGCACCATTGAAGACCCCATTCTTGAATCACTGAAGACCAAATCAGCCAAGAGAAAGGACAATGAAGCAAGACATGGATATTAGTTTCAGGTTCAGAATTACAAAATGGACAGAGTATCGAAGTACTGCTATCAAGTATGCCAATCTTGTGCAAGAACTCTGAGGATTTCACTTTATTTTTCCAGGCCAGCCAGCAAAAGAAGGAGACTTTTGGGGGCAACAAAGAGCTCCAAACTTGCTTGCAAATTCTTAGATTAGGGCCAAGGAGGGAAATACTGTAAGCATATAGGTCAGATACAAAGAACTGATTATGGGCTGTAGCATCATTAGACCATATCAGGTAATCTGCATTTTCATTACATAAAGGAGGAGCAAAGGATAAAACTGCAATCAGATTAGCTTCTTCAATCAATTCCCAATCATACAATTCTCTTCTATGCGGAAAGTTCCAGACACATGAGCTGGTTTTCCTGGCAAAGAAGTGGTGGAGAGAGCCTTCTTTATCAGTTGAGAGGTTAAAGAGAATTGGAAAATCAGATTTCAGGCAAATATCACCACACCATCTATCAGTCCAAAACTTAATTCTATTCCCATTCCCTACTTTAATTAGACAATTGGCCAAGAAGAAATTAAAGATGGAGTTGCTGGAGGCCCTAATGGATAAGATGTCACTCCATATTCTAGAGTGCTTATAAGAGGGCCTTACAGGAGGATGCCAACAGTCCTCGATAATCTTGTATTTGCTGCAAATTACTCTCCTCCAAAGAGCATTGATTTGGGTCCCAAATTTCCACCACCATTTAAGTAGTAAACAAGAATTTACATCTCTGATTCTTCTGATGCCCAGACCCCTTTGGTCAATACTTTTTGTAGCCTCCACCCACTTCACCAAATGTACTTTCCTTTTTAGATTATTGCCACCCCACAGGAATGCAGCCTCAATCTTTTCCAGCTCTCTAGCCACACCTTCAGGCATTTTAAACAGGGAAAGAAAGTAGACCGGTAAGCTTGAAAGTGTAGACTTAATCAAGGTTAGTTTGCCTGCAAATGATAATAACTTTTTCTTCCACCCTGACAGTTTAGATTTTATGTTATCAAGGACAGGCTTCCATGTAGATTTCCTACCAGGATTGGCTCCTAATGGTAGTCCTAGGAATTTTAAAGGGAGGCTCTGCACCTTGCAGTTGAGAAGATTAGCAAAGGAAAGCATAAGATCATCAGTTACACCAATACCACACACAACACTCTTATGATAGTTGATTTTGAGACCGGATAGTACTTCAAAACATCTGAGAATTCTTTTCACTAACACCAATTGATCCCAGTGAGCTTCACAAAAGAGAATTGAATCATCAGCAAATTGCAAATGTGAAACACGAACATTATTAGCTCCAACTAGCACACCTTTAAGGATGCCAAGGTTAAGTGCTCTAGTTAGGAGAATGTTAAGCCCTTCAGCCACTATGTTAAACAAAAGAGGGGAGAGTGGGTCACCCTGCCGAAGACCTCGTTGGGGTGAGAACTCCTCAGTAGGAGATCCATTTACTAGAATGGAGATTCTTGATGTAGTCACACAAGCTTTCATCCAAGAGACCCATTGAACCCCAAAGCCAAAGTTAATCATCATGGAGAATAGGAATTCCCAATTTACAGAATCAAATGCTTTCTCGAAATCCAGCTTGAGGATCAACCCTTGCTTCTTGGTCTTCTTTCATCCATCCACTACTTTATTAGCAATTAACACCCCATCGAGAATATATCGCCCACCTATGAAGGCTGTTTGGGTTTCACCAATGATGGAGGGAAGCACTAACTTTAATCTGTGTGCTAAAACTTTGGCTAAGATTTTGTAAATAGAACCCACAAGACTAATGGGCCTATAATCTGATAAGCCAATGGGATTTTCTAGCTTGGGGATAAGGGTAATGAAGGTGTTGTTAATGCCATAAGTGAGTTTGCTGTTGGAGTGAAATTCCTTAAAAAATTGCACAAGCTCTTGTTTCATAACCATCCAAAACTTTTGAAAACATAACAAGTTGAATCCATCAGGGCCTGGAGCTTTGTTGTTGTTGCATTCTTTGATTGCTACCAAAATCTCTGCACCATTGAACTCAGGTACAAGATGGTGAGAGACAAGATCAGCTGCAATAGTTGTTAACTCCCCACCTAGAGTAGGTCTCATCACCCATGATTCAGTGAATTGAGTCTTGAAGTGTTGAAGTACCTCATGCCTGACCCTGCTAGGATCCTCAAAAATCACACCATTAACTGTAATAGAGTTTATTAGATTTCGACTCTGCCTGGAGCTAGCAACAACATGGAAGAATCTAGTATTTCTATCTCCATGAAGAGTCCAGTTCACTCTGGACTTTTGATGCCATGACCATTCTAGCATTCTATAAAGCTTCCATATTTCACTTTTAACCACATTTCTTCTTGCCTTTTCCAAATTCTGCAAAGCCCTCTCCTCTGCTTCAATGTCCAAAGCATGTATCTCTTCCTCAAAGGCCTTGAGTTTTAAAGAAATGTTTCCAAACACCTCAGTGTTCCAGGCTTTAAGAGTCAACTTAAGGTGTTTGAGTTTTTGAACAAGAATATACCCAGACCACCCAGAAAAGGTAGCATTTGTCCAGGAGTAAAACAAAAAGCTAGGGGAAAGTAGGGTGAAGAGTCCAAGCATTTGAGAAACTGAAAGGTTTGGGGCCCCAATCTCTGTCATCCTCTTCATCAACAGAGGGCAGTGATCTGAAATTAACCTGGGCAACCCCCATAATTTCATTGAAAAGTTGATCAACCACTCAGGACTGAGCAAGATTCTATCTATTCTGCTCAATTTCTCTGATTCTTGAGCATTGCACCAAGTGAATTTCCTACCATGGAGAGGTAAATCAGTGAGTTCACTTTTTTCAATAAACTCATTTAGATGCCTCATTCCTCTATCTCTCCTGGAGCATCCTAACCTTTCACCCATATGCCTGATTTCATTGAAGTCACCCCCCAAGCACCAAGGATTAGGGAAAGGGACTTTGAGCTTTATAAGATTGTCCCAAAAAATGGATCTGTTGTTGACTTCATTAGGAGCATAGATGTTAAGCAACACACAATTAAAAGAATTATATAGGGAACCAGATAGCAAGATGTACCTCCTACTACAGCAGCAACCAGAGAGTTGAAATACATCAGGGTCCCAAATACATAATAACCCCCCAGCTGTTCCTTCAGGATCAACAGACATATAATCCATATTTCTACAACCCCAGAGTCTTCTAGCAGCAATTTCAGACACCACTGCCTTCTTGGTCTCTTGAAAAAAGGCAACATCTATGTGTCTATCTTTTAGTAGTTTTTTTATTCTACCTTGCTTTTCAGCCTTTCCCAACCCCCTAATATTCTGCACTCAAAATCACCCATCTGCAGCAGCTTACTACTGTGCCTTTCCACCCTGGTTAATCTTCTCCTTATCCTTTAGCTCTAGATCAACAATCCTGCTGAGGACAACATCTTCTTTCCCATTATATTGGATACCAAGAGTTTCCCCCAATTGTAGAGTGGCTTTGGCTTCGGTGAGTAGATAGTTGTTCAAAGGCGTAGCTCCCTCAGATAGATCTGATTGTGCAAAGGTAGCTGCTGCTGGCCTAAAGATGTCAGATTTAGATTGCTTGCTAACTGCAGCTGATGTGAAGGCATGAAGCCTAGCAAAGCTTGTAAACCCCTATAGATGAGACTTCATCTTCCTTTTTTGCTTCTCTTTTCACAGTAGAAGATTAGAGGAAGCAGATGGTGAATATTGGCTAGAACAATGTTGGGTTAAAATACTTTTCCCATAAGGGCCCTTTTTTATCAAAGGCCCTGAAGACTGTAAATCAGTGTTACATAGGGCTGGAATACCCTTACCTCCCGGGCTGGCATCAGTATGCTCAATGGACTTAGAAGGAAGATCAGTAATTGGGTTCTTATTCTTATTGGGTAGCTGGGCCAGGACCACTTCCAAATTGATGCTGGGCCCAAAACCTTCACTAGATCCATTAAGACTCCGAATAAACCCAGGTGAGAAAACTTTCTTTACACCCCTTAGGCTGTCATCATTGTTTTCCACTTTATTCACTGACTTTTCCATCAGAGGCTCCTTGATGCATGTATCATCTCTGCTGAAGCCGGCTTCGCAAGCTGTCTCCTTAACAACCGTGTCCAGTTCCTCACCTAATTGACAGTCAATAGGCTCCTTTGTCTGTATTTTCTCCTGGGTACAAGCAAGCCCAGTGCCAAACGAGGCACTATCTTTTGCCACCTCATCATCATCTTCTTTGCCCTTCCCTTCCATCTCTGGTTTGTTTCCTGCCTCAACACTGCAGCACGTTTCAATGAAACTGTACTCATCCATGACAGTAGAGTCAGGCACAAGTTCCTCACACACTAGGATAGAATGTGTTTTGCCCTTACAGTCCAAGGTCAAAGTTTTATTAATGAACTCCATCGATGGGGTCGCCACTCGAATTCTGATATGAGAGAAGGATTTGGGATAACACACATCCCCGTCCAAGTTAAGCACCGAGCCCCAAACACTACCAATGTTGTTGAAAGTGTTTCTATTCCATACGTTCAATGGTATGCCATAACATCGCAACCATACACATCTTTCTGGTTGCAGATAGAATTCGAGCTTCCATTCCACCACAAATTGGCTCCAATCTTTGAACCACTCTTTGATATGCCCAATGTGTGAGTGCAGCTCCTTCTGAGAGTTGAAAGTTAAGAGTACATCACGACCTCCCTCTTTTCTGACCATGATCTGTTCCAGCCCTTTCTCCTTCAGAGCTTTGAGAATGCTGTGAGTGGAATATTCAGCTTTAAGACGAATTATGGCACTATCGTAGAGCCATCCATGACCCTCCTCATTAACTTCTATGGTGGTGGTTACTTTCCCAGCCTTCAAGGGGGGGACACCTCTTAACATGTCAGCGAAGGATCTTTGGCCACCAGGTAGAACTTGACCTCTGGATCTGTTGGTAGCAAAATCTCTAGTAATAATCTGAGGCTTTCTGATGAACTGAGTCTTACTCCTGCTGTGCTCCTCTCTGTTTCTTCTATCATAAGTGGCATTTTTGACTTCTAGAATCTTATCTTCCACCAGGAGACCATTAACTTTTTGTATGGCTACATCTGCTGCAACACTACAGTCAAATCGCACGAAACCGAATCTAGAATTTGACACTTTTCTCCGTTTGAATGGGATGAAAACATCTTTCACTATGCCAAAGTTTGAGAAAAGTTTGTAGACTGATTTAGCATCCATGCTTGAAGGAATGTGATCCACAAAGACCGTAAAGAGGTCATGCACTGATTCCTTTCTATGCCCTCGACCACCTTTCCATTGACTGACCACCGGAATCCAACCACCATTTCTCTTTGACATTTTTTGATCCTTCGGCATAGGTGGTTAGGCACTTTAGTTAGCATTTTTCTGAGCATTGGATTCATAGGCCAAAAATGTCAGGCCTTTTTGCTACTATTAGCCCTGAGGCAGCAATGAGTTTGGAAGATGTTTTTACTGAAGTTGAGATTTGGAAAGCAGCCCAAGACTGTAATGGGAACAAGGCCCCTGGTCCTGATGGCTTTAACCTAGCTTGCATTCAAAGTTGTTGGAAAATTATGAAAAGGGAAATAATTCAGTTGATGCATGAATTCCACACCAATGGAAAGTTGTCAAGAGGGATCAACAGTTCATTTACTGTTCTTATCCCCAAGAAGGACAACCCTATAGGTTTGGGGGACTACAGACCAATTAGCTTGGTCAGTTCAGTCTATAAAGTCTTGGCCAAGGTGTTATCTAGAAGACTCAAGAGGGTTCTTCCATGTGTGACCAGTGAGGTTCAATCTACCTTTGTTTGTGGAAGGTACATCCTAGATGGGGTGTTAATAGCAAATGAAGTAGTAGGTAGGTGGAAGAGATCTAAAAAGAAGGGGATTATTCTCAAGTTAGACTTTGAAAAAGCATATGATTCAATAAATTGGGAGCTTGTAGTATCTATGATGAGAAACTTTGGATGTGGTGAAAAATGGATTAGTTGGATGAAGACTTGCATCTCAACTACTAAGATTTTCGTCCTAGTTAATGGTGCACCGATTGAGGAATCATGATTTTGTTTCTAATCTGCACCAGTTTAGGCTATCTGTGCGAGGTGCCTGGGGTGTTATTGTGGAAGCTTCAACCGCTCTGTCTTGTTTCTGTGTTTTTAGTTTTGTGTTGTTTTTGCTTTGTTGGTTTCTCACCAACTGGAGCTTGGAGCTTTGTTAGCTCAAAACTCCTCTTTATTGTTATAATCTTCTTTTCATCAATATAGATATCTTTTGTCGATAAAAAAAAAAAAAAAATGGTTTACTTATTAAACTCAAGTGGCTAGTGGGCAAGTTCTTGGTTAACTACTAGCATGTGAAGTATGACCCAACTTCATGATTATGTGTATTTTTCCTTGATAAAAACAAAGGTAGGAGATGCAACCAACCATAACAGTTCTTCTAAGGCGTGACCAAAGGATATCCGACTCATTGGGGAACTGGAGAGGAGGGCCTGACAACACGGGGTACCGTTCATGGGGGAACGTCATGAGCCCTTGCTTGATCATCACCCAACCATAGTCCTAGCGAGTGGAAACTGGGATCTAGGAAACAAGTCGGCCCCACAGAGCCGTAATAGTAGTAGAAATTGAAGTTTTGTTTGTGAAGAACCCCAGACCGAAACGGAATAAGACTTGTTGTACACAAGAAGAAATGGCCTCAATGTGCAGCCATCGTAGAACTTCACACACCCTTTTTCATTGGAGGGGTTGGCCGACGGAAAGACAGCATCATAGGCATTTATGTTCCAAGGGAAGTGAAGAAAGAGTGGGAGAAACAGCAGCTGTAAAAGCCAGCAGGCCATAGCCATGGGTATGTTTTTTAGTACAGTGACTCCTTTTCCTCTTCCTCTCTTTTTCTTTGGATTAAAGTTTATCTGCTTCTGTTAGTTACCCCAAAAAAGAAGTTTATCCACTTCTGCACTATGTAAAGAGGCTTCTTGTTTTGTCAGAAATAAAATCCATCAATAAAAGGCCTTTAGTGTGAATGCAACAGCCACTACATGCACTCTTCAGCAAATAATGCAGGTAGTGTGTCATTGTTGAAGGTAAACCTCACATTAGATAAAGGGATGGGGCTTCCCTCCAGTTTAGGCATGTTTTTGGCCCATTTCAGTCTATTTCCTTGATTCGTAGTGTTCATTTTTTAAATTTCCGAATCATGTTCAAGACAGTTTTTTTTTTTTTTTTTTTAAATTTCCAAATCATTTGTAGTGTGCCATTGTTCCATTTTTTTTTTTCAAATCATGTTCATGACAATTTAGTGGGCTGTAAATAAAAAGAGAAAATGTCCAAAAGTTAAAATTTCCAAAACATTTTTATATATTTTTCTATATTTTCTACACATTTTAGTACATTTTATACATATCTACAGACATTAATGACAATAACGTGAATGATCATTAGCATTTTCTCTTTTTATTCTCCTAAACTCCTCAACCTCAACACGATGCTGTAAAGGCCTCAAAGAGAATCCATCCAAAGGGATTTGGGGATGTGTGTTTCACTCTCGCTCCAAACACATCGAAATTGATTGTCACTTCATTCGCGACAAAGTTGCTGCCAAGCTTATTCAACTCACATATGTTCCTACTGAAGCCCAGGTTGCTGATATCTTCACTAAGCCCTTTTCTGCTTCTAGTTTTCACACTCTTTCTGCCAAACTCATGGTCTTTCCTTTGCCCATTTGTTTGCGGGGGACTGAAGAGAATACTGATCCTCAAGACATTCTGTAGATATTATTGTGTAACTGTTTTCTGGTACAACACAGGTTGAGTTAGCATTGAGTTAGTTAGGTACTCATAACAATTAGTGGTATAGTTAGTGCTAGTGCTGGGCTTGTCCAATATATACACTTGTATTACTGCCTTCATCAATAATAAAGAAAATATCAGGTTTTTCTACAGTTTTTATATTTTGAGTTAGGTCAGGCACCACCTTTTTCTACCCAACTAGTCTTATCTGAATTCACTTTTTTTACTTTCCTCCTGTAAATAAAAAGACCCTCTAATTAATGAGGTTAACTTTGAAAAGGCCTTTAATTGTTGTTCCTACAAATTTCTTTAGGGCCATTTCCTCTTCACTTTGGAAGACAGTAATAAAGATGAGCGTTTTGAAAGTTTGTTCAAAATTCAACAACGAAAGTCCAATAAGATGGGCATAAACTTTTGTATAAATAGTTCGTCCAAAATAAACAAAAAAATTAGGGTTTGACCCTTTTAACAAATAATTTTTAATTTCTTTAAATTTTATAACAATTTCAATCATATATCGCTACTTGAATTGAAGGGTTTTGAGGAAGATCTGAGTCTGAAATAACAGAATTTCAATCAAAATGAAATCCAATTGTGCTACTTGACAAGAAACTCTGCTTGCATTTATTTGGATTTCACTTCCATTAATATTTTGACTTAAAGCACAATATGCAGTAGAATCTCTTGAAATCCAAAAAATTCTATCACATACTCAAAAATTGGTAAACTATTAATAGATCTTAATAGTTAGACTTAGGTCTCGTTTGGCAAGTGTCTTTTTTACCCTAAAAGTCCAAAAGTCACTAAACAAATCAAAAAGCCTACAATTTTTATCCTACAAACCTATGCACAATAGCCTAAAAACCTATGCACAGTAGCTAGTGTACTAGACAGCCATAAAAAATTGCTCACTGTGATTGCATGGAAGAAATTTATTGGGAGTCTTGGGTGTATTTAATTTGTGTTTTGAGATAAAAAAAAATTTAGGGCGAGAATTTTTAAAAAAAAATTGATTTGTTTGGTTGTATATTTTGAAAATAGTTTTGAAGTTTAGAAGTTTAAAAGTTTGGAATGATTGATATTTTGTTGTAGTCAGTATATGAGAGAAAGTGATTGAAAAAGGGAGAGAAGAGAAAAAAAAAGTGATTGATTGATGTATAATAGAGAGAGAAATAATTTTAATTTTTTTTAGAGAAAATTTGTAACCAAACATGTTTTTAGAAATTTTCAAATCCAAGTCAATTTTCAAAAAAAAGAAAAAAGAAAAATAATATTGAACACAAGTTATAAACATGACATGATGGCTGCCAGTCTGCACAGTGCCGTGCCATCATATTGTCACGGGTTCTGACAAGGGTTATCAATTTACCCATTTTTATATTATTTATTTTCACGATTTTAGTCAAAATGTCAAAAAGTGCATCCCAGAAAAATTTTTTAATTCATATTTTAGTCAAAAAGTCAAAAAGTTATTAAAATAGCATGTTTCCAAACGAGACATTAATTCCCATCAAATCCTATTGAAAATAAGTCCTAGTAAAACCATTGATAAAAATAATTTTTTGTCCTTTTTTTTTTTTGCATATGTCGCTAAAAATTGACAATTAGTGACTTTTTTGGCACGATTTTTATAAATTATTGTTAAAACTTACAATTAGTGACTTTTGCTGTAACGAATTTTTCAAACTGTGGCTGAAAGTTGAAAATTAATGACTTTTTTTTGGACGATTTTTTTAAAACTATTAGTGATATTTTTGGTGATAAAATTTTCAAACCGTCGCTAAAAATTAATAATTAATGATATTTTTTTAATAGTGTTTGATGAAAAATGCCATTAATTATTATAGGATCTATTGAAAAATAAGTCCGCTTATTAAGACCTACATATAAATCCTCCTCAAAAATTATGGTAGATTGGTAGTTCAACTCTTCTCGATATCCCTTTTTTGGGAGATATGGTCTTCAATGTGATAGCAACGTGGAGATCGAGTCACGGGAGGAGATCCGTCATTAGTTGTCGTCAATGGTCGAGAGGAGAGTTTGTGTCGAAAGCATGAAAAAAGGCATGAGGTAGGTATTGATTGGCCATGGAGGTCTCGTTAGAGTCGGAGTTGTAGTCGGAGTCGTCCACCATTGGAAAGAGAGGAGGGAAGGAGAGAGAGAGAGAGAGAGAGAGAGGATGCTTATATCTTTATTTGGCAAGATGAGAGAAAAAGAGAAGAGATATGAGGGATGAGGTGGAGAAGTTTTTTGGTGTTTTGCACATGGGCACATGGATTTGTGATTAGTGAAGAATAAGAGGTCTATGTTTTTGTATTGAGTAATTAGAGAACAACAGTAGAGTATAATATATGATGATCAGTGAAGAGCATGAATACATATCGCCCCAACAATATCAAATAAGTTTTTTGATGAGGCGGGTTTGAGGTGGGTTTAAGGTCCTCAATGAAGGAAAAATCATTGGGTCAATTACATTGTGTTTGGTTGAAGAATTTATGAAGGGATTTAGAAAAGAAAATGAAAAAAGTAGGTGAAATGCGAATAAAATATACTTATATTTCATTTAATTTCACAACATTTTTCTCTTTCTCTTTTCGAATCCCTTTTCAAATCTCTTAACCAAACACAGTGTTAAGGTCCTCAATGAAGGAAAAATTATTGGTTAGTTTCAGACAAGACTTGATGATACTTCTTACCAATCACAATTCACTATATACTCTCATATTTTTCAATCACGCAACATAAATTCATAGACTCCACTTCTCCACCAATTACAACACCGTTAAGACATTACATCGCAGTACCCCAAGACTAACCAATAACTTCTTTCAATCAAGTGAGATCCTCTAGAGTCCACTCTTTTACCTCTCGATAATCGGACCCTCTAGAGTCCACTCTTTATCTCACTACAGTCGCATCCGACGGCAGATATTAGAGGGGAAAAAGCGACGTCATTTTGTTATTAAAATAAAAAAATAAAAAAACTGAACTGATGAACTTCTCTTCCATAACCAGCCGACACTCTCCCCTTCACCGTTCGCCTAAGAGCTTCAAACTGCAAAACCATGCAATTGCTTCACCTGAAGGCTTCGAGAGATTATATTCTTCCTCATTGCCATTCATAACATGTAATCAAACTTCAATTCAATCTCTCTGTAAATCACTTTACATATATCCTATATATAAGAGGTGTTTTGTTGCTTGTGGCTTGTTCTTTTTTTTTTTTTTCCCTATTTTGCTCTTGACTTATTTTGAAATTGTTATTCTACCTTTTAGTTTGGTCAGTGAAACAATTTGGATGGTGGCATTTTGAAAATTATGTAATAGATTTTGATTGCTTTGGTTGAGAATGTTTGTCTTGAGTTGCCTGTTTTACCCTTAGCATGTTTTTGAATTTCATATTTTGTCATTTTATTTTATATAATTTACTAATGGTGTACTAATTTAAGTGAAGATTTTTTCATAAATACACAAATATTCTTGGTCAATTATGAAACATAAATATTTTATTTTTTAGCAAATTACAAAAACACTCGTAAAATTTGTTTAAAATATGAGTTAAGTCTGGTAATACTACAAATTACAACTATCTATTTAAAACAAGAGTTAGTCTTATAATACTACAAATTATAACTATCGTTTGTTATAAATTTTAATTTTACACAATAATTAGGAAAAAAAATTATTCTCCTATGCAATAATAAATTATCAAATTGTTCATTGAAAAATATTTCTCATATAACTAAAAACTGTTAATTGACTTAATACTTTATTTATTAACAAAATGATTAACTAAAAGATATTTTTCATATCATTAAAAATTATTAATTGACTTAATAATTTATTTATTAATAAAATTAGTCATTTGTTATGCGGGTATGATTTATTTATTAAACCAAGATTTTGATAAATTTTATTAACACTTGTTGAAATTTTGAGAAAAATTTACAAGTTAAAGTTAAACCAAGATTATGCGGCAATAATAGAAGACAGAGGACTTGAGTAAAGTGGCAAGTTATGAGTAACACTTGTGGAAATATTATGATAAATATTTTTAAGTGTTAGGTCAAAGCCGAGGTAAACCGATTAGTGGGTACAACTGAGGTGTTACGAGATTACATAGTTAAGGTGTATTTTGAAGACATGCAAATTATTCTAAGTATAGAATCATACAAGAGTAAAAAGAAGACACATATAACCACGTTGAAAGATGAAATTAAAGAATGCATTCAGAAAAAGAAAGAAGGCACTTCAGCCTAACATTGAAGAATGATTGTTTAGATTACAAAAAAGCCGGTGTGAAGTATGCCGGTGTCAGACGGTGGTAGTAAGCAAAGAAGTGCAACAAAAGCCTCGTCGGAGGGAGAGAGTGAAACTGGTTGCAGAAAGTTTCGCGAAAGCAACAATGGAGGATTTGAGAGAGAAAGTTTGAACAAGAATGAAAATGCAGAAGTGAAAAGACGGAGAGAGAGTTGATTTTGATCAAACGCATGAAATGGCAGCAAAATGGCAATTATGGTGCCTTGGACGACGTGCTTGTCAGACGGCGCACACAAAAGTGATGCGGCTTGATAGCGCGTATCAGATACGGTCTAGTAGGGGAAAGATACATGGTAAAAACGGTTGAAACATTGTGCGTGCCAGCTCATACGTGTGCTGGAACTCTTGGAGTTCTTGATTCAATGAAGCAAATACCTCGGCTAGGAGAACGGTTTCGGTTGAGAAACTTGAACGAACTTGGTTGTTAGTTCCAAAGTATTGATGAAAGCAGACTATGGGTCTTGGTCATATTGAGCCGACGAGTGATGACCTCGGTAATGAATAATGGAGTAAGCTTAGCCGATGTGCTAAATGGAAGAAATGATATAGGTTCTATCATCTCAGGATGCCGAGGTAATAGAACCTAGGGGACAGTTGTGTGGACATAAATTTTGAATGACGACACGTGGCCGAGGTGTCACCGAAGTGCCGGCCGGGGTGCCACGTGTCCTGCTCATGATGCTGAGATGATCTCGGATAGGCCGAGGTTATCTGCGAGAATACCAGAATCTGGGATAAACGGATAAGGGACAAGAGTTCTAGAATGGGAGAAGACTTCAGTTTTGGTAAAGATAAGACTCTTAGAGAGTTTATCCTAATCCTACTGGGAGTCCAAGAGTAGCAGCAATCCTAAGTCCATTAGAGCTAGGCTTCTATTGGGACTAGGATTGTGTTGGCTATAAAAGGGAGGCACCCCCATGGGTCTAAGGTCTTTTATGCTTTGTCTAGTGAGTTAAGCACTATTAGTTATCTTTGAGAGATATTTTACTGACTTGATCGTCAGTGTGCCCCCGAGTAGACGAACCACCGTGGGATTCTTGTCTTTCTGTGACAGGTTTTTTGGGCTTAATCTATTCTGCCGGTGCTTTCCAGCTGAGTTCCCATTTTTTGGTTGTGTGGTCAGAAATCAACACCCACAAATATTATCATCTTAGTTTATGGTATTCTTCAATTGTTTAGAGCTGTGATTTTTATTTTTATTATACTTTGAAGATCAAGGAGTTAGATGCACACTATTCAACTTCAGCAAAGAATTATAGTTTGTATTATTCTCACTGTAGTTCCATTTAAAATGACACGTTTCATTAATAATTTCTGAAACAATAAAAGCAATTTGAATCCTAACAAAGAATAAACAAATATTAAATTTCTCGTATTTATAGTAAAGTTGTTCTCTATTCTACAAAACCATTCACATAAAAAAAAATTAACAAGATTTATCTAAATTTTCATGAAAATCAAAATCAGATTTCCCAGAATCCATAAGCGAAATCTGAACTGTTGGTCGATCTTGATCAGCATCAATGATCAAAGAAGGCTCTTCATCATCCTCTTTATCATCTTCTGTTGGAAATGGTTGGGAAAATTCTGGGTAAAACAAAAAATTTTCCTAACTTTGGTCTAATATTTAGGTGGGACCCATGTGTCGATTTTCGCGGGTCAAAGTGGTAACACGTTCTATGCCGCGTTGTGATTCACGTGGTATATTTGGTTCCTCAAAACTATTATCGAGTGAATGGGAAATTGAAGTCAAAGTGTGCTCCATGAAAATGGAGTTTTTGTGGAAAATCCTTAAAGTGTTTATAATGGCTTGTTCCACATTGATTTGGTGGGAAGTTTTGAATGGGTTTATAAGGCATGAGATTGAAAATTGGGGTGTGCCCCAAGGGGTACCCAAGTTTTGTAGAGAGGGAGGTTATGGGCTAGACCCATTGGACTCAAAAATCACCACGTGTGCGTTGTCCTCCAACTGGGCTTGGACACGAGTGCGTGGTGTGAGGTTGGGTTGGGCTTGTCCGGCCCAATACTAATCTTTTTGGGCCAAAAATATTTGGATTTAATTTTATTTTTCGAAATAAAATCTATCCAACTGTCCGGAATTAAACTGTTCCGATTTTTTCCTACACCCAAACAGGTCCCTACGATTTTTAATCTGTTCAAATTTGAATCCAACAGATTTGTATCAGTTTATTCAAACTGAATAGGTATCATACCTGTTCAAACAGGTTTTGCACCTGTTTAATTCAAACCCAATAGCCATAAATTCTCCTATAAATAGATAGTCCTCATTTGATGTTTTATTCACTAATTTTCGTCCATCCTTGCTGCAATTTCGTCTCTGCATTTTGCTGCATTTTATTCTATTATTTTTCTGTCAGAAAGAGTGTATACACTAAGTGTATTCGTTGAACAAATAAATTGTAGTGCTGCATTTATTTGTTGTTGATCATTTCATCCTGAGAGATAAACGTCCATATTCTGAAGGCACCGTGGAGAGAACGAATTTGTCTCAAGGACATAGTGTCGAACACTGGACTTGATCAAATTATTATTCGAAGAAATTAATCAAGTAAGTTGTTTAATTTATTTTCTGTTTTATTTGTTTATTTAAATCAGATTTTAATTTTGTTTTTGTAACAAAATAAAATCTGTTTTTATTTATTTATTTTTATTTCTAGTTTGATTTTTGTTATCAAACAATCTCTCTTCTTTCCTATTTTTCTTTTATATTCTGTTTGTCGTTTAGTATACAAACGTAATTAATTTATTTTAATTACAGTAAAGATTGTCCAACATCTTCTTTATTCAACAACATCATTAGCCTCCTCCCTCGGTTCTCTCTTCCATTTTTTGAACTCATCCAAACTTGGTTCTCCCCATTTCGTGCCCACATCTAAACTAAACTCTATCCACTTTTCAAGTTTCTGTTTCAACCAAGCCAATATTCCATTATTCAATGCAACAATTGGATTATGCCTTAGAATCTCTATCACCTCATAGCCACATTCATCATATAGTTTTTCGATGCACCTCATATCATGAATTGTGAAGTAGTTTTCAACAATAATTGAATTCTCACAATTGTTTTGATTCTTGTAATCATTTACCAATCGTTGTGCATTTTTGTTGGCAAATTTTAAGCGCCTTAAAGCCATGTCAATCTCAAATAGATAATCTTCACGTTGAAGCAACTTTTGTTCATATGGGTTGTGATCTCTCTTGCTAGAAGAACTTTTTTTGGTTATCCAATCCATGCCCCAACTCTGTTCTTCGTGCTCTGTTTGATTTTTCTCATTAGAATCTGTGACAAATTTTGTGAACTCCAAAAACAAACCAGGCACGTCCTTAAATAGCGCTGTGACCTCTTGATTGATTTGCTTAATATCGCTGTGTTTCTCTCCATAGCCACTCATGATTTTGAGGAATGATTTGTATGTTTGATCCTGGTCGTGCTGGAAAGTTTTTCTGATTTTGTTGAGGAATTCGATAGAGGCTCGTTTTGCTGAAACCCAATTGTGCAGCCATAGGTAGAAGAAGTAGTACTTTTTGGGCAAGAATAGTTAGAAGAGAGAGATGAGTTCTTGGATGTGCTTCGACAATCTGACATGTCTTAAAGATTTTGGAAAGAAAGTAGTGAAGATTTGAATGGAGAAAGAAATAGAGTGGTTAGTATATTTATAGTGAACACAAATTAGCTTGATCCATGTGGGAATAGGAATCCAACTTCAAATGTGTTTGATAGTCCTTTAGCAGCCAAAGTCCTCAGCTGAGTTAGGATTCTGTATTTCTAAAATTTCCTAAAATCAGTTTATTATTATTATATTATTAAACTAGTTGTTAGCCGCACGGACTAAACATTTAAAATATTTTTTATAAAATTTAATTTAATTATTTATATTTTTTAATATATAACATATTTAAAATAATCATTAAATTGGAGAAAAAAAAGAGAAATAATTTAAAGGGGATTTTTTTTTAAGGTCCCTGGTATTAAAATTTATAACATAAAAGACACTCTATATTTTTATAATGTCTAAGATCCCTCAATATCGATCTAGAGAAAATTCAATTCAGAGAATTTGTTTGAACACATCACAAAGAAAATTCCAAACAGGCCAGAGAAAATTAAAATTTCACTAGATTCAAACAACATATATTGCAAACAAGTTAGAATCCTTTAAACCCCAAACATTTGTAATCTCATGATGAGCTTAAAATTTACTCAAAACCAAACCATTGTACATCATGGTTGGTGAGCATTGAAACCAAGAAATATACACAAACAAACTATAGATTTCCAAACCAGAGAAATTCAATACATACAGAGAATTTCTCTGGTTTAAACCAGAATAATTTGGTGGGGATGAGGAGAGAGGGATTGAAGAGAAATAATCAAACACTTGGCACGCATAAACATGGATTGAACATTTCAATCCAAAAAAAATTGAACAATCAGAGAAAAGTTCAATCCAGAGAAAATTGAACAACCAGAGAAAATTGATTTTTTGTCTTTTGTTTAATTTTTTCTAATTTGATCAAAAACACAAATTTTCTCTACACAATTTTTTCTGGATAAAGCCACACAAAGCCACACAAATTTTCTCTACACAATTTTCTCTGGATAGAGCCACACAAAGCCACACAAATTTTCTCTACACAATTTTCTCTAGATAGAGCCACACAAAGTCACACAAATTTTCTCTAACACAATTTTCTCTGAATAGAGCCATACAAAGCCACACAAATTTTCTCTACACAATTTTCTCTGGATAGAGCCACACAAAGCCACACAAATTGTCTCTAACACAGTTTTCTTGGGATAGAGCCACACAAAGCCATACAAATTTTCTTTACACAATTTGCTGCCGATGTAAGTCACTTAAATCAACATCTCCCTCAAACATTAAGGTGAAATCCACTTCTACAGTGAAGTAGAGGGACTAACCTACTATTTATAGTTCTATTGAATAAGCCAACTATACTTTTAAGTTGATTCTTGTCTGTTTAAGGGTGATCCCCCGATGATTGATCAATTAACTTTAAGCAGAGAAAGTCTCTCTATTGCAAATAAATGCTTTGGTAAGGTATTCTTTGTTATTTTGTAAACAATGTAAAATTAAAGATGTCATTGTAGAATGCATATTTTCTTTTGTGAGCATACCCATTTAGTGGATATATTAACTACCAAGAGAAAGGTCGGGATATACTTTCAAAGCATTTTCAGTATATTTGGTAATCTCCATGTTAGCTAATTTTGGTTGGATCAATTTGTAAGCTATATACCGAGTATAACATTGCAAGCACATAGATTGGGGTCAAAGGTATCTCTATTGGTATGCTAGCTGCTTTGTATATACTTTTGTGGATTTGTATGAGAGATAGAGAATTGAACAAGAAGAAGAAGAGGTTGTATGGACTGAGAAAAAAATTGAAGACAACAAGGTTGTATGGGCTTACCAGGCAGTGAGGAGCTTGCAATTATCAAAGACCATTATCAAAAATCTATACCAACTATACATAAGTTTCATAGCTCACACTGGATTCAGATTCATTCTCTGGTTTCTTCAGACTGGATTTTCTCTGGATTTCTTTGGTACTCCAGGAAATTCCCAGAGAAATTCTCTGGAGGATTTCTTTGGGCAAAGAATTTCTCTGGGAAAGGCAAAGAATGGTTGAGAAGAACATACACAGGGCTTTCATTAATATCCATCAAAGCTTTGTGTATTTGCATATCTACTTCTTGGGCTTCACTTCCAGTTGAATACCATCCCAATATAAGGAAATTGGGAAATACTTTCTTATAAAGTTCTTAGGGATTAGGCAGTACAATCTTTGGAAATGGGGTGGCTGCTTATAGTGTTGTGCAGTCATATGGATTTTTTTGGAAGCTCGTTTCGATAATTCGAACCGTATAATTTAAAATTTAGTGGGTAATTTTTTTTAAAAAACTATACACTTTTTATTACTCATTTTTCATGAAAAATGTATAATTCTTTTAAATTACTTAAAATGTGCCCTAAAGACACACATTAACAACATTCATTTTTAAATTAAATTTGGCCTGGCAGCATGAGTAACCTGATAATTTCATTGTTAATATATATAATTATGCATAATAAGCATGAAATATATAGAAAAAGAAAGTATTTATTTTATTACTCTTGGATTAAGTCATGTTACAATGTAATATCCAATAGGTCCTATGATAATTAATGATATTTTTCATCATACTATTTAAAACGTCACTAATTGTTAATTTTCAGCGACAACTTAAAAATTGTCACAAAAAATCACTAATTATAAGTTGTAGTGACAGTTTAAAAAATTCGTCACAGAAAAGGTCACTAATTTTTATCTTTTAGCGACAGTTTAAAAAATTCGTCACAGAAAACGTCACTAATTATAAGTTTTAGCAACAATTTATAAAAATTATGATAAAAAAAGTCGTTAATTGTTAATTTTTAATGATATATGTAAAAAATTATCACAAAATATTATTTTTAGCGACGATTATACTATGACTTATTTTCAATAGGACTTGATAGGAATTAAGTTCAATTATTATGATTTATTGATAGTTTACCCAAATTAAATCTAATTACTAAGACCCATTGATAGTTTAATCTAAACAGAATTTGGAGGGTGAAGAGATAGAAACGACAAACAAAAAAACCACCAACAAACATGGGCCGGCGACTCAAGTCTAATGTAATGTGCCTACCAAAGTTCCACAAAGCACACCCTAAACACACACTTGCACAACGCAAGCACAATGCTCCTTCTTCAATTTTGAACATCTTGACCCAGCCAACTAACTTCTCGTGGACAATCTTTACTGTATTTAAATAAATTAATTATGTTTGTGTACTTAACGACAAACAGAATAAAAGAAATAAAAGAAATGAGAGAAATTGTTTGATTACAAAAATCAAACTAGAAATAAACAATAAATAAATAAAAATAAATTTTATTTTGTTACAAAAACAAAATTAAAATATGATTTAAATAAACAAATAAAACAAAAAAAGAAATTAAACAACTTACTTGATTAATTTCTTCTAATAATAATCTGATCAAGTCCAGTGTTCGACACTGTGTCCTTAACACAGATTCGTCCTCTCCACGGTGCTTTCAGAATATGGACGTCTATCTCTCAGGATGAAATGATCAACAACAAATAAATGCAGCACTACAATTTATTTGTTCAACGAATACACAAGGTGTTTACACTCTTTCTCAGAAGGAAAATAATGAAGCAATATGTAGAGAGTAATTGCAAAATAATATGGATGAAAATTGTGAATCAATCATCAAATGAGGGCTAGTCTATTTATAGATGTAGTTGCACCCTTTTAATTTGAATTGAACAGGTAGCATACCTGTTTGAACAGGTACTGAACCTGTTGGGTTTGAATTGATACTAATTGAGTTCAAATTTGAACAGATAAAAACCGAATAACACAGATTTGAATCTGTCCGGGTTATTTGAATTTAAACAGAGTCAAATCTGTTCGAGTGGGAGAAAACCGGACCCAATTTTGAATTTAAATTTCGAAAATCAAATTGGACAAATTAGAATTTAATTTTAGAAAAAATAAAATTTCAAATGTTTTTGGCCCAAAAAGATTAGTATTGGGCCGAGCAAGCCCAACCCAACCACACACTATGAGCCCAAGCCTAGCTAGCTCGACCGACGGCGGCGTGCTCGTGTGGTGATTTTTGGGTCCAATAGGTCTAGCCCATAATCTCTCCATTTTACAAACTTGAGGTACCCCTTGGGGCCCTCCCCAAGTTATAATTCGAAGCTATATAAACTCATCCAAAACTTTTTACCAAACCAATGTGAGACAAGCCTTATTCAAACCTTTAAGGATTTTTCACCAAAAACTCCATTTCCATGGAGCACACTTTGGCTTCAATTTCCCATTCACTCGATAATGGTTTTGAGCAACCAAATATACCATGTGAATTATAACGCAGCATAGAACGCGTTACCACTTTAACCCGCGAAAATCGACGCTCAGTCCCCACCTAAAAATTAGACCAAAGTTAGGAAAAAATTCTGTTTTACCCAGAATTTTTCCAACCATTTCCAACAACTTCCACTCTCACGCCTCTCTCTCTCTCTCTCTCTCTCTCTCTCTCTCTCTCTCCACATGTGTATATATACCTATATAAGCATGTCACACCCTCCACCAAAGTTGGCAACACAAAATGTTAGATAATGTCTCAATGGGACCACATAATTAAATTTGGTGTTATCATTTATAAGAAGCCTACAATTTAAGTGATTCAATTTAATTAATAGGCTTAAGGGTATATGTGTTATGGACCTAATGTGTAGATACTAGTTGTATAATTGGTTTTCATTACCTTTCAGTTTTAAAACCAATAATGGTTAATTTATTGGTTTTCATTACCTTTCAGTTATGAAAACCAATTACAACCTTTAAAAGGTTATGGTCCCTATTCCTTCCTAAGGTGAAAAAATAAGAATATTGTTTTGTTTTTCTAAATCCTCTCAAGGAGAAACATAAGGCACCAAAGGGAAAGGATTAGAAGGCTCTAACAAAGTCAATATTAAGGTTTTATTGACAATCAGACGCTTCCGTTTAACCGTTCATCAATGGATTCAGGTATGTCATTTTGTCTTGATTTCTTGATAATACACATGGTAAATGATCCAAAGTGTAAGGTTTATGTTCTGAAATTTTATGTTTACAAGTGGTATCAGAGCGGTTATATCATGTGTATTATCAGAACATATATGTTTTTATTCATCCTATTTAGTTTCCTGGAATCAGATTCTGAATTTTCTTATGGATGTAAATTCTGTTTTTCCTGTTTTGTTCTGTGAAAATGGCAATCTGTTTTCTGGCATTATAAAATGATTCGGTGGGCAGTTTTTTGGACCCGTCAATTCTATTTATATATGTATATATATAATTGAAATTGCTGCAGATTATATAAAATATACGGGGTCACAAATTTTGAAATCTTTAAATTTAATGTAATTTCGTACAACGTCTACAGAAATTTAATTTTCTAACACTCTCAATATAAGTTAATTCAAACAAGATGTCACAAAAGTGATCTCTCTTGTCTAGATTGTTTTATATGGAATGTTTTGAAGTTCATGTCTGTGTATCTCATGCGGGTATTTATCGGTCCAAAGACATGATTAAGACTTGGCAGAATTACACACACATTTTGTGGTGATAAACATGTGCCAATTGTCAAGGAAACCTAATGTGAATAATAAATCCATCAAAAGATAGATTTGTTATTTGACATAACTTATTGTCAATGTTTGATCATTAGAACAAGAATACCACTTACAGTTAATATCACTACCCAAAGGCTTGGTATTAATGTTGTGCTAGGTATCTTGAGATGTTGTCATTAAATTAATTTATTTAGAGATTATCTGTTTGGTAACTTAATGTGAACATGAGGTAATTGCAACATTTTTTGAGGATGTTGAGTTTGGGGAGAGAAATCCAGTTAGAGACATTGTCTTTGAGGAGGAAGCAGGAGTAATCCCACTTCCTACTACTACTTTTGACCAATCACAGGTTCCTATACCTGTCATTGCTCGAGAAGTAATTTCGGATCCTCAACCAGACAATGTTGTTCAAGATAATATAGTTCAAACCCCCATTCAAGATGAGGTAATTGTTCCTGAGGAACAAACTCTACAACCTCAACCTCAAGAATCTGTGTCATTAAGGCGATCCATCAGAGAAAGGAGATTTGCATTTTCAGATGATTATATTGTATATCTCCAGGAACATGAGGTAGAAAATGGAATGTCGAAAGATGATCCAATCAACTTTCGTCAAGCCATGGAAAGTTCCAACTCTCATAAGTGGATAGAAGCCATGAATGAAGAATATAAGTCTATGCAAGACAATAAAGTTTGGGAACTTGTCTCATTACCAGTTGGTGCGAAGCCCGTAGGTTGTAAATGGATATTTAAAACCAAAAGGGATTCAAATGGTAATGTGGAGAGGTAGTGCAGAGTGGACAGATTTCCATAGAGCACATTGGGACAAACTCCATGATAGCGGATCCACTTACGAAGGGACTACCATCCAAGGTCTTTCATGAGCACACTGCTCAGATGGGTGTTGTTCTATTTGAGAACATTCTGGTTTAGTGGGAGTTTGTATTTATATTACTGCTTTATGTCAGTCTTGAGTTTTATCTATGTAATTAGATTAATTTCTGCAGAAATGAAATATTCAGTTTATTACGCTCTGTTACGTATTGTGAAGTATTGATCTCAATAAAGTTAAGTAGGACCAGTTGGAAATAGGCATGTATGGATCACATCACATGTAATTTCCATGCTACGCATCTATGATTGATCTATGTCATTTAGCTGTATTAGTATACGTGACCATTGGTGGGTCGAGTTACGATTGATGTAACGAAGACCGCTTTGATCCTATATTAATATAGTTAATGGACAAGATTGTTTGGATACCCTCAAGTTATGATAACAAATTTCTGAGCTCACTAAAGTTAAGCACATTTTTCAGGATACATATGTGGTCCAGTGGGAGATTGTTAGATAATGTCTCAATGGGACCACATAATTAAATGTGGTGTTATCATTTATAAGAAGCCTACAATTTAAGTGATTCAATTTAGTTAATAGGCTTAAGGGTATATGTGTTATGGACCTAATGTGTAGATACTAGTTGTATAATTTCTATTTCTATGAGGGGCAGAAATAGAAATTAAAACATATTGGTTAAAGTTGGTTTTCATTACCTTTCAGTTTTAAAACCAATAATGGTTAATTTATTGGTTTTCATTACCTTTCAGTTTTAAAACCAATAATGGTTAATTTATTGGTTTTCATTACCTTTCAGTTATGAAAATCAATTACAACCTTTAAAAGGTTATGGTCCCTATTCCTTCCCAAGGTGAAAAAATAAGAATATTGTTTTGTTTTTCTAAATCCTCTCAAGGAGAAACATAAGGCACCAAAGGGAAAGGATTAGAAGGCTCTAACAATGTCAATATTAAGGTTTTATTGACAATCAGACGCTTCCGTTTAACCGTTCATCAATGGATTCAGGTATGTCATTTTGTCTTGATTTCTTGATAATACACATGGTAAATGATCCAAAGTGTAAGGTTTATGTTCTGAAATTTTATGTTTACACAAAACACATCCCATCTCTTTCTCTCTGTTTTACTCACTCTTTCTACTTTCACTTTCAAACACTTTTTCACATGGCTCGCTTCAACATGCTCTTACTTGTTCTCATTGCCATCTTGATCTTTGGTGCACCATCTTTGGAAGCAAGGAAGCTTTTGAGTGTGGAGGAGAAGAAGGTGCCTTCTCAGCTGGAGGACAATTTGGTCCTAAGTGCCCTTCCCAAGGGCAGTACTGCTTCACCTTCTTCCCCAAGTGGCAAAGGTCATGCAATGCTGCCCTTCCCTCGCTCCCTCACGGCTGTTGATCGGTTTTTGCAGCAGTCAGTCCCTAGCCCTGGGGTCGGCCATTAGACTCATCAACCTCTTGCAATTCTGACTTTCTTGCAAAAACGTGAAGCCATATTTTATATTTAGCTCGATGTATGTGTTAGGGACTTAACCAATATAAACAAGTTTATAATAAGAATAGTAAAATGAATTCTTATATTCTATTTGTCATGTATCAGGATAGTCCAACTTATGTCTCATATCATATGTTGGGTCCATTGGGATTGCAGCTTAGGCAGTGTATTAATTTTATGACATTGTTATACTACTCCTTGATTTAAAGCAAGGACATATGGATAATGGCTGTATTGATTGATTAATGAAAGTTCTTCCTCACTAGCACTTTATACTAGTCCAGTGGCGTCGTATAGTTGTTTATGCTGTTAGAACTTTGTGATGTTAATCAATATTACTGTAAAATCTAATGATGTTGCTATCTGACAGCTATTCATGATTTTTTAAATGAAAAAAAAATAAAAAAGAGGTCAAACCCTCATGCGTATATAATGAGATTAGATCATTTGTCATATTTTTCTTTATAATAATTTTATTGTGGCAATTTAATGGCCTCCTCCATATATAAATTTGAAATAACTACAATATGAAATGTGTAGAGAAAAATAATTGCAGACATAATTTTTGTCCTTTCATTTTTTCTCTTCTGAAAGCTTCAATTGAATTTCATGTTAAGTCATGCAAGCAGACGCAGTCTAGGATTTCATGCTGATTGTCGGTATGCACATTTGAATTTTTCAGGATTAGTGCCAGGCAAAGTATACGAAGAACTTGAAGTTCATAACGTGCCGTATTGGTGGTAGAGACCCGGCCCTAAGGGCAGGCAAGAGAGGCTTGCGCCTTGGGCCTCCAAATTTGAGTTGAAAATAGGGGCCTCTAAATATAATTTTGTGCTTTAAATATTTATTAAAAAAAAGGCTCAAATAGTATAGGCCCAATTGAACATGGGGCCGAAAAAAAAAAAAAGAAACACAGTCTACATATCTTAAGAGCTACAACCTGCTGCGCTAAACTAAACTAAATAAAATTAAAAAAAAAATAAAAAATTAATTTAGTTAAATAATGTGAGAAGAGTAATGTTTATGTGATAGTTGGTTGAATTATAAACTGAATATTGCTAAACTATAAAGCAACAAGACCAGATTTTTATTTTTTTGAGTATTTGTAATGATTGCTTCTTATCTTAATATATGCAAGTAAATTTTTTTTGTAACTACAAACAATTAAAAAAGTTATTATAACTTATCGTTTTATTCATGATTTTTTTTTTTTCAATGTAAGAGGGATCCTATTTTCAAAGTTCGCCTTGGGCTATATCTCAGGGCCGGTTGTGGCAGTAGTATGGTCTCCATTATTAGCTTGTCTGTAATTGGATCTGACCTATTTCATTTCTAATAAATTTGCAGCTTGTTTCTTACCTTAACTGAAAACATCGTCCATGTAGTCTTGGCTTTTAAATTAAGTTTGCATCAATCTGAAATTCTGAATGCTTTTGATACAATTATGTTGTACTTTGAAGCTATTTAAAGACCATGCTTGAGGCTAAACCTTAAGCCATAGAGGTGTAAGCTCTAGCAGGTTTAGATATCTATTCAAATATCTAAAAGATATCTAAAATATCTTTCAGATATTTTTTGAGAGGTGTAGCATTGCTACATTCACAAAGTATCAACAAATAACAATTCTAAGCATACTAATAATCTTTCGGTGGGTCATCCAAATCCCACAAGGAAGAGGTTCAAATCCCTAACCTAGAAATTTCAGGTGCAATAAATCAGAAATCACATAGGCTCAGGGCCAGGGGGCAGTGGCAAGGACGACCACTAAAACTAAAAAATTTGGTCTAAATAACTCTCCTAATGCCAAAATTAAATTATGGTGTTTATCAAATTGGATGTCAAATATTTTCTGATACACTTTCAATTGATAGCCTCCAAGTCTGATTAAGTGCCTTCACTCATGGTGAAGATGGTTGTCCTTTGATAAGTTAATTTCCTATCTTTCCTTAATAAAAAAAGGTAGGAGATGCAACCAACCGTAACAATTCTTCTTAGGCGCGACCAAAGGATATCTGACTCATGGGGGAACTGGACAGGAGGGGCATAGAAGGGCTTGACAACACGGGGTACCACTCATGGGGGAACGTCATGAGCCCTTGCTTGATCATCACCCAACCATAGTCCTAGCGAGTAGAAACTGGGATCTAGGAACCAAGTCGGCCCACAGAGACGTAGTAGTAGAAATTGAAGTTTTGTTTGTGAAGAACCGCAGACAGAAAGGGGGATAAGACTTATTGTACACAAGAAGAATTGGCCTCAAGGTGCAGTACCAAGAATTGGCCTCAAGGAGCAGCCATCATAGAACTTCACACGCCCTTTTTCATTGGAGGGGTTGTTTTTCCACGAAGTAGAGATGTTGGTTGACGGAAAGACAGCATCATAGGCATTTATGTTCCAAGGGAAGTGAAGAAAGAGTGGGAGAAACTGCAGCTGTAAAAGCCAGCCGGCCATAGCCATGGGTATGTTTTTTAGTACAGTACTCCCTTTCCTCTTCCTCTATTTTTCTTTGGATTGAAGTTTATCTACTTCTGTTAGTTACCCAAAAAAATAAGTTTAGCTACTTCTACACTACGTAAAGAGGGCTCTTGTTTTTTCAGAAATAAAATCCATCAATAAAAGGCCTTTAGTGTGAATGCAACAGCCACTACATGCACTAGATCTTCAGCAAATAATGCAGGTAGTGTGTCATTGTTGAAGACAAAACCTCACATTATAAGGGATAGGGCTTCCCTCCAGTTTAGGCATGTTTTTGGCCCATTTCAGGTCTATTTGGTTGATTCGTAACGTTCATTTTTTTTAAATTTTCGAATCATGTTCATGACAGTTTTTTTTTTTTTTTTTTTTTTCATTTTTAAAATATCCAAATCATTTGTAGTGTGCCATTGTTCCAATTTTTTTTTCTTTTTCAAATCATGTTCATGACAGTTTAGTGGGCTGTGAATAAAAAGAGAAAAATGTCCAAAAGTTAATTTTTACATATTTTTTTATATTTTTTTACACATTTTATACATGTCTACCGACATTAATGACAATCACGTGAATGATCATTTAGCACTTTCTCTTTCTATTCTCCTAAACTCCTCAACCTCAATACGATGCTTTAAAGGCCTCAAAGAGAATCCATCTAAAGGGATTTGGGGGATGTTTTTATATTTTTAGTTAGGTCAGGCACCACCTTTATCTACCCAGCTAGTCTTATTTGAATTCACTTTTTATACTTTCATCCTGTAAATAAAAAGACCCTCTAATGAGGTTATTTGAAAAGGCCTATAATTGCTGTTCCTCCAAATTTCTTTAGGGCCATTTCTTCTTCACTTTGGAAGAGACCTGAATTTAAAACTCAAAAGAATGACGGTAACATAAAGATGACCGTATTGAAAGTTCGTCCAAAATTCAACAAAGAAAGTCCAATAAGATGGGCATACAATTTTGTATAAAAAGTTCGTCCAAAATTATTGTAAGAATAATATTATACAAATTAAAAAAATTATAATTTTTTCTTATTTATTGCCATGACACTTAAAAGTGGATTTTGTTTTATATTTCAAATTTTTTGTTGCTTTTTATTTTTATTTTTTATAGTAATGTTATTTATCACCGCATTTACTTTACCTTTTAAATTCACCTCTTACTAGTAAAAATAAAAAGAAATTTACATAATTATCATATTTGCTATAATAATATCATTAAAAATTTATTAAATCATTCCCTATAAATTTGTTTAAAACACAAAAATCAAAACTAATCATATTTTTTGAAATTTTACAGAACAAATAAGACCCATCATAATTAGAATCTCAATCACAAAAACCTGCAAAATTTTCCGTCACTGAAAATCTATAATATTATCGTCTAATATGCATATAGAAAAAAAGATTATCCAATCACAATTGTGCTTGAATGAAATAAATAATTTTTTTAATCTAATCAAGCAAATTTAGAAGCAAGTTTCTCACGATTCATCTTGTAAAATTGAATCAATTTTTAACTAAAATGGAAGTGGGGAAATAATTGGATGAACGGTGAAATTAATGAATCAGTACGTTAATGATTTTTCTGATTTTTCATGTTTAACCAAACCAACATAACAGGATTAAATGACAAAGAAAGTCATAAATTATAGATCTAATGAATCAATAAAAAAAAACCAACATTTAAGTGAAATCATATTGAAACAATAGCAGAAGATGGTAGGGTCACAAAAAAATTAAAAGATAATGATAAAATATTTAGTCCCACACATACACAACTAAACATAGGATTAATTATCTATATTTACTCACTACTATATACTCATAAAAAACAAAATAATTATCCTTTAAAAGAAAAGCAGAGTGGAGACTACTCCCATAAAATATTAATCCTAAAACTAAAAAGAGGAATGGTAACTAACTGTTGGCCGTATATTTTGTACAAGTCAGTTACAATTTGACGCGTGGCAAAGTAAGGGTAATATGGGGAGACCATTCAAGTCTTCGATCTTGATCGTATACGTGGCAGTTGATATTGATTGTTATGAGATCTGAGTAACAGTGAATCAACAAAAAGATGCAAGGTGATGTGGCATCAGCGGTTATTCTTATTTAAATTCAAATTTAAGAGAGAAGCTTAACTGCAAATGATGGCATAGTGGAGCTAATCTTGAGGCTACATAATCAGTGACCATGGGGGAGCAGTTCGACGGTTGGAAATACAGTTCGACTGTCATCTTTGAGCAGTATAAATAGCAGAGAAGGCCTTGGAAAACCCCCCCAGACTCAGATCCAAGAAACCAGTCTTACTTTACATATTTCGTTTCAGTTTTTATATTTCCTGTTCTTTACATTCCTATACTTTAAATTCCTACACTGCACTTCATTCATAGGAGTAGTTTCAAGTAGATTGTCGCTGTAAACCTCTACGAGGCTGAGTTTGGATCATTGTAAGTTTTTCATACTAATGAAATGTTTCAATTGCTCTTTATTTAACTGTTCTTGTGCTTAAATTCTCCTAAATCAAGCTACCAGTAAAAGTCCTCTTCATTGAGGCTGAAAGAATTACAACACAATCATCTGATAATTGGTTGGCAATCAAAATTCTGTAAGGACTGATTGATCCTTACTGGCATGCTCATAATTACAAAAATAACCTTTGAACGCCAAAAAGCCAACATATATTTTTGGCACGCCCAGTGGGACGCATTTAAAATGGCTAGACGTAGGAGATAAGGAGAAAATAAACGCTTGGAAAAAGGCGTGAAAGGAGAGGTAGAGATACCTAATCCAGAGGATAATGTGATAACACATCCTGTGGAAACTCCTATTTTATCGGAACCTATGGTCGAACAGACCAGTACTTCAGAACAAATACCATTTGTTCGTAATATTGGACGAGACTAAGGAATTGGACCATCCACTGTCCCATCTACTCAGCCAGTGAATCCACGGGGTGGCCTAGTAGATGCCATGAGACAACAATTAATAAACACAATGGAAAGGTGAGCAACATCCTTTTTGGATCAAATGAATAACCACCCACCAACAAATGCAAGACACATGGAGGAAGTAAATGTCCCTCAGCAAAGATTGACTAGAGATAAACAGCCAATGCAAGTTAATGGATATTCTAATGGTCAAACTAGTAATCAGAGTTATGAAAGACCACCACCTCAGTCTTGGTACGAACCTATTTCGAGGCCTATAGCAGGCCAAAATGCCTCAATGTTCAACAGTGAAACCATGCAAGTTGGTGGATCTGGCCCAGTACAAGAAAACGGCATAAGAATGGTTCCAAATCCTACGTTCGAAGCCATACCTGGCACTAGGGGGTACAATAATCCCTTATTCGAATTTATACTTGGGGGGTTGAAAGGTTTTCCCACAAAAGGAAGGGATACAACACCTGTTCCAGCACCTTTCGTAGGTTCCTTCGCAGGACAGGCTCAAAGAGGTTACCTACACCCCCAACAGCAACCTATACCATAGGGACAACCAGTCCCAAATGTGCCACCCTATGGACCAAGAGGACCACAAGCACAAGTTTGTCCACCAAATCATATGTTTGTTCCCCCAGTAGTGGTTCAGCAGGCACAAAATATGGTCCCTAGGGACCAAATTGCTGATATAGTTAGGGAGATGTGTGGACCAATGGCTCAGGGGGTCCAAACTCCTGTGTACAGAAAACCATACCCAGAATGGGTTGACAGGGTATATGAATACCCAAGGAGTTTCAGGATACCAAATTTTGTCCTTTTTTATGGGAACGGAAACCAATCAACGGTAGAGCATATTGCTAGGTTTGCTGCTCAATGTGGTGAATTTACCAATCATGACTATATGAAGTTGAGACTATTCCCAAACTCTCTAACTGGGGGAGCATTTGTATGGTACATTAACCTTCCACCTGGCTCTATCCAGACGAGGCATTTCATGCCCAATTCTTCCAATCAGAACCAGAAGTTTCCACGGCAGAATTGGCAAGATTGAGTCAAAGGCCTGAAGAGAAGGCTACTCAGTTTATTGCCAGATTTAAAAGGGCTCAAAATAAATGTAGAGTAATCTTGCCAGAGCCAGAATTCGTAAGATTGGCCCAAAATGGGTTAGAGTTCAGGCTTCGAAAGAAGTTTGACTCAACAGAGTTCAGGGACTTAGTGGAACTGACTTACAAAGTATCTAGATATGAAGCATTACTAGAAGAGGAGCAAGATCGAAATAATGCATCATATAAGACATACTACAAAGATCCTAACTATGAGATTGATGCAGCAGAGATTGTAAGGAAAGAGCCTATGATCTGTGAAGCATTAATTCATAAGGATACGACAATTGACTAGCAGTTTAAAAAGAAAGATCTCCACATGAAGTATCCTTTCAATTTAACTAAGGCAGATGACATTTTTGATCATTTGCTTGCGGCCAACTTCCTTAAGTTACCAAAAGGGGTTAAAATTCTATCTCTTGATGAACTTAAAGGAAAAGTATATTGTAAATGGCATAATTCTTGGCCTCACTTGACTAAAAACTATGTTGTTTTTCGAGATAGGATCCAAGAACAAATTCAGAAAGGGAGTTTGAAATTCCCCGCCAAAGCTGAAAGGGCCATGGGGATCGACAGTAATCCATTTCCAGAAATTGGAGAGGTGGCAGCCAATGTCATTATGCCAGATTTTCAGAACCTGTCTTTGAAAGAATTAGAAGAAGTCAATGTACAGATGCATGTGGCCAACCAGACAGCAATCAAGCAAGACACTAGAAATCTACCAGCTATTGGATAAGATTTCGCACAACAGAGAGAAGACTCTGATGAAGAAGCACTGGATGATGACTCCCTAGAGGCAGCCGTAATGCAGAGGATGTGTCCCAGGTGCAGACTGAGTTATAAATAGTTGAAAGGCCTTTCAGTCGATGAGAAGCAATATTACAGGGATGTGCAGAGGCGTCCCAAACCAACCAATGCTTATAATAAAAGGCAGTATCCGGCTAAGGTTAGGCAGCAGCCATTAGTGGTTGAGCCTGCAGTTGATAGAATGCATGCTAAAGGCAAGAGGCCCTTATATGAGTCCAGGACACCTAACTATTACAGAATGGAGAGTAGTCATTCTGAAAGAAGACTGGAGAAGAGTTCAGGTTTTAGGATCAAAGCCAGAGATTGGCCTCGTAGACCAGCCTCACGAAGGATAGAAAATGATCACCTTCATCGAAGGCCTAAATCAGGCTCAAAGCTTGGGGTCAGGGCCAAGCAATTGCCTTCACAGCCAGCTTCGAAGGTGGCCTCGAAGGAAGAAAAGGGCAGCGCAACATCTGGGTCAGTAAGTTTGTGGGTACCTGGAGTTCCAGATTGGTTTGTGATGCAGAACAAACCTAGGGAAGTGCCTACCCAAAGGAATGTTGGAAATCAAGGTAGGATGGTTAAGCCTTCTTTGGTGGCCCCCAACAATTGGGTATTGCTGAAACACCCAAGAACGAAAGAACTAGATATGGTCCCCGTAATTTCCAGATCACAAAGGAGGAAAATTCAGCGTAGGTACAGCCAGTACCAGCAAGACCTGAAAGAAAGTGGAGAGAGTTCTTCATTGATCCAGACCGAAGAAAAGAAGAATCCAAAGTCAGACCATACTCCAAAGCCAACTCCACAAAGCAAGGTGGGTTGCAGCAGAGAACAGTTGGCTAAGGTTCATTCTGAACTAAGAGTCAGAGAGAAGGCTAGCTTAGCAGGATTGGAAAAAGCTCTGATGGAGAGTGGTAGCGAGACAGAAGAAGAAATTGGCATGAGCCAAAAGAAAGAAATGGTGGAAGAAGAAATGTTCGAAGCCTTCATGGCTGAGCAAACATTTTTGGTTGAAAAACCAGTCGAGGAAAACCATTCGAAGGAACCTGTTAGCAATGAAGTGCCAGAATGCAGGATGCTTCTGAGGTAACTGACCAAGGTAGCCAAGAGGGGAAACAGGTACAACTAGCCATCCAGTTTGGCTCGTTTCCTTCAGTATCAGTAAACATGGTACACATACTACCGCATGAATTCCAAGTTGGAGATGAGAATCAAGAGGGGCAAGAAATTGACCCAATTCCAATCTCTAGTGAAGACTCACAAGCGAGTATGGTACAAGATAATTCCGAAACTGTTACCCCAAAGGAAACCGAGTATGAGAGTGAAGAAGTGGTAAGTATTAACCTCTCGTATCCTTTTGAATATCCTTCGAATTCTATGACACAGCATGTTAAGCCTTTGTATATTAAGGCCTTCTTCGATGGGATACCGTTAAACCGAGTCTTAGTGGATAATGGGGCAGCGGTGAACTTACTACCGAAATCTTCCTTGAAGAAATTAGGGAAAAAGAATCCCAGGTTGATCCCAACCAGTACAATCATTGCTGGTTTTGCTGGGGACAAACAGATGGCCTAGGGAATTCTACCCATCAACCTGAGTGTGGGAACCAGGGACTGCATGACGGTGTTTTTCGTCATCGACAGCAATGCGAAGTACAATGCTTTACTTGGTAGAGATTGGATCCACACTAACAAATGTGTGCCTTTCTCTTTACATCAGAAAATGATAATGGCTCTAAGAAATGGAGAGACGGAGGAAATTGATGTAGATCCTCAACCTTTCATAGCTTGCGCAGACTTCACAGAAGCCAAACTGTATATTGAGGGAGTGACACCGCTCAGTATACTGATGAAATCTGATGGCTCAGCCGAAGTAACGGCTGATGAGGAAGTGACACACCTGAAGCACTTAGTCCAGGAGAGTGCTGATGAAAAGGTGGTCGTTAAAGATGACAATGATGCCTGGTTATAGGCAGCAAGATGAAGCATCAGAAGCTAAGTCTTTGGCTTTAATTAAGTTTTCAATATTAGATGTAAAGTCAATAGTCCAAAAAGTGCAGGAGCAAGAGAAAGAAGTCATGATAATTGGCTACAAGCAGGAGCAGCAACAAGCTAGAGTTTTGACCCTTGATAAATACTGTGCATTGGACATAGAAACAAAAATCCAAGAAATACAAGAAGAAGAAGCCTTGTGGACAGACTTTGTCTATGAGGAGGAGGGTAAAGAGGTTGAATCAAAGAACTTGGGAATAGAACGCAACAAGGAGATTGCTTCGAAGCCAGAGGTAATCAAAGAAGGAGTTCCAGTAAGTACTCAACTACAAGACCCCTTAGAAGAAATAAATTTAGGGGAAGGTTCTCTACAACAACCCATTTATATAAGTGCTTGGTTGAATACTCTTGACAGGAACCAGTTGTTGGTTATTTTGAGGAGATATAAAGATTGTTTCGCTTGGTCTTATAATAAACTACTAGGTTTGGATAGGTCATTAGTGGAACATAGGCTTCCTATGAAGCCTAACTTTAAGCCATACAAACAAAAGCCAAGAAGAATGGGTCCAGAAGTGATCCAGAAAGTTAAGGAAGAAATTCTTAGACTACTCAAGGTAGGCTTTATCAGGACAGTCAGGTATGTTGAATGGCTATCTAATATTGTGCCTGTAGTTAAAAAGAATGGCAAAATGAGAGTATGCATCGATTTTAGAAACCTAAATCTAGCGACTCTAAAAGATGAATATCTCATGCCTATAGTGGATTTGCTGGTGGACAGTTCAGCAGGGTATCAAATTTTATCAATGATGGATGGGCACTCTGGTTACAACCAAATCTGCATTGGGGAGGAGGATGTTCACAAGATAGCATTCAGATGTCCTGGGAATATTGGGACCTTCGAATGGGTTAAAATGCCATTTGGCCTAAAGAATGCTGGGGCCACATATCAGAGGGCTATGAACACTATCTTTCATGACCTTATTGGAGGGTATTTAGAGTGTTATATTGATGACATTGTAGTTAAATCCCAATCCATGGAGGAGCATCTGTTTTACCTAGAAGCAGCCTTTGAAAGAATGAGAAAGTTCAAATTGAAGCTTAATCCTCTTAAGTGTGCTTTTGGCGTATCATCTGGAAACTTCTTGGGCTATGTAGTATACAAGAAAGGAATACAGATTGACCAGAATAAAGCCAATGCCATCATTGAAGCCAGACCTCTATCAAGTAAGAAAGAATTACAAAAGTTCCTTGGACAAGTTAATTTTCTTCGAAGATTCATTTCTAACATTGCAGGGAAAACTAAAGTATTTTCTTCCTTATTAAGGCTGAAAGATGAAGAGGAATTTATGTGGACAGCGGAGCATCAAATTACTTTCGAAGGTATCAAAGCCTACTTGAACAACTCTCCAGTGCTAATGCCACCAAAGGGTGATAAGCCCTTGAAGTTGTACATAGCTGCAGCAGATGAATCATTGGGAGCCTTTTTGGCCCAAGACAATGAAGAAGGCAAGGAGCAAGCTGTTTATTTCCTTAGTAGGTTTCTAAATTCTTATGAATGTAAATATTCAGCTGTTGAAAAGCTGTGTCTTGCTTTGTATTTTGCTGCAATGAAATTAAGATATTATCTTTTACCTACAACTCTTGGTAATTGCAACCACAGATTTGGTTAAGTACATGTTATCTAGACCTATGTTGAGGGGAAAAATTGGCAAGTGGATCCTAGCCTTATCAAAGTTTCATTTAGAATATGTTCCCCAAAAGGCAGTAAAAGGCTAAGTTTTAGCCAATTTTTTGGCAGACCATCCATCTCAAACAGAAAGCCAAGAGTAATGGAACTCAGAACAGCTAGTGTTGAGCCACGACAAATGTGGTTCGATGGATCAAAAGCCAATGGTTTAACTGGAATTGGTATTGTGATTAGGTTACCACAAGGGGTAGAAACCACACATGGTTTTAGAGTGGATGCAGCTACCTGTTCCAATAACCAAGCTGAATATGAAGCCTTAATAGTAGGACTAGAAATTCTTATTGGATTACAAGTTCATGCAGTTGACATATTTGGGGACTCTCAATTGGTGGTTAATTAAGTGAAAGGGATTTTCAAGTGTCAAAGCATAAGCATTTTGCCATATTATGTTGTCGCATTACATTTGCTCTCTCAATTTCAAATAGCAAATGTAATTCATGTTCCAAGATTCTTGAATAATAAAGCTAATGATATGGCTCAGAAAGCCTCAAATTTCAAAAGGAAGGATGGTACCCAACGGGACATAAGCCAAACAACATACCAGAAATCTATACCACCCTTAAATAAAAGGAATGTGGTCTTGGAAGTCAATCATAATGATTTGCAGGAACAAGATTGGAGGCATCCAATAATATAGTACTTGGCTGGCCCATCTTCAAAGGCCAGCAGAAGAGTTAAATTGCAATCTATGCAATACATCATATATAACAATGATCTCTACAAAAGGGGGGGAGATGGTCTATTGTTGGAATGTTTAGGACCAAAAGAAGCATTAACATCTATGGCTGAGGTTCATGAAGGCATCTGTGGTGCACATCAGCCTGGTGTGAAAATGAGATGGCTGCTTCGAAGACATTCTTACTATTGGCCAACTATCCTTAAAGACTGCATAGAATATGCAAAGGGTTGCCAGGCATGTTAAAAGCATGGCACAATAAGGCATGTGCCCATAATTGACCTGCATGCAGTAGTAAAACCTTGGCCATTTAGAGGATGGGCCATGGATATGATGGGGAAAATACACCAACCCTCTTCGAAGCACCATTGTTTCATTCTAGTGGCTACCGATTATTTCACTAAGTGGGTCGAAGCTAAGCCATACAAAGTTGTAGACCAGACAGAGGTTATTGGGTTCATTAAAGATTTGATCCATAGATTTGGCATCCCACAAACTATAACGGTTGATAATAGGACTGTTTTTGATGGGAAAATGGTGAAGTCTTTTATGGCCGAGTTTGGTATTAGCCTTGTTAATTCCACCCCATATTATGCACAAGCCAATGGTCAAGCTGAATCATCCAATAAGTCCTTGAAGAAAGGAATACAAAAGGTTGTGAAAGATAATCCTAGGGATTGGCATAACTTATTGTTGGATGTATTGTGGGCTTACAGAACTTCCCCAAGGTCAAGCACAGGAGTCACTCCTTATGCCTTAGTTTATGGGCGTGATTCAGTATTACCTGTGGAGATCAATGTTAAGTCCCTGAGGATAAGATGCCAAGACCAATTAGATCCTGAGCAGTACCATCAGAGTATGTGCTTGGAGTTAGAAAGCATAGATGAAGCTAGAATTCTGGCATTAAATAGCATTCTCTTTCAGAAGAAGAAAGCAGCCAAAATTTATAATAAGAAAGTCAAACACGTTAGCTTTGATGAAGGTGATTTGGTATGGAAGACAATACTTTCAATAGGAATTAAAAGCCATAAGTTTGGCAAATGGTCACCTAATTGGGAAGGACCATATCAAATTCATAGAGTTCTGCCTTTTGGAGCGTACCATTTGAGAAATTTGAATGGTTATGTGCATCCCAAAAAGATTAATAGTAGATATTTGAAGCCTTATTTTCCAACTATTTGGAAAACATAAGGAATAAATAAACACTAAGTACAAGAACGCAAGATTACTCAAATGATAAATCTGAATTTGTTTTTTTTCATAAAGAGTTAAATACATTCTGTCATAAATTGGCCCAAAAATCATTACAATGCCTTAATTGTTCTTTTACAACAGACTTCCTATTCTTAAATGTGGGAGCCAACTGAATGGCCGTGGTCATTTCTTACTTTCGATCGGCCAATCTTTGGTTGGTGATCTGTAGTTTTGTGTCAGTTCGAATTAAGGCTTGATTCACTGCAGACAGCTCCTTCTCAAGTTGAGCTTTCTTCTCCAGTAGTTGAGTTCGAAAATGGGAGACAGACGAATGTTGTTCCTTCAGCACTGAGACTTCAGAATGTACTACGGAAACAAAGCTCTGATCTCTCGTTAATCTCTCCTCTACAACCTTGGTAGTATGACAAATGTTGATATAAAAGTCAATAGTAGCTGCTGCCTGAGATAGGTGACTTGAGACATTCATGCCGGACTGCTCAGCAATTTTGCAGCACTGAAGAAACCCATTCCTGATTATAGGCCTTTGTAGAGCCTCGAAGGGAATCCTCGAAAAGGAGATTAACAGTTCCAGGCAGGTGTCCAAATCTATCAAAGGTATAGAAGGCTTGCTGCTGGAGGAAGAAAAGCCCTCAAAAATTTCCAGCAAAGAGTCAGCCAAAACTAATGGCTCAGCTTCCTCATCGAATGTTGGAGAAGTAGAGGGGATGTCAAAGAGACTAGTTAGTCTTGCTTCGAAGACATCAACCTCATCGTTAGACATAAGGGGCGCAGAAAGAGTTATGGTGGAAGACACAGAAGACTGCATAGGGATAGGAGAAATGGGTGAGGCATCTTTAGCAGTCTCCATGGTCCTAGCCACCAATGAATCAAGTGAAGAAGGGTTGGAGCTAGGTAAAGGTGATAAATCACGGGTTGGAGAGCTGCCAGCACCCTCAATAGGGGGATCAACTGCCATCAGAGATAGGGTAGCAGTTGGAATTTCCTTGGAAGGAGGAGGAGGAGCAAGGCTCGATAGAGAAGTAAATTGAGGAAAGTCGAGGGTCAAGTGGGAAAGATGTGGAGTCAAACCAAGAGAAAGAAGTGCAGGAATGCTTAGCCTCAGGAAAAATGCAGGAAGTGTAGACCTTGGAAGTGGAAGTATGATCTGAATAGCCCTCACATCCTACATCTGATCAACCTCAAGTGAAACTGAGGGAGGCCTCACTGGAAAGATGAACTCAGTAGTTGCTGCTGCAAGAGGAAGAAATGTAAAGCAATGTTAAACTTCAATACCAAAGGCTGACAAAGGAAAATAGCTGAAGTATGAAAGAAATTACCCGCTCCAGAAGTGTCGGCAATGATGGGAGAACTATGAAGGGAGTAATGTCTGGCAGTTTGTTGCCTTCTTGCAGTTTCCCTTTATAGTGTATCAGCAGCAGCAGCTTCATCTCTCAGAAATTGTTGCTACCGTTTCTTCTTAGCTCTCTCAAAGACAATTATGGCCTTGGAACGCTCTCGTTCCACTGCTTTAGCAGCTGCCTCATGTATAGGGTTTTCAACAAAATCAGAAGAAGAGACAGTCATCTTCCTTCTCTTTTTTGTTTGTGCAGGCATTGAATGTTCTTCCTCAACTCCTTTCTCTCCAGTTTGGGATTCAGATTCTTCATAAGTAAGTTCCTCCACTCTGACCATTGTCTCATGCATGGGATCTTGAACCAAGCCAGAAGAGGGACGGCCACTCTTTTCCTTCTTTTCAGGAGAGACTCTTACTCTTGGGTTAACTCTTCTTCTGCTTCTTCTTCTGCTTGCACCTCAAAAACTTCCTTCTCAGGCTCAAGTAAAAGTCTCATTTTCTTTTGTTGCTGTTTGCTTTTGAGGAGATTTAGAGCTTGAATCTTCTGAGGAGAATCTTCCTGTGAGGTACCTACACCACTGTCACAAAAGAAAGAACTAAAGATAAGACTGAAAGCATTATAAAGAAGGTAAAAGAAAAGAGATGAGAGTATATACCTTTCTTCGTGGTGGCCCGAGTAACTCTAGGAGTAGAGGCAGACACAGGAACTGGAGTGGTCAGAACAGTGGAAGAAGTAGCAGCTCCAGCTCCTTTGGGCTTGGGTACATCTAACACCGTCAGTAGGTCTTGAGGGGGAATGGCCAGGTGCACTTCCATATTGGTCACCCACCAATTTTGGTATCTCTTCAAAATGTTACCTTGGGGAAGGAAGGGGATATACTCAAAATCGATCTAATCCTGTATAAATTTGGAAGTTGCCTCTTCCAGTCTGGACCTTCGAACTTTCACATCCCTTGTGGTAAGACTTAGATTGGTGTTACTACAGAGAGGTATTGGGACCCCTTGAGTGAAGCCAAATTGTCTAGCAAATTGTGCAGGACAATAGGGCTCAACAATGCATTTGTAAGCTCTGGGGTTCATGGTCCTAATGAATAATTCTCTGGGAATTAAAATGGAGGCCCATATATCCTTATGAACAAGTGAAGCACAGAACCTATCATTTAGGAAATTCTTCAACCAAAGTGGGCCAATAGTAGTGGGTTCGAAGGGACGAAAGCAGTAGGAAAGAGAAGAGGCTGAGAGTTGGTGGAAGAAAGAGAAGTAAAAAGCAAAAGTAGAAGGATAAAGAGAAGCATTGGCTATCCTCATACCATGAGTAGGAGGGTCTGGTTCAAAAAATTTAAGGCATTTGGATTGTAACTCGGGGAAATAGGCAAAAAGCCAAAACTGAAGAATCCAAATCAGTCCTCCTTGATTGACATCTAAGGGTTTCTCACAAAAAAGAGAGCAGGCTCTGTATATGTGACCTAGAACGTATGGGGCTAAAGCCACCATTTTCTGTAACATGAGGGCTTTGGCAAGAGGGGCAAATTTAGGCATAATTCTTTGAGAAGAAGTGCAGAATAGGAACTTGCAAAGCCAATATAATAAGAAAGAAAAGAATTCCCTATCGGTCATAAGACCCTCCCTTCTAATCTCAGCCTTGACAAAGTCACTATAGGATGAGTTAAGAGAGTGGAGGGAAAAAAGGACTGCTAGGTCAGGATAATCTGGTCCAATGGGGGTTCCAATGGGAGATAATCCTAAAAGATGGCAAATGTCAAGCACATTAGGGGCCATCATCCCACATCTGAATTGGAAGAAATTAAAAACAGAATTCCAAAAGCACAGAGCAGCAGGAACTAAAAAGGGGTCCTCTGAAATGGTTAACCTGGATAGCCGAAGGGCGTCAATGAGGCAGAGTTCTTGAAGGTCCAGGGTCCTACTAGGGACAACTCGATCATACCATTCTTGCCACTCCGGTCTCACCGTGGGCCAGCATCGGTGGGGGCGATTCGTCTTCCAGTTACTCCAGTCAAGGCCACCTTCGTAAAGGAGACAATAGTCTTCCAGACGAGGGTATAGAGCTAGAAGCTCAATAGGAATCTCCTTGAATATGGGACCAAGCATATAGTCTTGTTGCACATGACGACGAGGAATGAAGATGCGTCCGTCAATGGCACTTTTCTCCCCAGCTTTGTACTTTTCACATTCTGCATCAATGAGCCTTTTTAGGGCTATAGATGGGCTCGCACGCTCTACAACTGGCACTTTCAATGAAGAGGAAGCCATTGATAAAACGCTTTCTCAGAGGATGAAGCTGGAAAAGGGAGTAGAAAGAAGTGGGTGATGAATAGAGGCGAAGGGTTTTGTATGTTGAGCGAGCAAGTGATTTCAGAATGTGGAATAAAAGGATTTCAAAAGCCTTTATATCTGAAAGATACATCGCGTAAATTCGTTAAGTACTAAAAGTACGAATACGAAGAATTTCCTTCAATATTGATACTCTTGGAGGGAAAAAACATATGTCAGATGTTGATACCAGCTTCGAAGTTGAATGTTTGGCTTCGAAGCCAGATTTTGGCGCCAAAAGTCAAATAACAACGGCTTCGAAACTAAGAAGCCAGCTTCGAAGCACATTCCATGCTTAAGAATGTAAGAATACTCAAATATTCATTCACTTGGAAGGGGATTAAAGACCTATTTTGCGCTTCTTAATGAAAATAATGACCTTCGAAGTGAAACTTGTGACCCTGTGAGGATGGAAATTGGTGTTCAAAACATAACACACTAGATTTCGGCGCCAAAAGACCAATAACAACGGCTTCGAAACTAAGAGCCGGCTTCGAAGCGCATTCCGTACTCAATGGATACAAGAATGCTCAAGTATTCGTTTACTTCAAAAGGACTAAAGACCTGTTTTAGGTTTCTCAATGACAGTGATGTTCTTTGAAGTAAAGTTAGAAATTCCTTGGGAAGGGAAATTGGCATTCGAAACATCGAAACCTATAGTTGGTTTATATGTATATTCAGAAAAGTTGACTTTTTGAACTAAAACAGTGCAGCCCTCAAAATGAGCTTCCATAGTTTTGAAAATATGGACTGTTGTTCAAAACGAAAAGATCAATTTAGAACTGATTAATCTGCATTCCCTAAATTGGAAATGTTCATGGTCGTGTTGTTAGTATTCATTTTAAACGATTGAATCCAGGATCGAAGGAAAAGATTGTTCAGTTCGAAGCTCTGTAATTGCTTTTAAAGACAAATAGAGACAAGATCAAACCATATCAAACAAAGAGAAGTCTTGTATTAAAGCAAAAGCAGTTACATCGAATGGCCTTATTTGGGTACAAACTCAAGCTCATAAAAATAAGGAATGGAATAAATAACAAGATCATGAAATTTAGTCCAACAATGATCAATGAATTTTTGTTCTTTCTTTATTCTATCTTCTATGTCTTCTAACATTGGCTGCATGAGTTGATGTGCTCTCACTTCATAGTTGAGCTCTTCAGCCTTTATTTCGAAAGCCGCCTCTCTTAATCTTTGTTCCAATTCGTCTATGTCCAAGTCATCCCAATACGCAGAATCTTTATTCTTGAAATCATCGAATTCTTCAATGAAGTTCTCTGCTTCGTACTAGGCATGAACTCGAAGAGACGAAAGTTGGCCTAAAGATTGTGTAGTGGCCATAGAATTTCGATACCAGTAGAGGAGCAATAGAAGTTGGTCCAAGAACATATGAAGTTCTGCTTGGGCAAGGGGATTAAGGACATGGCCCCTAGTCAGAATATCACAAGCCCATCGAAGGTTCTTGAGAGGAACTTCGTCCTCAAGAACATTGAAGGGCAAGTGAGAGAAAGCTGCAAGCAGAAATTGAGCTTGTTTCCGCTCAGCTGGAGTAGGGGAAGGTAGAGGTTTGTAAGGTGGAAAGACGTTATCCATGGAAAGGGCAAGCCTCAGTCTCTCTGTCCAGCAAAGAGTTGGTAGAGGAGAAGGTGTGAATGCTTCAATTTCAGGAGATGGAGAAGAATGTGTGGATGCTTCTATTATGGGAGATGGCACGGGAGCAGAAGGAACAAAGGCATTAATATAATCGAGCCAGTCAGAAGAACAAATCTTCGCCTTCTGGGTTAAGAATGATGGGTTGTACCCTTGTGCTTCTTCTAGGCGTCGGGCAGCGTGCACTATCTTTGTAAGCATGGAGGATGTATACCATGCTACAAGCAGATTCTCCTCCAGACTACATGGATGGTCAATGGGCACGTAGGGGTAGACCACTGAACTTCGAGCATAGGAAGGAAACTCTAAAGGGTCAGTGAACTTAACAAAATGATGGTTGATTCGCTCCCTCAAATCACAGGTCTTAGGTGTTAACCAGCTTGTCCAGTCAGAACCCCCAGAAGAGGAAGAAGTTGCAACTTTATCCCATACAGAGGCTTGTGACGAAGAGTTTCCCAAATCCATATTTACAACTTTCCGAATTAAAGGATTGAGGGCAATTTGTTTGTAGTCCAAGGGTGAGACAGAAGAAGAACCTCCCATGTCCATATTTGTGAGTTTCTGGATCGAATGATTAAGGGCAATATGTTCGAAGTCCAAGGGTTGATAATTTGCAAAGGCATCCATGACCTGAATATAGAAATGTGGGTAAAGATGGCTAATAAATGCATGGACGTTCTTTCGATGAGGAACAGCATCGACATATGACTCTTCGTGTGCTCGATCGTTGGAGGAAAAAATTAATTCGGCCATGAAATGTATCAGTCTGTTCGAATGCTAAGACGGTGGAAGTGTTCAAAGGATTAAACGAGAGTTTAATACAGATGATGAGTGACAGTTGCATTTCTAGGAAGATGCAAAACCCATGCACGTTCTAAGACGCGGGAAAAAGACCCTGCTCCACTAATATCACCAAGTCTTGGGTATATTAGTGCGGGGGGTAATGTTGGCTGCATATTTTGTACAAGCAGTTACAATTTGACGCGTGGCAAAGTAAGGGTAATATGGGGAGACCATTCAAGTCTTCGATCCTGATCGTACACGTGGCAGTTGATATTGGTTGTTATGAGATCTGAGTAGCAGTGAATCAACAAAAAGATGCAAGGTGATGTGGCATCAGCGGTTATTCTTATTTAAATTCAAATTTATGAGGGAAGCTTAACTGCAAATGATGGCATAATGGAGCTAATCTTAAGGCTATATAATCAGCGATCATGGGGGAGCAGTTCGACGGTTGGAAATACAGTTCGACTGTCATCTTTGAGCAGTATAAATAGCAGAGAAGGCCCTGGAAAAAAACCCCCAGACTCAGATCCAAGAAACCAGTTTTACTTTACATATTTTGTTCTAGTTTTTATATTTCCTGTTCTTTACATTCCTGTACTTTAAATTCCTGCACTGTACTTCATTCATAGGAGTAGTTTCAAGTAGATTGTCGCTGTAAACCTCTACGAGGCTGAGTTTGGATCATTGTAAGTTTTTCATACTAATGAAATGTTTCAATTGCTCTTTATTTAACTGTTCTTGTGCTTAAATTCTCCTAAATCAAGCTACCAGTAAAAGTCCTCTTCATTGAGGCTGAAAGAACTACAACACAATCGTCTGATAATTGGTTGGCAATCAAAATTCTGTAAGGACTGATTGATCCTTGCTGGCACGCTCATAATTACAAAAATAACCTTCGAAAGCTAAAAAGCCAACACTATCCTTGATTATTTTATTTACTGTTCTTCTTGTTCTTCCAAACTCTAGTCCCATCTTTCTCTGACTTTTTTTTATTGGGCTCTCAAGGCTTGAGAGAACACTACAAATGGAGGAATAGAAAAATTATAAAAAATCATAAATAAAAACAAAAAATTAGGGTTTGACCCTTTTAACAAATAATTTTTAATTTCTTTAAGTTTTATAACAATTTCAATCATAGATTGAATTGAAGCGTTTTGAGGACGATTTGAGTCTGAAATAATAGAATTTCATTCGAAATGAAATCCAATTGTGCTATTTGACAAGAAACTCTGTTTGCATTTATTTGGATTTCACTTCCATTAATATTTTAACTTAAAGCACAATTTGCAGTAGAATCTCTGGAAATCCAAAAAAATCTATCTCATAGTAAAAAAAGGGTAAATTACCAATAGATCTTAATAGCTGGATTTAATTCTCATCAGATCCTATTGAAATTAAGTCTTAGTAAAATCGTTGATAAAAATAATTTTGTGGCCTTTTTTTTTGGATATGTCGCTAAAAATTGACAATTAGTGACTTTGTAATTACAATTTTTATAAATTGTTGTTAAAACTTACAATTAATGACTTTTTCTGTGACAAATTTTTTAAACTGTGGCTGAAAGTTGAAAATTAATGACTTTTTTTGGGCAATTTTTTTAAAACTATAAGTGACATTTTTTAGGATAAAATTTTCAAACCATCACTAAAAATTGACAATTAGTGATATTTTTTAATGGTATTTGATGAAAAATACCATTAATTATTATATAACCTATTAAAAAATAAGTCTATCTATTAGGACTTACGTGTAAGTCCCTTCAAAAATTATGGTAGATTGGTAATTCAACTATTCTTGATGTCCCTTTTGTGGGGGATGGGGTCTTCAATGTGACAGTAACGTGGAGATCGGGTCACTTAGAGGAGATCCGTCGTAGTTGTCGTTGGTGGCCGAGAAGAAAGTTTGTGTCAAAAGCATGAAAAAAGAGTGAGGTGGGTATTGATTGGCCATGGAGGTCTCATCGTCGGAGTCAGAGTCAAAGTCGGAGTCGTCCACCATTGGAAAGAGAGGAGGGAGGAAGAGAGAGAGAGAGAGAGCAAGCTCATGCATAAAATTCCCAACATTCATCTAAAGCCAAACATACTCCTAAGTTAAACTCCACTTAGGATATCAAAACCCAACTCCAAACTTGATAGTAGGTGTGACCAAACACCCCATTTCAACTATATAAAAAAAAAATGCAGATTTTGTTTACTTCATTGTCTTCATTCTTCTCTCTTTAACTTCTCTCTACGTTCTCTCTCATTTTCCTTTACTTTCTTGGTGGCAAAACACCCCACCTTTGCTCCATCGTTACACCACCACCTTAACCCACCATCTCCACCACCGTTAGCCATCTTATCTTGCCGGAAAAAAGGTCCGGTCGGTCACTCCTTCACTCTATCCGAAAATACCACAATAGAAGTACCAACTCTAGATTTTTCTTAATCTTTTGAAGAATCAAAGCTTGGGGTTTATTTTCTTGATGGATTAGAGGTCTTTAATTAGTAAGAGTCTTTCCCTAAAAAGTTTAGTTTAAGGCTTTACATATTTTGAGTTAGAGATGATAAAATTTTTCTATTTTAGATCTATTATGATTTGGAGTTTGATTGTTGAGTTTTATACTCTCAATTAGTTTCTATGAATATTTTAAATGTAGAAAAATGATCAATTTGATGGTTGTTTTGGAGATTGAGATTTGGGTTAATCGTGGTTTGAATGTGATGTAAAAATTGGGGATTTTAGTGTTATGAAATTTATATGTTGAAATTGATTTGATAAATGGTGGATTGGGTATCTATATGTTCTTGTTGGCACTATAAATCTGTAATTTTTATTATTATTTATTATTTATATAATTGCAGGACATGTGGCATCCTCCTACTCATTTGGAGGTTATGATAAGTTATGAAATGTGAAAAGATGATGGAGAATAAAGTGGAGAACATGGAGTATGAATTGCAGGTTAAAGAAAGTTATGAAGACATGGAGGGATATGTGGTATTGTGGGAATGAAGATGGAAGAGTGGGTAATTTAGGTGGTTATTGGGTTGTTATTGCTGGAAGTTTTTTCCTACAAATATTTACTTATAAATAGCCATTCATGGCTATATTGTAAAGGGGCCAGAATTCATAATCAAAGACAATTGATTTCAATATTTCTTGTCATTTTCCTTATTGTTAGACTTATTTATTTTGATGATTTATTTAATTATTTTTTAATTTATTTGAAAGAGAAAAATAGAATCCAAAATTTATCTTTATGATTTATTTAATTATATTTTAATTTATTTGAAAAAGAAAAATAGAATCAAAATTTATTTTGATGATTTATTTGAAAGAGAAAAATAGAATCACGATTTATTTTGTCCCATTAATTCTCACCTAAACTTTTATCCTAAATGTTGTTAGAATATATTTAATATTTGATTAAATCAGGAGCTCAAACAGCCTAAAATAAAGGTTCAAACAGTCTAGCACAACAACAGGCCAAAAGGTTCAAGTGGAAGATATTCAAATTAGTAATGATGGAAGTACAATGGCTATAAACAGTTATAAATTCAAATGAATACAACAACTATAAATTTCATTATATATACCAAAACCTCTAATGTAAACAAGTTACAAAAAAAAATCAAAAAATATTCTTTGATTTATAATCACTCACATCTATTCTTTGAAAAATTCTCTGAGAAGTATTCTTTAATTTTTGTTTACATCTTCTCTCAGAAATTATACACTAAGCCTTATAGCATTAAGCTCATCTTTCTTGTGTGAGGTTTACAGAAAAACCAGAGCTTCATTTTTATATCTATCTTTGAGAGATAATTCTTGTAGCTTTCTGTGAAAGAAAAAACACTTTCTTTTCAACCTTGTAAGAATGTAGTACACTCAGTGTTCTTGACTTAGAAAGTCTATGTAAAATCCGTGGAGGATTGCTCCATCTGTGAAAAGGATGCTAGCACCTTGTGAAGCTAGAGAATAGTAGAAAATCTCAAGTAAAGCTTGAGGAGTGTACGTAGGCCGAGTTGAACCCGAACCACTATAAATTTGTTTGCCTTTCTCTCCCTTATCTCTTTATTTTATTTAAATTGCCATAGCTATATTTCATATTTTTATTGTGTTAAAATCATTAAGTGACATAGTTGTTAGAACACTTGTTTTAATTATTTTTATTTCATCAACTATATTTATCTATTGTGCTAGTCATAATTTTTATTACGGTATTATTATTGTTAATTATAAAAACCTAATTCACCCCCCCTTTTAGGTTGTCTTTTGGGTAACACTTATCTTAGAGTAGTTTAACATAGATTTATATTTCGAAACATTTATTTTTAGCATTTCCTTTTCAAAGCATTTTATGCACTTCTTTTTCGAAGCATATGAGTAGAGTCCTCTTTATTGAGGCAAAAGAACCGTCAACACAATCGTTTGATAATTGGCTTGAATTTAATCTGTAAGGATTTTTCAATCCTTGCTGGCACGCTCGCATTTATGATATTTTCCTTCGTAAGAAAAATAAGCCAACAATTTTTGGCACGCCCAGTGAGACGTCAAGTGTAAGAAATGAAAAATGAATTGGATTTGTCCATTTCAAATAGTCTAGATGAAATTTATTGCCATAAACAAAAATTTTGAATCTTCAAGAAGAGATCCATTTTCTTGATGAAATAAACTTTCATCCCTTACAATATTATTTGGTGGAAGAAAAAAGACACCATTTAATTAGAGAAATTCATCAACTTGATATGGAAATTCGCCAATGAAATGATGAGTTATCAACTCTCACTACTAAGTCTTTAACTGAGGCTTTAATGGCCGGAATTGGCGAATTTTTTCAAAAACTTTTCATGGTTAAAAATAGCAAAAGCAAAGAGTTGATTTCATCAATGGCTCGGGGGGTTCAAGAGTCCGTTTTTAAAGAGCCAAATTATGAAATTAACATAACGAAAGAGTATGTTCTTGAGCTAAATTTGGCTAAGAATGATGTTCCATGCATGGCTCGGGGGGTTTCAAAACCAATTTTTAGATAGTCAAGTCATGAAAATAACATATCCATGGGTGATTTTCATAAGCCATTAATGGCTAACATGGAAAAACAACCCACTTTTTCAAATAATTATGAAAATCAATTCGGCAAAAGTCGTGTTTTTAAAACAAACATGGTCAAGAATAATGAACAAGCCACTGTTCATGAATTCAAAATTTTTGACATTTTTCAAAGTGTCAAAAAGTATGAATTTTCATGGTCACACTACACCATGACTTTTGTTGTTCGAAATCCATTTTGGATTTGTGGATCACATCAAATGTTGACTTTGATGGAATGGCTAACAAATAATATTTCGTTATTGCAATATATTGAGCAAAAAATATTGTTATTAGTTGATCCATAAAACCATCACCATTTAGTTTTGTAGTTACCTTCGAAGCATGTCTCAAGACACTTCGAAGCATGTTATTCATTGAAATATCATTTTATAGCCATTAATGGCTAGTTAAAATGCCAAACTAATTTCATAGTAATCCAACTCTTTGGAATTGGTTCAAAGAGATGTCGTGAGCACTTTCGAAGGATGACTTTGATCCTTTAGTAACATATGTGACTTTCAAAGGGCGGTTTTGTCATCAATAAACACCTTTAAAATGTAACATGGGATGAGAAAACTTTCGAAATGTGTACCTCCCTTCAAATATATATAAAATGACAATTAATTAATTATCGAATAATGCTTATTTTTGGCATGATAATTAGTGGCTTTACTGATAACCATTTTTATAGCCATTTGTTACATGAAAATGTAACTAGTATTCTACAAAATTTGGTTCGAAGAACAACGGTTTTGGTGTCTTCGGAGAATTAATAATTGGTTTAAAGCATAAAATTAATATTTTCATTAATTATGTGTGAATCAAAACATACAAAATTTGAATAACCACAATGTTGGCCAAAAGTTACTTCGAAAGCCCTTTTGCCATAATTTTGTAAGCTTCGAAGCACTCCATCTTGTATCAACAACAGCTTTGAAAAAATAGTGATGGTTGTGAACCTTCGAAGCTTTGCCGAGTATTTCCAAGGATGTAATCTGTCCTTTGTCGACACTTTCGACCTTCGAATGATGATTTGGGTCATCTATACCACCTTCGAAGCTAGTTATTTAGCATGTGTAACAATTTGCTAAGGTGAATCATTGGCTTTGCCTTGAAAATATGTGGTTATCCTTTGAAGCTTTTCTGCAATAATATTCCTTCAATATGTATATATATAATTCGCAACATCTAGTCATAATTTCATGCTCATTCGAAGCATTTTATTGGTGCTATTATATCATTTGAAGCATTTTGTTGATATTATTCGAAGCACTTTATTGCTTAGATTAGTCATGTTCTCGGTTTGGCCCTTCAAAAATTCAAGTAAACATCATTTTTAAGGGCCGCGGGGAGGTGATGTTGGCACCATAAATCTGTAATTATTATTATTAGTTATTATTTATATAATTGCAGGACATGTGGCATCCACTTACTCATTTGGAGGTTATGATAAGTTATGAAATGTGAAAAGATAATAGAGAATAAAGTGGAGAACATGGAGTATGAATTAGAGGTTAAAGAAAGTAATGAAGACATGGAGGGATGTGGCATTGTGGGAATGAGGATGGAAGAGTGGGTAGTTTTAGGTGGTTATTGGGTAGTTATTGCTGGAAGTTTTTTCCTACAAATATTTACTTATAAATAGCCATTCATGGCTACATTGTAAAGGGACCAGAATTCATAATCAAAGACAATTAATTTCAATATTTCTTGTCATTTTCCTTATCTTAGGAGTAGTTTAACATAGACTTATATTTCGAAGCATTTATTTTTAGCATTTCCTTTTCAAAGCATTTTATGCACTTCCTTTTCGAAGCATATGAGTAGAGGTAAGTAATTATTACTTTGATTGTTCACTCAATCGTCTTTCTCCGTCTCCCTCATTCTTCTTTTAATTTTTCTTTTCTCTACATTTGGCAATTTTGAAGTCCTCTTCATTGAGGTAAAAGAACCATCAACACAATCGCTTGATAATTGGCTTGAATTTAATCTGTAAGGATTTTTCAATCCTTGCTGGCACGCTCGCATTTATGATATTTTCCTTTGTAGGAAAAATAAGCCAACAGTTCTATAAATGATTTTGGAGGAATTTTATTAATGATTGAAGCGGATTTACCTAAATTGTTGAGTTTATGAAAATATTAATTTTTGACTTTTGACTTTTGTGGTTTAATTGATGGTGGTATTGTGCATATAAATTGGTTGGATATTTACAAAAGTTAATAACTCAAAAATGTTCAAGTTTGCGTGTTGTGGAGATTGGATAAGTTATTTATTTGGGTGACTTGAAGTTGGAGGAGTTCTTTAGCTTGGTTTTAGCTCTCATTCCATACCATGTCTTATTTAGGATCAATCTTATAGATGTAATTTTCATTGAAAGCTTTCCCCTAATTTTAGATCTTATTTACTAATTGTTAGGATTGGAGGAAGGCATCTCTACACCTCTTTAGAATTAACTCGTAGGGTTTCAAATTTACACTTTTGCTATTTTGGAGGTGAGTATACTTACCATGGAAATTTACCTTATCTCTATCTTTAATACAAAGTTTGAAAATATTTTTGAATTAAAGGAAGTAACACATTTCATCATGATATATGTATAAGAAAAAAATCTATAAATTTATTGAAATCAAAGGTTGAGTTTAAATAAATATATGATTTCATTTGTATAATGGAGCATTAATTTTTATGAGAATTTATTTAAGTCGAGTCCTTCAAATTTTATGATGATGATGATTAATTGGCAATGAAACGTCATGCAAGAGTATTTATTTTTATTGATCATATAACTGAATATAGCTTTTGGGACCACAAGGGCCGAAATGTTTTAAGAACCATAAGGGTCGTTGTACATAAGGGGTCCTGGGGACCGAAACATTTAAATGAGAATTAAAGTGCTACGATGACATAAGTTATGTTCCTATGGTTATGTTTTGGGTAACAGTACCGTCACCACCTAAGTCGCAAGGTAACGCGACCCTAAGGCTATGTAGTGGTTCGTATGATGGACATGAAATCTTAATTTATTGAAAAGTTGTATTTTCGTTTACTTTCCTTATTCAAATGTATTTTCCTGCATTATGAGACTCTTTGGGAAAATCTTGATAACGGATTATGCAATTTTTTTCAATTTGTATAAATTTCAGTCCAATTAAGCTCTTATGTTTATTATCTTTATTTTGAACTCAATTGGAAGGAGCAAGTTTTATAACTCCATGAGATTGGTATCTAGTTCATTCTTTTTAAATTAATTTTTTTTTTTAGATTCCTAGACTTTTGTGTGGCTCGCCTTAACTTGGAAGATTAGAGTTTCTAGAGGATCAAATGTGGGCATCTTGTACCTGAGGTTTTTGCCTAGGGTCACTCTACGATGTAGTTTTATCGTTTGTTTTTATGAAGGAGGTTGATTGTAAATATTTGCTTTATGAAGTTAGATATATTGATGGATTCATGAATAGTTCGTTTTATCATTGGGGTAGTAGTGCATGGGAACTATCTTAGTAGCATGATGATATTTTTGTCTTTGAATGGATCATCTCATATATGTTGGCCAATCAAAAGGTCTTATGCACTATTGGTGATGTGATATAAGAATTATACAGGTGATTATTGTGTATAGGTGCTATAGCGTTGAAGTGCGCCCTCTTGGCAGGGTTTGCCTTGACGAGATTGGGTCATGGCATTTTTGGTATCAGAGCGTTAGGTTATGAATCTGTAGACTAGTTACTTTAGAATTAAAATTGATAGGATATTGTAGTTAGTAATTCAATTATTGATGATGTTTAATGGTGATTTAGTACTCTAAGATTTAATTGTCTTGTTATATAGGCACGTATGGCAAGGCGAAAAGTTCATAAGAGTCGCCCCTTTACAAAAATACTTGAGGCTAAGTGAGAGCCACATCATAGTGCTGGAAATGAAGTTCCACCTTGGGTTTAGGAAGAAGAGATTGAACAAGAATCGCATAATAAGCAAACTCAAGAGTTAAGTGCCAACCCAGAAGTGGGGCATTCAGATGGAGTTGTACCACCAAGGGCTAACGCAACTCCAACGTTTTTAGACCCTAGTGTGCAACGCCTTTTAGAGTCAGTGGCTAGCCTAGCAGAGAGGCAAACTCACATCCTTGAACAACATAAAGTAGCACAGGCCAGGCCAATAGTGCAACCTACAGAGAACCATCTCACTTCAATTGAGAGGTTCAAGAAGTTAGGGGCTCCATCATTTTCTAGATCGCCAAATCGTATGGAGGCAGAGGCTTGGTTACAGAGGGTAGAGCAGATATTTTCAGTGATGGAAGTATCAGACCAGCAGTGAGTTGCACTTGCTAGTTTTAAGCTGGTGGAGGAGGCCGAATATTTGTGGGAGGCAACGCAACGCCTACTTATGGCAAGTGGCACTGGAGGATTGAACTGGAACCAATTCACTAAGGTTTTCAATGACAAGTACTTTCCAGCTACCTATCAGTATGAAAAAGAGAGAGAGTTCCTTCGGCTAGAGCAAGGGGATTTGACTGTAGCCCAGTATGAAGCTAAGTTTATTTCTTTATCTCATTTTGCCCCTTTATTTGTGGATGATGAGGAGGTCAAATGTCGTCGTTTTACAGATGGATTAGATTTGGATATCAAATCTTGTATTCGAGTATTGGGAATAACTAACTATCCCACCTTAGTTGATAAAGCCTTAACAGTTGAGAAAGATGTCATAAAAATGAAGTTAGCAGAACAACAGAAGAAACATCACCTTAGTTCATCCCATCATGAGAACATATTCAATAGACCGTCCAAGAGAGGTGGTCATGGTTATGGTTCAATCAAGAGCTCAAGTGCATATCAAAAAATTAGAGAGCATCCCATCCCAACCCAAAGCATTTTTAATCAACGTCATGGACAGTCTAGTAGGACATCATCTCAATTTACTGGAAGTGTTTGCAGGCAATGTAGGAAAGCACATACAGGCGTATGTCATATTGGTACCGACTTGTGTTTTCGTTGTGGCTAGAAGGGTCATTTGGTGAAAGACTGCACAGTTCCTAAGATGACTAATTTGGGAGATACACGAGCTTGCTTCAATTGTGGGCAACCCGAACATTTGGCTAGAGATTGCACTCGAACCGCTTCATCTGCTAGTACTAGAGTTGGCAATAATAGAATTTCAAGTGGAAGCCAAAGGAAGGCTGGCGGGGAGGTCAGGATGGGACTAGGTTTGGCAAGCAGAATAAATGAGGTGTTCAATTCAATAGATAAACCTCACAGGGGAAAGTTTTTGCTCTGACTCAGTGGGATGCTCAGGCTAATCTAGAGGTGGTGACATGTATTATTTACGTGTTCAATAGGGAGGCACATGTACTTATTGATCCGGGTTCTACGCATTCTTTCGTATCTCTATCATTTTCTTTGCATGTTGGTAAAGCTAGTGAACCTTTAGGCTACTATTTATCCATTGTTACTCCTATTGGGGATTGTGTTATAATTGAGGAGGTATATCGAGGTTGTGTATTACAGTTGAGAGATAGGGTGATGGTAACGGATTTATTATTTTTAGAGATGCTTGATTTTGATTTGATTTTGGGAATAGATTGGCTGGCTTCTTACCATGCTTCGGTGGATTGTTTTAGAAAAGAGGTAGTATTTTCCAATTTTGGGGAACCTAAATTTAGATTTTGTGGAGATTGATGTGCGTCCCCATCTTATATTATTTTTGCTATTACAGCTAGAAAAATGCTTAAGAAAGGGTGTCAAGGATACTTAGCCTATTTAGTTGACTCCGAGTTGAGTGGTCTAAGGTTGAAGGATATACCAATTGTGTGTGACTTCGTAGATGTTTTTCCTAATGAATTGCCTAGATTACCCCAGATTGAGAAATTGAGTTTGCTATTGACTTAATTCCTGGAACTGCCCCAATTTCTAGTGCACCTTACAGTATGGCCCCAGCAGAACATATGGAGCTTAAGGTGCAATTGCAAGAGTTATTAGATAAAGGCTTCATTAGGCCAAGTGTCTCACATTGGGGATTACCTGCGTTATTTTTTATGAAAAAAGATGGCACCATAAGATTGTGCATTGACTACAGACAGTTGAATAAGGTCACGGTGCATAATAAGTATCATTTGCCTCGTATAGATGATTTGTTTGACCAACTTCAAGGAGCATGTGTGTTTTCCAAAATTAATCTCAGATCAGGGTATCACCAACTTAAGATTAAGAAAGAAGACATATCGAAAATTGCTTTTCGAGCTCGCTACCGCATTTATGGACCTTATGAATAAAGTGTTTCAACCATATCTTGACCAATTCATGATTGTATTTATTGATGACATACTTGTTTATTCAAAGAGTCAAGAGAATCATCAACAACACTTGCGGGTGGAATTGCAGACTTTGCGAGAAAAGAAGTTGTATGTTAAGTTTAGCAAATATGAGTTTTGGTTAGATCGTGTCTTAATGGTGCCGCAATCAATGAAAACCCCTCTACAAATCTACGATAGTAGCCTGCCAACCCTAAAAAGCTCCTCACCTCGGTCACGTTAGTAGGACGATCCCAATTCACCACAGCCTCTATTCTCTTCGAATCATTTTTGTGGATTCAAAGAGACTAGAGGCTGTGGTGAATTAGGATCGTCCTACTAACGTGACCGAGGTGAGGAGCTTTTTAGGGTTGGCAGGCTACTATCGTAGATTTGTAGAGGGGTTTTCATTGATTGCGGCACCATTAACATGTTTGACTTGTAAAAATACCAAATTTGAGTGGACGGAGAATTGTGAATGGAGTTTTCAAGAATTAAAGAAGCCACAGTGCTTACTATACCGTTGAGTGGTGAAGGATTTGTTGTTTACAGTGATGTTTCTCATCAAGGGCTCAGTTGGTTGTTGATGTAAGATGGAAATGTGGTGGCCTATGCATCTAGACAATTGAAGCATCATGAACACAATTATCCCACCCATGATTTAGAACTCGCAGCAATTGTTTTTGTTTTAAAGTTGTGGAGACATTATTTATATGGGGAAAAATGTGAGATATTTACTGATCATAAGAGTTTGAAATATTTATTCACCCAGAGGGATTTAAATTTGAGGCAAAGGAAATGGATTGAACTGATTAAGGATTATGACTACACCATTAATTATCATCCAGGAAAAGCTAATTTGATGGTTGATACTCTTAGTTGGAAATCTACAGGGAGATTAACTTACATTCAGGGCATTCAATTTGGTCTCTTACATGAAATAAAATCTATTGGAGTTGATCTAACAGTTAGGAATTCAGGATCCTTGTTAGCGACAAGTAAAGTGAGACCTTTGTTGGTGGACCACATTCGAGAAGCCCAACGGAAAGACTCAGTTTTGGAGAAGACCCGAGCTTGAGTGAAAGATGGTACTCTGTCAGACTTTATTATTAAAGAAGATGGTGTGTTGATGTTTAAAAATCGATTATGTGTTCCAAATGAGTCTGAGATAAAAAGGGAGCTATTAAATGAGGCCCATAACTCACCTTATGCAATGCATCCGGGGAGTACAAAGATGTATTGAAATTTAAGAGAAAGTTATTGGTGGTCAAATATGAAGAAAGAGCTAGCAGAATTTGTGACAAGGTGTTTGGTATGTTAGCAGATTAAAACAGAGCATCAACGCCCAGCTGGTTTACTTCAACCTCTTCCTATACCTAAATAGAAATGGGAGCATATCACCATGGAATTTGTTTCGGGCCTGCCTCGCACACAAAAGGGGCATGACTCTATTTGGGTGGTTGTAGAGAGGTTGACCAAATCAACATACTTTTTGGCTACTAAGAAAAACTTTTCACTTGATTGATTAACAAAAATTTATGTGGATGAAATTGTAAGATTGCATGGTGTGCTGGCAACTATTGTTTCAGACAGAGACTCGTCCTTCACATTCCACTTTTGGCCTAGTCTTCAAAATGCCATGGGTACTAAATTGAGATTTAATACAACTTTTCACCCCCAAATCGACGAGCAATCCGAGAGGACAATCTAAACTTTAGAAGACATGTTGAAAGCTTGTGTCCTAGATTTTTGAGGTAGTTGGAATGAATACTTGACATTAATAGAATTTGCATACAATAATAGCTATCAATCAAGTATTGGAATGGCTCCCTATGAAGCTTTATATGGGCGAAGATGTAAAACTCCAACGTGTTGGGATGAGATTAGAGAGAGAAAATTGTTAGAGCCAGAGATTGTTCAAATTACTACTAATAAAGTGCATATTATTCGAGAAATATTGAAAGTGACTCAAAGTAGACAAAAGAGCTATGCAGATAATCGGAGGAGGGATTTGAAAATTCAAGTTGGAGATCATGTATTTTTACGAATCTCGCCATGGAAATGAGTGATGCAATTTGGTAAGAAAGGCAAACTAAATCCAAGGTATATTGGGCCATTTGAGATACTAGAGCGCATTGGCAAGACAGCTTATCGTTTGGCTTTACCACCTAGTCTATCTCACATTCACAATGTGTTTCATGTATTTACGCTGAAGAAGTACATGCCTGACCCATCACACGTGTTAGATTTCCAACCAATTCGACTCAAGGATTATTTATCTTATGAAAAGGAAGCCATAGAGATTGTGGACATGAAGGATCAAGTACTACGTTCTAAGACTATACCACTAGTAAAGGTATTGTGGAAAAATCATGCTTTGGAGGAAGTTACTTGGGAGTAGGAGGATGATATGAAAATTCGATATCCATATCTTTTTCAAGGTATGAACTAGACTAAATAAATAAATAAATTTCGGGAATAAAATTTCCTTTAAGGGGGTAAAATTATAATATTCCATACATTCATCTAAAGCCAAACACACTCCTAAGTTAAACTCCACTTAGGATATCAAAACCCAACTCCAAACTGGATAGTAGGTGTGACAAAACACCCCATGTCAACTAAAAAAAAAGTGCAAATTTTTTTTACTTCATTGTCATCATTCTTCTCTCTCTAACTTCTCTCTACATTCTCTCATTTTCCTTTACTTTCTTGGTGGCCAAACACCCCACCTGTGCTCCACCCTTACACCACCACTTTAACCCACCATCTCCACCACTGCCAGCCATCTTATCTTGCCGGAAAAAGGGTCTGGTCGGCCACTCATTCACTTTATTTGAAAATAGCACAATAGAAGTACCAACTTTAGATTTTCTTAATATTTTGAAAAATCAAAACTTTGGGTTTATTTTCTTGATGGATTAGAGGCTTTTAATTGGTAAGAATCTGTAATAACCCTCACCATTGATTACTGATAACCCTACTGATTACTGCTAAACTATGACTGATTATGATAAGTAATTGAATCGACTGAAACACTGAACTGACTGATTGAACGTACTAGCTTAAATTCATGTCTATCTGTTTGACTGTTTAATTATCTGTTCATGTTTTATGTTTAAACTGCAAATTGAAGGCCTTATCGATGGCCGAATCTGAAATTGATTAGTGATATGTGTTAATCGTAATTTATGTGATTTTATGGCATATTTATCTAAAATGTGATTTAGTATGATTAAATTAGATTAGATAATGTAAAACACATAAGTTGGTTTTATCTACCAAAATGCCATTGTGAGTGGGCCACTACCTTAGACCATATTTGAGCCTTATTACACTCATTCATACACATTTCATCAGCTCATTTCTAAGCACAACCGACTAGAGTGAGAGAGTGAGAGAATAGGAGTGATTTCAACTTGATTTTGTGGATTGGCTTGAAGAACTTGAAGAACTGAAGTATAGATTGCATATTGAGCTCCTAGACCTTGAATACAAGACTTAAGGTAGAGTAATTACCTTCTTGATTGTGTATTTGAGTTGATTCTTGCATGGTTCATGAGCCTCTAGTGATTTAAGCCTAGAATTGGTCCTTATATGTTGAATTGAAGCTCATTCCATGCATGCATGCTTATATCCTAGCATTTTGAGGTTGACTACATAGAATTTGGTACATGCATGTTCATATTATTGGTATAGTCCATGATTTCATCATGTTTTGGAAAGAATTGGCTCAATTGAGCTAGCTTTTGAAGCTTTGAAGTTGTTGAATTCATGCATGTTACACATTCATCATGTTCTTGAAATATTTGTTGAAATTGGGTTTAATTCCCTCACCTTTGGGCCTTGATTTTACAAATTGAGCTTTGAATCATGTCATACTATGTATTTACAAGTGTTTTCCAGGAAATGGGCCCAAAGTAATCGAATTTGTTACATTTGAAGTTGAATTTGAGCTTGAGATTCAAATCTGGGAATTCCAGATTTTGAACTCACGCTCGAGCGGGGTGACTGGCGCTCGAGCGTGAAATTCGTGCTCCCAGCACTTTACACTGTTTTGAAGTCCGCTCGAGCGGGGAAAATTACGCTCGAGCGGGACCTTGTGCCTTACGCTCGAGCGGGTGTCGAGCGCCCAATCGAGCGTGATTTTCACACATCCAGCACTTTTGACTGTTTTGCAGTACGCTCGAGCGGGTAAGTCTACGCTCGAGCGGAAACCTTTGTCTTCCGCTCGAGCGGAGTAACCTACACTCGAACGTGAACCCCGTTTTCTGAAAATTCTGAAAATATTTTTTTAAGTGCATCTTTGCATCCTCATTCCATTCTAGGCATTCCTAGGCCTAGTTTAAGGTATCTTAATGAGGATATAGATGTAGAACCACACCAAGGCAAATTAGGGATTAAGTTATTATTTTCCCAACTGTGTAGCTTAGTGTGTGTTTAATCTGTAACTGTGTAGGGTTGGCATCTGAGGACGCGCTCTAGCTTAACTGTAGTCCAGAACTCTGTGAGTAACAACTATGTAAAGATATGTTCAAATATGAATATCTTCTAAATGGTTAAACTGTACTGTTTCTGAATTGATACTGTTAACTGAATGAATGTTTGTCCTTTATTCTGAACTGTATTATGGCATCCATAGCAATATACTGTTATTGAACTGTTACTGCTACTGTCACAGAGATCTCTGTCGGTTCCCATGTTAGAACCACTACTATTTACTGATATGATGGCCACCACTGACTGTTCGGTCTTTTAAGACCTACTGTTTACTGTACTGCTATGCTAATGGATGTACCACATATGACTATTATGACTGAATGACTGAAATACTGAGTTAATGAACTGTTTTTATTACTATAAGGACATTCATTCTTAACCTCTTTACGCATTATGTTATTCACTAGGCTTTAGCTCACTGCTCATATATATATGTAGGTGTACAGGCATCAGACCGTTGCTAGAAGCGTCGGGGTAAACTCCAGTTTTGTCAAGCCAACCTATGTGTCTCACTACGAGGTTCCGAGTCTGTTCAAGCTAAGGCTACGGGGTGTTTTAGTTTCCCCCTTTCTGTTCTGTTTTTGTGTAGACTGTATACACTGTACTGTACTGTTTTAATAGGGATTAAGTCCCTGTTCTGAATGATTGTAAATGTTGTACATACTGTTTTGTTTCTGAATGTGAATCTATATGAAAATTCTATTTGCATACAGACTGTCACAGCTCATAGGACATTGTCTATTTACTGTTTTGGCTTCCGCTATGCCCCTGTACTCTGTATTATTGTCTGACTGTTAAGCAGGCCTTTGGTAATCTTGGATTACTGGCCGGTTACGGTACTAAACCCATAGGGGCGGGTTTGGGTCGTGACAGAATCTTTCCCTAAAAAGTTTAGTTTAAGGTTTTACATATTTTGAGTTAAAGATGATGAAAATTTTCTATTTTAGATATATTATGATTTGGGTTTGATTGTTGAGTTTAATACTCTCAATTAGTTTCTATGAATGTTTTACATGTAGAAAAATGATCAATTTGATGGTTGTTTTGGACGTTGAGATTTGGGTTAATCTAGGTCTGAATGTAATGCAAAAATTGGGGATTTTGGTGTTAGGAAATTTATATGTTGAAATTGATTTGATAAATGGTGGATTGGGTATCTCTATGTTCTATAAACGATTTAGGAGTAATTTTATTAATGATTGAAGTGGTTTTACCTAAGTTGTTGAGTTTATGAAAATATTGATTTTTGACTTTTGACTTTTGTGGTTTAATTGATGGTGGTATTGTGCATATAAATTGGTTGGATATTTAAAAAAGTTAATAACTCAAAAATGTTCAAGTTTGTGTTGTGGAGATTAGATAAGTTATTTGTTTGGGTGACTTGAATTTGGAGGAGTTCTTTAGTTTGGTTTTAGCTCTCATTCCATACCATGTCTTATTTAGGATCAATTTTGTAGATGTTGTAATTTTCATTGAAAGCTTTCCCCTAATTTTAGGTCTTATTTACTAATTGTTAGGATTGGAGGAAGGCATCTCTACGCCACTGGGGAATTAACTTGTAGGGTTTCAAATCTACACTTTTGCTATTTTGGAGTTGTGTATACATACCATGAAAATTTACCTTATCTCTATCTTTAATACAAAGTTTGAAAATATTTTTGAATTAAAGGAAGTAACACATTTCATCATGATATATGTATAAGACGAAAATCTATAAATTTATTGAGGTCAAAGGTTGAGTTTAAATAAATATATGATTTCATTTGTATAATGGAGTATTGATTTTTATGAGAATTTATTTAAGTTGAGTCCTTCAAATTTTATGATGATGATGATTAATTGACAACGAAACGTCATCCGAGAGTATTTATTTTTATTGATCATATAACCGAATATAGCCTTTGGGGCCACAAGGGCCGAAATGTTTTAAGGACCATAAGGGTCGTTGTACATAAGGGGTCCTGGGGACCGAAACATTGAAATGAGAATTGAAGTGCTACGATGACATGAGTTATGTTCCTATGGTTATGTTTTAGGTAACGATACCGTCACCACCTAAGCTATGTAGTGGTTCATATGATGGATATGAAATCTCAATGTATTGAAAAGTTGTATTTTTATTTACTTTTCTTATTCACATGTATTTTTCCTACATTATGAGACTCTTTGGGAAAATCTTGATAACGGTTTATGCAATTTTTTTCAATTTGTCTAAATTTCAGTCCAATTAAGCTCTTATGTTTATTATCTTTATTTTGAACCCAATTGGAAAGAGCAAGTTTTATAACTCCATGGGATTGGTATACTCATTGGGCTCTAGCTCATTCTTTTTAAATTAATTTTTTTTTCCAGATTCCTAGACTTTTGTGTGGCTCGCCTCAACTTGGAAGATTAGAGTTTCTAGAGGATCAAATGTGGGCATCTTGTAGTTGAGGTTTTTGCCTAGGGTCACTCTAGGATGTAGGTTTATCGTTTATTTTTATGAAGGAGATTGATTGTAAATATTTGCTTTATGAAGTTAGATGTATTGATAGATTCATGAATAGTACGTTTCAGCATTGGGGTAGTGGTGCATGGGAACTATCTTAGTAGCATGATGATATTTTTGTCTTTGAATGGATCATCTCATATATGTTGGCCAATCGAAAGGTCTTATGCACTATTGGTGATGTGATATAAGAATTATACAGGTGATTATTGTGTATAGGTGCTATAGCGTTAAAGTGCGCCCTCTTGGCGGGATTTGTCTTGCTGAGATTGGGTCGTGACATCATGTCTCTGTTTGGCAGAGATGAGAGAAAAAAAGAATGGATAGAAAAGATGAAGTGGAGAAGTTATTTGGTGTTTTGGGACATGGGCGCGTGGTGCACATGGATTTGTGATTAGTGAAGAAGAAGAAGTCTATGTTTTTGTATTGAGTAATTAGAGAACAATCGAATAGTATAATATATGATGATTAGTGAGGGGCATGAATACATATCGCCCCAACAATATCAAATAAGTTTTTTGATGAGGCAGGTTTGAGTAAGTTTTTTGATGAGGTGGGTCTACCCTTTTGGTTTCAAGGGTCAATTACAAGGTCCTCAATGAAGGAAAAATTATTGGGTCAGTTACGTTGTGTTTGGTTAAAGAATATAATAAGGGATTTAGAAAAAAAAAATGAAAAAAGTAGGTGAAAATTGAATAAAATATGCATATAATTCACTTAATTTAACACACTTTTTCCCTTTCTCTTTCCAAATCTCTTCTCAAATCTCTTAACCAAATATAGCGTTAAGGTCCTCAACGAAGGAAAAATTATTGGTTAGTTACGGACAAGACTTGACGATACTTCTTACCAATCACAATTCAGTATGTGCTCTCATATTTTTCAATCACGCAACATCAATACATAAACTCCACTTCTCCACCAATTACAACACCGTTAAGACACTATATGGTGGTACCCCAAGACTAACCAACCAATAACATCTTTCAATCGAGCGGAATCCTCTAGAGTCCACTTTTTATCTCTCTATAGTTGGACCCTCTAGAGGCTACTCTTTATCTTGCTACAGTCGCATCCGATGACTAATATTAGAGGAAGAAAAACGACGTCGTTTTGTTATTAAAATAACAATAAAATAAAATAAAAAACTGAACTGATGAACTTCACTTCCATAACCAGCCGACACTCTCTCGTCACAGTTCGCCTAAGAGCTTCAGACTGCAAAACCCTGCAATTGCTTAATCTGAAGGCTTCGAGAGATTATATTCCTCCTCATTACCATTCCTAACCTGTGATCAAACTTCAATTCCATCTCTCTGTAAATCACTTTACATATATCCTATATATAAGAGGTGTTTTGCTGCTTGTGGCGGGTTCTTTGTTTTTTCGTATTTTGTTCTTGGCTTGTTTTGAAATTGCTATTTTGCCTTTTAGTTTGGTCGGTGAAACAATTTGGATGGTGACATTTTAAAAATTATGTAATAAATTTTGGTTTCTTTGCTTGAGAATGTTTGTCTTGAGTTGCCTATTTTACCCTTAACTTGTTTTTGAATTTCCTATTTTATTCTTTTATTTTATATAATTTACTAATGGTGTACTAATTTAAGTGAAGGTTTTTTTTGTAAATACTCAAATATTCTTGGTCAATTATGAAACATAAGTATTTTATTTTTTAGCAAATTACAAATACACTTATAAAATTTGTTTAACATATGAGTTAGTCTTATATTACTACAAATTACAACTATCGTTTGTTATAAATTTAATTTCACACAATAATTAGAAAAAAAAAATTACTCTCCTATGTAATAATAAATTATCAAATTGTTCATTATAAAATATTTTTCATATCATTAAAAACTGTTAATTGACTTAATGCTTTATTTATTAACAAAATGATTAACTGAATGATATTTTCATATCATTAAAAATTATTAATTAACTTAATAATTTATTTATTAATAAAATTAGTCATTTTTTATGCGAGTATGATTTATTTATTTATTAATAAAATTGATCATTTGTATATATATGTATTCTCTTCAGCTTCTTTATTAGTTCAATTTTTTTAGATGGAAAATTATCTTATCTCTTTTATACTAAAACGTAAATTTTATTTATTTATCTTTATTTCTTCGCACCTCTTGCAATAATTTCAATCATTTTATTTTTACAAAAAAAGAAAAGAGTATAATTATGTTAAAATGATAGGACTTATTATATTTTTTATAATATATTTTGTATAATTCTATCATATATCTAATAATTTATTTTATTCAATTTCATAAAATGATATTCTTATTTTTAAAAATTATCAAAATATAAAACTTAAATATACTGTACGAACAACGTTGGCGGTGGAAATGCACCATTAACGGTTAAAGATAGGAGTGTAAAGATGGCCTACGGCCCAAGCCATCATTTTGAAGCCCCGACTCGTGGCCCAGTCCATTGGCCCGCTCAAGGCCCAGTGTCTTTTTTAGTAGAAAATAATAAAATTTTGTTAGAAAAAATTTTAAAAAAAAAATTCAGGCAAGCCCACCCAAGCCTGAGGCCAAGCCCACAGGCCCGGCCAGAGGCCAGGTCCTCCGGCCTACCCAAAGCCCGAATACCCTCTAACCTGAGCCTAATTTTTTTGTCCGAGACCCGCCCCAACCCGAATTTTGGCTAGAGCCCGCGAGGCTCGACGTGGGCCGGGCCGAACCGGGCCAGATTTACGCCCCTAGTTAAAGAACAAAGCAAACTCTTTCTGATTGTTTCTTCTGCCACCGGCTCAAATCTCTCTTTGGTTGTCAAGAAAAATTAGAGATTCATGTAGCCATTCAAAGCTTACAATTTTTTTTTTTTTTTTTCTGAAAATCCAATTGAAGCTTTTATAGTGTTACTTCTGAATTTAGTCATAAATTTCCTTTGTTGTTTACTCAATTTCTTGTTCATGTTTTGGTGTCAACAATATTCTGCTCTTGTACAGATAAAGAAATTTTGAAAGGAACCCTAGAAAACTGAGATTCAGGGGTTTATATGCTTTGTTATGCAAACCATTAATGGTGGGACGTCTTAAGGTTCGAAAGCTTTATAGTTTTGGTGGCTCAATCATTGAATGAGTGTTCATTGGCGACTGCGGTGACAATGTTTTGACGGCAGTGAAGGAAGAGAAATTCATCAGTTCAGTCCCTTTTGCTTTTTATACATAACAAAACGATATCGTTTTTCTTCCTAATATCACCCGTCAGATACGACTGTAGAGAGATCACTCTATCTCAATTAACTCTCAAATATTTTTTTATAAACAATAGATAGTTTTGATCTAATAAACAGTTGTCCAATGATAGTTAAAAAAAAATAGTTGTACAATGTAACGTTTTAAGAACTGGACCGGCCGGTTCAACCGATGACCGGACCTAGTTTCAGTCTGGAAAATCTCCAAAAATCGGACTAGGCTAAAAACTGGCCATGTTTGCAAAAATCAGAAAAACTGGTGATCCAACCTGTAAAACTAGTGACCTAAAAAGAGTTTCTTAATGAGGGATAGGTACCCTCCAAAAAGATTTTCTAACTCACTCTCATGGTGTTCTTCTATTACTGTTGAGATAAAACTAAAAACACAAAAAGGGTTCAGAAAAGACTAATGACTTAAAAAGAGTTTCTTAATGCCAGGGATAGTTACCCCCCAAAAAAAAAATCCCATAATTATATTATCATCTTAGTTTGTTATTCTTCAATTGTTTAGAGCTGTGATTTTTATTTTTATTTTTATTTTTATTATGCTTTAAAGATCAAGGAGTTAGATGCACACTATTCAACTTCAGCAAAGAATTATAGTTTGTATTATTCTCACTATGTAGTTCCATTTAAAATGACATGTTTCATTAATAATTTCTGAAACAATAAAAGCAATTTGAATCCTAACAGAGAATAAACAAATATTAAATTTCTAGTGTTTATAGCAAAGTTGTTCTCTGTTCTGCAAAACCATTCACATAAAAAAAAAATTGACAAGACTCATCTAAATTTTCATGAAAATCAAAATCAGATTTCCCAGAATCCATAATCGGAATCTGAACTGTTGGTTGATCTTGATCAGCATCAATGATCAAAGAAGGCTCATCATCATCCTCTTTATCATCTTGTTCTCGTCATCAGTAACATATTCAACATCATCAGGGTCCTTCCTCGGTTCTCTCTTCCATTTTTTGAACTCGTCCGAACTTGGTTCTCCCCATTTCGCGCCCACATCGAAACTAAACTCTATCCACTCTTCAAGTTTCTGTTTCAGCCGAGCCAATATTGCATTATTCAATGCAACAATTGGATTACGCCTTAGAATCTCTATCACCTCATAACCACATTCATCATATAGTTTTTCGATGCACCTCATATCATGAATTGTGAAGTAGTTTTCAACAATAATTGAATTCTCACAATTGTTTTCATTCTCGTAATCATTTACCAATCGTTGTGCATTTTTGTTAGCCGATTGCAAACGCCTCAAAACCATGTCAATCTCAAATAGATAATCTTCGCGTTGAAACAACTTTTGTTCATATGGGTCATGATCTCTCTTGCTAGAAGAACTTTTGGTTATCCAATCCATGTCCCAACTCTGTTCTTCGCGCTCTGTTTGATTTTTCTCATTAGAATATGTGACAAACTTTGTGAACTCCAAAAACAAACCAGGCACGTCCTTAAACAAGGCTGTGACCTCTTGATTGATTTGCTTAATATCGCTGTGTTTCTCTCCATAGCTACTCATAATTTTGAGGAATGATTTGTATGTTTGATCGTGGTCATGCTGGAAAGTTTTTCTGATTTTGTTGAGGAATTCGATAGAGGCTTGTTTTGCTGAAACCCAATTGTGGCAGCCATAGGTAGAAGTAGTAGTTTTTGGGCGAGAATAGTTTGAAGAGAGATGTGATTTCTTGGATGTCCTTTGACAATCTGACATGTCTTAAAGATTTTGGAAAGAAAGCAGTGAAGATTGAATGGAGAAAGGAAAAGAGTGGTTAGTATATTTATAGTGAACACAAATTAGCTTAATCCATGTGGGATTAGGAATCCAACTTCAAATGTGTTTGAGAGTCCTTTAGCAGCCAAAGTCTTCAGCTGAGTTAGGATTCTGTATTTCTAAAATTTCCTAAAATCAGTTTATTATGATTATATTATTAAACTAGTTGTTAACCGCACGGACTAAACATTTAAAATATTTTTTTATAAAATTTAATTAAATTATTTATATTTTTTAATACATAAAATATTTAAAAGAATCATTAAATTGGAGAAAAAAACAATAATTTAAAATTCAAATAATGATTCTAATTATTATTTTAATAATTTTAGTTATATTATTCCATAAAAGCGTTACGTAAATCAACACATATACTAATTTATTTTAAATAAATTATTTATGTGTATTTTAATAATTTTAACTCTATCATGTTATAAAATGTAACTCAAATAAAAATATATAATAAATTTCATAAAAATAAACATTTTTAATCTTCAATTTTTTTTTTAAAAAAAAAGTGAAAAGGTATAATAAAATTAATTGGTAAAATTTAAATAATGATTCTAATTATTTATTTTAATAATTTTAGCTGTATCGTTCCATAAAAGCGTTATGTAAATCAACACATATGCTAATTTTATTTTAAATAAATTATTTATGTGTATTTTAATAATTTTAACTCTATCATGTTATAAAATGTAACTTACATAAAAATATATAATAAATTTCATAAAAATAAATATTTTTAATAATCAATTTTTTTTTTAAAAAAGTGAAAAAGTATAATAAAATTAATTGGTAAAATATTTTTAGTATGTACAATTCTATTAAGTTTTGTTTATGGGCAATTAAATTAAGTAGAAGTCTTTTAAATATTAAATTTTATAAAAAAAAATTGGTAAGGGTATTGATATGGAATTTTAATAAAAATAAATAAATAAGGGAGATGTACTACATAGGAGAGAAGAAAAAAAAGGTTGAAGGTAAATAGTATTTTTTATTTTTTTATTTTGATACTTGTAGTTCTATCGTTTTATAAAAGTCTTATTTAGATCAGCAAATATAATAATTTTAAATAATTTTTTTGTAAATATTTTAATAATTTTAGATATATTGTACTATAAAAATAAAAATTAAGTAAATATATATAATAATTTTAAATTATATTAAATTATAACATAAAAAAAAGAAACATTCATTTGATAATTTTAAAGGAAAAATTATTGAAAAATCAAACTTGGGTTGGAAGAATATTAGTCCAAAGAGTCCTTTTTTTTTTAATGTCTTTTTTTTTTTTTTTTGGAAATGTGATCCCCAAGTCCCATTTGGTATTTGTGGAATGGATTTCTTGACATTTTTACCCCTTTCTTCGAGGGTGAATTGATTTGGAAAGGATTTTCTAGATTCCATTTGTGGGGTCATATTTTTCGAGTACCAACACGTGGCCAAGGTGACGCCGACGTCTCAGCCGAGGTGCCACGTGTCCTGGTCATAATACCGAGGTGATCTCGGATAGTCCGAGGTTATCTCTGAAGATATCGGAATCCGGGATAAGCGGATAAGGGACAAGAGTCCTAGAATGAGAGAAGACTACAGTTTGGATAAAGATAAGACTCTTAGAGAATTTTATCCCAATCCTACTAGGAGTCCAAGATTAGCAGTAATCAGAGTCCATTGGGACTAGGTTTGTGTTGGCTATAAAAGAGAGGCACCCTCATGGGTCTAAGGTACGCTTTTTGTATTCCGAATAGTGAATTAAGCAATTTTGCTATTTTTGAGAGATAACTTACTTGATCGTCGAAGTGCCCCCGGGTGGACGAACCACCACCGGAAACTCTTCTTTTTGTTGACAGGTCGTTCGGGCTTAATCTATTCTGCCAGTGCTCTCCAGTTGAATACTAGTTTGGCAGTGTGGTCAGAAATTCACTCACACAATTTGGCGCCATCTGTGGGAAAGATTGGGGATGACACTCCTACTGGGAGTGGGGAACCTGTTGACCTTGATGTCGAAGAAGACAACTGCAACGAAGAGACTCGTGCTAAGAATCACGGAGGAAAGGACGTCGGCCAAGAAGGTGACGTACCAAAGAAAATGGACCGAAGCGGGTATTACAACGAGGACGACCTTCAGGTATGGAAGGATAGCTGTCTACGGAGGGACGATGAAGTAAAGGGAATGGCGAACAAATTGGCGGACCTACAAACGGTCGTCAATTTCATGATGCAGAACAACGTCATGCAGCCACCGTTCCCGTTACAAGATACGCCGATTCCAGCGGCCAAGAAAGATGCCCGACAAGATGGACAGAAAACAGTCCCTACAGTCCCCCAGCACACTAAGAGCGAAAAACACTCTCACCGGCCTTCAAGGGAGGTCGGGCAAGGAGAGTCAAGAAGGAAAGAATCTCGAAGGACACATCGCACCAAGGAAGCAGACCCCAAAGAACATCGGCATATTCAAGGGCAGGAGAAAGGTCGAAGAGGGCTCACATTGAAGCCGAGAGTAGTGCACCTAAAAGGCTAAAATCAGGAGATAGCCGAGCTCCTGGTCGGACCAAGGAGGACCTAAGGGATTACCTACAGAGGAGGCAACAAGATGTCGAGGTAACCTCCCCGGTCAAGCAAAGAACGTCATTCTCGGTAGAATTGGACAAATTCGAAGCCCCAAAGAGGTTTAGCATGACGCGATTCCAAATCTACGACGAGAAGTCGGACCCCAACTTTCACGTCGGTTTGTCCCTAAACTCGATGGCGTTATACACCGGGAACAAGCCGTTGCTTTGCAAGGTGTTCCCCTCATCCTTCGGAGAAATTGCATCAGACTGGTTTCACAAGTTGCCAAAAGGAACTGTGAAAACCTGGGAAGGCGAAAATTGGCAAGGATGAAAGCCTGAGGGCCTATGCCAAAAGGTGCTATGAGGTATTCAATCGGATACCAGAATGCAACCAAGAGGTAGCGGTCGTATCATTTAAGAATGGCCTAAAAGATAATTGTCTGCTCCGAAAATCATTGGCAAAAATACTGCCAAAAAGTATGGAGAAATTAATGGCCAGAATAGAGAAGTACGCCAGGGTTGAGGAGGATACGACGGAACAAAGGCGCCAAAACCAGAAAAGAAAAATGACTCGCCCGAAGCGAGGCTGAGGTGATGGTGGCTACAACAAACCAGAAATTGGATTAAGGGCTGCTCAGGCAGTCACAACCGTATTCCGAATTCCAGTTTACAAAGTCTTGAAGAAAATCTGTAATCAGCCCTACTATAGAGCACCAGCAAGGGTATTAGGCGAGTTTATGGGAAGAAGCCTTGACAAGCACTGTGCTTACCATAATGAAGTTGGACATCTGACTCAGGGGTGCAGAGCCCTGAAGACACATCTGGAAGGCCTGGTAAGACAGGGCCATTTAAGGGACATGGTAGATGAAGCCAGAACAAGGGAAGGGTAGGCAAGACTGCCCCAAGCACCAACATCACCATAACCACAGACAGGCAGACCTCGAGTGATCAATGTGATCCACTCAAAGGTAAATGAGAATGAGATAAGGAGGGAAACCCAAAAGGTAAAACACCTGCAACATGTATATCAGGTCGGGAAAAAGAGACCTAGGGCAGGCGAGAGCCAAGGACCAGTGGTGTCCTTTATTGAGGAAGACCTGGAGATGGTGCAACATCCACACAACGATGCCTTGGTAATATCCCTCCAGATTGGAGAGTGCTAAGTGAAGCGCATCTTAGTCGACCAGGGCAGCTCTTGTGACATCATGCATGTCAGGTGTTACAAGGAGCTTGGCCTTCACCAAGATGACTTGGAACAGTGCAACGGCCCAATGGTTGGGTTCAATGGAACGCTGACATAGCCCTTGGGAGCAGCAAGCTTAGAGGTGCAGGCTGGCACCAAGAGGGTGAAAACAGAGTTCACCATAATTGACAGCGCCTTCCCTTACAATGTAATTCTGGGAAGACCATGGCTGCATGCAATGGGGTTGTTCCCTCAACATTGCACCAGCTGCTGAGATTCCCAACAGAGCATGGGATAGAGGAGGTTAGAGGGGATCAAGTGTAGGCAAAGAATTGCTCCATGAAAATCTACCTGCAACATTCGGGAAGCAAAACCAATAGAGGTTGAGGATGAAGACATGGAAGTCCTGGAGGACGTCGGCAAAGAGCCAGCCGAGAAGAGTGAGGAAACCCTGAAGAAAGTCCTTGTCCAGCAAGGGGACGAAGAACACTTCTTCCTTCTCGGCTCGGGTTTGGCCGAGGAAGAAAAAAAAGAATTGGAGGCGTTCTTGAGAACAAACATTGAGGTGTTTGTCTGGACGCCTTACGAGATGCCTGGCATTGACCCTGAGGTCATTTTCCACAGACTGAATGTGGACAGGTCAGCCAAACCTATAATCCAACGAGCCAGAAGGCCGACGTTGACGCACGTTGAGGCAGTAGAAGAAGAAGTGAATAGACTTCTAGAGGCCAAAGCCATTCGAGAGGTAAGTTACCCAACATGGCTATTAAATACGGTTGTTGTGAAGAAAAAGAATGGAAAGTGAAGGGTCTGTGTGGACTTCACTAGCCTGAACAAGGCTTGTCCCAAGATTGACCAACTGGTGGACGCCACTGCATGGCATGGAAAGATGAGCTTTCTGGATGCTTCCAAGGGGTACCATCAGATAGCTATGTACCCGCCAGATGAGGACAAGACTGCGTTTATCACCCCAAAAGGGCTGTATTGCTACAGAGTGATGCCTTTTGGGTTGAAAAACGCAAGAGTAACTTACCAGAGATTGGTAACCAAGATGTTCAGACATCTAATTGGCAAAACAGTGGAAGTTTACATCGATGACATGGTCGTGAAGACCAAAGAACCTGAAGGTCATCTGGCCAACCTAAAAGCAGTCTTAAACATCCTTAAAACATATCGGCTTTGACTCAATGCATCAAAGTATGCATTTGGAGTTGGGTCTGGTAAGTTCTTAGGATATTTGGTAACCAGAAGGGGCATTAAGGCATGCCCAGATCAAATCAAGGCTATCCTAGAACTAAAGAGCCCAACATCGGCAAAACAAGTGTAGATGTTGATTAGAAGGGCTGTAGCCCTGAACAGATTCATAAGTAGAAGTTCTGATAAATGTAAGCCTTTCTTCAGCTTAGTAAAGAAAACCACAGACTTTTTATGGACCGACGAATGCGAAGCCGCCTTGACCGACTTAAGAAAGTATTTGACCACAGCTCCAGTTCTCTCAAATCCAGTACCTAGAGAGGAGCTGTTCTTATACTTGGGAGTTTCAGAACATACAGTAAGTGCAGTGGTAATCCGAAAAGAAAATGGAGAACAAAGGACTGTTTACTATGTAAGTAAAACCCTTGCAGATGCAGAGACCAAATATCTACCCTTAGAGAAGTTAACACTGGCTTTAGTAATGGCTTCCAAGAAACTGAATCATTACATTCAAGCCCACAAAATTGCAGTGTTAACTGAACACCCCTTGAAGTCCCTATTGTAGTAAGGAGATCTAACAGGCAGAATAGCCAGATGGGCAGTGGCCTTGGACTAATATGACTTGGAATTCAGACCCAGAACAGCAATCAAAGGCCAAGTTTTCGTCGACTTCGTGGCCGAGTTCACACTAGGTTCCATCACACATCGGGCTCCGTTGAGCGAAGGTGTGCGATGTCCAGGTGAGCAAGAAAAAACCCAACAGGGGACAACAGAGCAAAGGAACAAAGAGAAACTCAGGCCCTACAGTATTTACATCAGCAACTCCTTCCGGTTGTTTGTGGATGAGAGTTCAAACAGACAAGGAGTGGGGGCAGGAGTAGTACTAGTATCGCCAGATGGGCAGATACTGGAACAATCCATTCGTTTGGGGTTTAAGGCCTCAAACAATTAAGCAGAGTATGAAGCGCTGATCGCAGGACTAAAGCTGGCAGCAGCCATGGAAGCCGACGAGGTAATAGTCTTTTGTGACTCCCAGCTTATAGTCAATCAGGCAACAGGGGAATTTGCAACCAGAGATGAACGGATGTCGGCCTACGCAAAAAAAGTGGGCAGACTGGTAGCCTTATTTCAAAATTGCCGACTACAGCAGGTAAGCCGAGATGACAACAGCCATGCCGATGCTCTGGCCAACCTGGCTAATGCAATGAAGCCTGGTGAGGCAAGAACAATAATGGTTGACTACTTGTCAGGTCCAAGCATAGAACCACTGAGCACAAAGCGTGAAGCAATGTGTGTGGAGATGGGACCAAGTTGGATGGATACAATAGTAACATTCCTTAAAGAAGGAAAATTGCCAAATGACCGTAAAGAAGCGCACAAGATCAGACTGAAGTCGGCAAGATTCAGTTTGACAGCAGAAGTCTATCTCTACAGAAGATCCTTTACTGGACCCCTTCTAAGGTGTGTGCATCATGCACAGGTTGAAGACTTTCTGTACAAAATACATGAAAAAGTATGTGGAAGCCACGCTGGGGGCAGGTCACTTGCTCATAGGGCCATTACACAGGGGTATTGGTGGCCCTACATGCAGAAAGATACTGAAACCTATGTCAAGAAGTGTGAGAAGTGCCAAAGGTTTGCACCCTTGATACACCAACCAGCAGCAGACTTGAACCCAGTGTCCAGCCCTTGGCCATTTGCCCAATGGGGCATGGATCTTGTTGAAAAACTACCCCAAGCAACTGGACAAATGAAGTACCTGCTGGTAGCAACAGATTACTTCACCAAGTGGGTAGAGGCTGAACCCCTTGCCAAGATTCGGGACGTTGATGTGAAGAACTTCATATGAAAGAACATCATCACCAGGTTGGGAGTCCCAAGAGCAATAATAGCTGACAATGGCACACAGTTTGACGAAAAACTAATCAAGAGCTTCTGTACAAAGTTCAAAATCAAGAATTATTTTTCCACCCCAAGTTTTCCTCAAAGCAATGGACAAGCAGAAGCATCCAACAAAGTCATCTTAGATGGGATTAAGAAGAGGCTGCAAGCAGCAAAGGGAAAGTGGGTGGATGAACTGCTAAGTGTACTCTGGGCATATCGGACTACGCCGAGAAGATCAACTGGGGAATCCTCATTTGCCATGGCTTATGGCACAGAAGCAGTCATTCCTCTGGAGGTCGGCATCCCAGGGATCAGAACCCAGGGAGTAGAGAAGGGAACTAATGACGTATTTATGGCCCAAGATCTGGATCTGCTAGAAGAGAGAAGGGAGAAAGCAGCAATTCAGCTGGGGGCATACCACAACAGCTTGTCAGGGCTTATAATAAGAAAGTGAACCCGCGAGAGTTCCAAGTTGGTGACCTCATCCTGAGAAAGGTCGTCGGCAACAAGAAGGATCCCAGAGAGGGCAAGCTTGGCCCGAATTAGGGGGGGCCCTATAGAATCATCTCAGTCTTGGGCAATGGGACATATCGACTTGAGGACTATGAAGGCAAAGAATTGCCAAGACCCTGGAATACTTGCAATCTAAAGTTTTTCTACCACTAGATTTTCTCGTTTTCTAAGATTTCTTTTTATCTTGTTATTAGCAGAAGTAATAAAGTTTTAGCTTGATCTTTAAACTTGTGTAATGTGATTGACCGGATACTTGACGATGTTTCTAAGCGAAACATGACGAATAACTTAGACTTATTATATGGCAGAATAGAAGTTTTACTTGCATATAATAGAGTTGAACTAAGTTGGCGATGTTTCTAAGCGAAACATGACGAATAACTTAGACTTATTATATGGCAGAGTAGAACTTTTACTTGCATATAATAGAGTTAAACTAAGTTGGCGATGTTTCTAAGCGAAACATGATGAATAACTTAGACTTATTATATGGTAGAGTAGAACTTTTACTTGTATATACTGGAGTTGAACTAAGTTAGGGTAACCTAGACTTGTCATATTGACAGAATCAAACTCAGATTGGAACCAAGTACATATCAGTCAGATTAACAAAGAAGCCGAGGTTGTTTATCTCGGCCAGTCTTTGTTTGAATCTGACCTCTACAACAAAGTCAGAGCCCCAGGCTTAAATGAGAACCCAAGTGGAACTTAGGTTCACATTGGGGGCAAAGGACTGGAAAATGATGCTTGGAAGATTGGTTTAACACTTGTTGAAATTTAAGAAAAATTTACAAGTTGAAGCTTAAACCAAGGTCATGTTTAACACTTGTTGAAATTTGAGAAAAATTTACAAGTTGACGTTAAACCGAGGTCATGTTTAAAACTTGTTGAAATTTAAAAAAAAAAAAAATCAAGTTGAAGTTAAACTGAGGTTATGGCTAAACACTTGTTGAAATTTTTTAGAAAAATTTACAAGTTAAGCCAAGGTTGTAACGAAAAAAAAGTACTTGTGTACTTGCCGAGATGAAAGCGTTGGTTTGTCTAACCGAGGTGTTATACGCCAAGGAGATTGCACAGTCAAGGTGTATATTGATACTTGCATTCAGATAAGGAAGTTCAATTACAAAGAGGCACTTCGGCCAAACATTAAAAAGTAATTGTTCAGATTGCAAAGATGGCATGTCAGCCAAATTAAAGCTTATATTGTTTTAAGAAGACAGAAAAAGTACAAGGAACAGAAAAAAGGAGAAAAACATCAAACTAAGACTCTCCGGCGTCTCTAGCTGGTTGGGTCTGGAGTTTAGAAGACAGCTGAAAAGATATCTCGGCGGCCCTTTCAGTCACGAGCTCGGCATCGATTTCTTGAAGAGTTTGGTCGAGGCTCGTTTCGGCAATAGGCGTGTCCGAGGTTGCCTTTTCAGGAGTAGCGTCTTTGGAGACCTCACCCTCTTCATCTTGAGGCAAGTGCACGACTTGCTCGTTTAGAATAGGGGACTTGGCCCCAGCAGCGTCCTTCTCCTTCCTAACCAAAACTTCATTCTCAGACTCAGAATCGTCTTCAGATTGGCTTGGAGTAGGTGGGAATGGCAGGGAGAGGTCGTCGAATTTCTTGAGGGGGGAGTCCTCGGGAACATCCAACTTTTTCAGGGCGGCCATCCAACCAAGGGTGAAACCCTTGTTGCATGCCTGTTTCACCTTTTGTAGTCCTCATTGACGTCGGCCGCCCCCTCTGCGTAAGCCTTCTCATCGGTGGCCTTAATCTCAACCTCTTTTGTGGCCAAGGCATCTTGAAGCTCCTTTTGGGCCTCGGCCATCTTTTCTTCGGCCTCTTTCTTTTCGGCAGTAAGTACCTTGGCAATGGCCTCGGTAGCATCAGCTTTCTCTTCGACCTCATCTTTAGCCTTGATGGCTACCTCGGCCTAATCTGACAAGGTCTTCATCTTTCCCTCGGTCTTTTTGAGGGTCTTCTGTAAACCAGAGACGTCCCTGATCTTGACGGCCAACTCCTTCCTCATTTCAAAAGCTTGCATTGAGAAGGAGTGGGCGTGCTAGATCGCCTGAAAGAAAAATGGACAGAATAAAAGTTAGTAGAAGCTCTAAAAGTATGGAAGAATAGAGAAAGAAAAAACCAAGTATAAGGAACTTACTTGAATGGAATGCTCCAGCATCAAAGCGAAGTTTTCATACTCGCTTATCTCAGCGTTACAATCGAGATCTTCAGGAAGGAGCAAGGCTGTTGTAAGGGTAACGCGGACGTTAATGTCGACGGCACTATCGCTTACTCTGACCGGCCTGTCCTCCATTGTGATTGGGGGAGCCCAGGGGGAGTCAGACTTTAAAGAACCCGAAGCTGTCGCCGACTCTAACCTCGGCCTCTTAGACTGAGTAGATTGAGATGATTCGACCTCGGCGGGCCTCTTCTCGGGGACAGAGGTGGTCTTCCCACTCTCGGCCAATTTCGAAATTGGCAAGGTATCCTCAATGTCAATCTGAGTCACCGTTGCCTTAGGCTGGGCCTTCTTCATTCTTTTGGGTTTTGGCTTTGGTTGAGGCTAGGATTGTACTGGTTGAGCTGTGACAGTGTCAGGGATGTCGGCCAGGAGATCTTCTACAATTGCCTTCTTGCGACCCATCTCGGCAGGAATTATAGTTCGACGTCGGCGTTAGGATGAAGGGATCAGCTGTGGAGCCGAGGTAGATGGCTGTTCTACTGGATCTGAAGTTGACCCCTGATCTGGCCGAGATGATGAAGTCACTAGTGGAGTTGTGGCGGAAGGAGGAGACTTGCTTTTCTGTTTCCTTGGGACATCGGGAAGCACCGACTTGTAGGTCGGGATGAAGTTGAGCAGTAAAGGAGCTCTCCGCTTGTGGACTGGCAGATCCAGTAACTTCTTAAGATCCTTGCTGGGGAAGAAGGACTTACGGAAGTCTTTTGGGGGTTGTGGTAGAGCTATAAGAAAAACAGACGTTAGAACATATGGAAAGAACAAAGAATTAAAAGACTTGGAAAAAATATAACACTTGGCTCTTACCATTACCCTCTACGAATACTGTTCGGCTGAAAGGGTAGAGGTGAAGGTCGTCATCTGGAGCAAACTCCCAATTGCCCGAGACAATGAAGTAATCATCCCCGGCTCCCTTGTTGGAGTTTGGGAGGTTGGCAACAAGTTTATACTCGGTGGACCTTGGTTTGAGGTAGTAGATGTAGCCTTTTTCTAACTTGAGGCCACACATGGTGTAGCAGTATTGAATATCGGCCAAGGTTACCCTAGCTTTTTCTTGGCGTGCTAAGGCAATTATACCATTAATAACTCGGTAAGAGTTAATGGCAAGCTGCATCGGGTTTAATTTGTAATAATGAAGGAATTCTCAGAAAAAGATGTCTAGTGGAAGCCGAAGTCCGCACTCAATAAAGACGACGACTGGGAAGGGCATGGAGTCGACTGTGGGCATAATAGAGTCGTCCTCCCCAGCCAACCTAAGATGAACGTCGGCTGGGATGGAAAATTCCTGCCTAAAGTATTCTAACCTGGTTGGGGTGTCTACTCTATACTTCCACATACCCATGATGTCGGCTTGGGGAAGGGTGTAGGATTTTAGAAAGAAGTGTTTTTATGAAGGTTTTGAAGGACCTCGGCTAAAACCTAAATAAGTGCTGGGGTAAGAATTTGTGGGGATCTAAGGGGAATTCGTTTCAGTTTTTCCTAAAATTTGTGGGTTCTACAAACAAGTCCCAAACCTAGATCTATGGAAACAAAGGTTGAAGTCACGAATTTGGAAAAGACACAGAAAACAGAAAACAAAGAACATGTTTCAGAATCGAGAATGGTGATGAAACCATCAAGAAACACAAGACAAAAGTTTGCACAGGTGTGTAAGGCCAAGAACAGTTGCAAAAATCAACAAATGTGTGAGCAATGTGTATATATTTTAGACCGGATTGAGCAAAACAGAACCATGGAACAAATATACTCAATACGTGGGTCAAAATTACAAACACAAATGAAGATCCAAGAACATGAATACAATCACAATGGCGATATACAAACGTAACGGTATAAAGTGAAACAAGAAATTGAATCAAAGAAATGAACAGTGACTTACCAAAGAGAAATGAAGCCGAAGTAAAGTTCGCCGGGATCAGATGGTGGCTAAAAGCAACGAAAAGTAGCAGAAGCCTCATCGGAGGGGAGAGTGAGACTGGTTGCTGAAAAAACTTGACGGAAGCAACAATGGGGAAATTGAGAAGGTAAGAGAGAGAAAGTTTGAACAAAGACGATGATGTGATGTGAAAAGACGAAGAGAGAGGGAACAAGTTTTGTCAAAAAAGCGAAGAGGCGGCAAAATGCTATTGATGTGCCTAGAACGACGTATTTATCAGACGGCGCACGCAGGTGTGAGGCGACTTAATGGCGCGTATCAGACACGGTCCAATGGGGGACAAACGCGTGGAAAAAACGGTTGAAATATTGTGCGTAACAGCTCATGCGCGTAATAAAACTCTTGGAGTTCATGATCTAATGAAGAAATGACCTCGGTTGGTAGGAATATCTCGGCTAAATAACTTGAACAAACTAGGTTATTGGCTCTAAGGCCTTGATGAGACAGAATGCAGGACCTGGTCGTGTGAAGTCGACGAATTATGACCTCGGTAATGAAGGATAGAGCCAGCTTAGCCGACGTGCTAGACGGTTTGCAGAGATAGGTTCCATCACCTCAGGATGCCGAGGTAATAGAACCTAGGGAGCAGCTGTGGGGACATATTTTTCGAGTACCAACACGTGGCCAAGGTGACGCCGAAGTGTCAGCCGAGGTGCCACGTGTCCTAGTCATGACGCCGATGTGATCTCGGATAATCCGAGGTTATCTCCGAAGATATCGGAATCCGGGATAAGCGGATAAGGGACAAGCGTCCTAGAATGAGAGAAGACTATAGTTTGGATAAAGATAAGACTCTTAGAGAGTTTTATCCCAATCCTACTGGGAGTCCAAGATTAGCAGTAATCAGAGTCTATTGGGACTAGGTTTGTGTTGGCTATAAAAGAGAGGCACCCTCATGGGTCTAAGGTACGCTTTTTGTATTCCGAATAGTGAGTTAAACAATTTTGCTATCTTTGAAAGATAACTGACTTGATCGTCGAAGTACCCCCGGGTGGATGAACCACCACCAGAAACTCTTCTTTTTGTTGACTGGTCGTTCGGGCTTAATCTATTCTGCCAATGCTCTCCAGTTGAATACTAGTTTGGCAGTGTGGTCAGAAATTCACTCACACACCATTGATTACATTAGGATGGTGGTCACGTTTTGGAAAGTTAAAATATGGGCATATTATGATCACATTTTGAATAATATGAGCTGATTATGACAAAGTGTTCACGTTTGGGTTGGTCTCTTCGGGCGTTGGATTAAGAAGTTGTATTTTTGCACATGGAGCATTGGTTGGATTTCAGCTACTGTAATACTGTGTTTGGTTGGGAGATTTGGGGTGAGATTTGGAAAGGAAAAGAGAAATGTAATCCTATTTTTGTTTGGTTATAATAAAAAATATATGGGAAAAAAAAGGGAGTGAAAAATAAATAAAGAAATAAGTGAACTTTTAGGACATCAATTCTATTTTATATTTGTGAGAAAAGACCGAGAAAACTGAGAGGAAAAATTTATCGGGGAGAAAGAGTTTCATTGTTCATGGCTTCTCGCAGGAGACCATTCATGAGTAGCTTCAAAAAACCACCACCGAAGAGTTTTGAAGATCTAACTCCGGTAGCAAACTCTGATTCGCAGCATCATTCAACAAACCCTTCCAATCAGGGATCATCATTTGCTTCAATTAGTAATCTTCAATCAATGAACTCGATTGAAGATTCATTGCCTGGAATTTTCAATCAGGTATTTGTGCTCCTCTTTCATTTTCTCTTACCTTCTCATCAAACTCAGATCTCTATTGATTTCCACCGATTTGTTTATTTATGTTCAAGCTGCTTTACAATTTTGCTTCGGAGTGAAATTGTAGATCTAACTCTGGTAGCAATTTTTGATTCGCAACATCATTTAGCAAATCGCTCCAATCGAGGATCATCATCTGCTTCAATTGGTGATCTTCAATCACTAAACTCGATTGATAATTCATTGCCCGAAAATTTCAATCAGGTATTGGTGCCCCTCTTTCGTTTTCTCTTCTCCTCTCATCAAACTCAGATCTGTATTGAAAATTCCATACATACACACACCTATATATATTTTATTATGAATTAGAGATTATAGATACATGGATTTGTTTATCCATGTTCAAGCTGCTTTGCAATTTTTGCTTTGAAGTGAAATTGCAGAAACCCTATTTGTTTATCCATGTTCAAGCTGTTTTCTAAGTAGCTTGTTTTCTAAGTAATTTTTGCTTTTGGATGGTCTGTTGCATTGGGTTAAATTAGTTTCGGGTAATATGAGTATAGATTTCTTATGGTCAAATTAATCATGTAAAACATTTGTAAGTTCATCCTATAATAGTTGAATTATTGATGCATTATGTCCCTAGTCTCTTCAATCTTCTCCTGCAAAAATTTCATTGTTTTTAGCATTAATATATTGTAGTCAATGCTTTTCTTCATTAGGAAAAATAGAAAAACTGTTTGGATCACTCTGGATAGCTTTAATTTAGTATTTTGGTCCAAAAATGTAATATATTTTTGTGTATTGGGTATTTTTGGCTTCATGTACCTAAACGTTCGTTGTTGACTATAGAGGTTTTGGTTCCACTAAGAAGCCCCTAGTCCTATGGAATAGTGTGATTTGTGTTGTGCCTTTGGTTATTTGAACGGAAAAAAATACAAGATTTTTAATGATAAGTGTGAATAAGTTGCAATTAAAATGTATGATCAGCACTGGTGTTGTATAGTAAGGCAAGCTTTTACGATAAAGATTAAATTACTATTCCAATCTCCAGCGTCAAAGGAGAACCAACCAAGCCAAGTCAATTAAAAAAATTCAGTGGTAATTTTCATGTTTCATTGGTGAAGAAGTGTGTTAATTCAAATCAAGTCATATATAGAACCAACCAATAGCTCTGATATCTATGCACTACTCATTTGTCCATCTACGAACACTTAAAACTCTGTGTCGTATAGAATTGCATTCTCTCTCTTATCAGATTAGGAGTTATTTTTGTACACGTCCTGAGAACCTTATACACATGCAAGCACACATCACACCATGCAGACAAACGCACACACCCATGTGTCTGTGTGTGTCTGGTCTAGATCTTGACAAGATGCCTTGCATATGATTGAAAATGTCAAAAGAATGGCAACTTTTAAAATTTATTGAAGCCGTGAAAAGATAACCAAAAAAAAAAGTAATTTAAGCTCCTGATAGTGCCTCATAGCTTTTGTTAAAGGTATATGTGCAGCACAATGAGGACAAGAAAGTATGGAGGCTAAGGTAGTTTCAAGCAAAGAGATCCTAGGAACTTGAAGGAGGGTAGACACAACACCAACTGAGGTTGCAAAGTGATTCGATCAAAAGGGCAATGATAACTAAAAACCAGCTAGGAACATATTAAAAAAATAAGGTAACACACAAGCTAAAGAACGATTCAATGATCTCAATACTAATGCAGGCAAAATTTAGTGCCTTCAGTTATTTTACCATGTAGAAAAGTCTCCTCTCTAATCTCCGAGCTCCCATAATTAATTTGTCCTTATCCCGACTCTAAGCTATTTTAGGTTCCAAACATAAAGAACAAATAGAAAGAATTGAAAGCCGGTTTGGACTTGAAGAATCAAATCATCAAAGCAGTCGTTGATCTAATCATAGCTTAAGCAATAGATGGATGACAACTAATGAAAATTACACTTCTACATTAATTCAGTTTTACAAGAGTGACAGATGTGCCCACTAAGACAACTCAATACCTGTACACAATTTAGCCTTTTACTATTCCAATCTTTTTGAGTTTTTTCCAACATTAAAGTAGAAACAATACAATGTCAATACATAAACTGGAACTATAAAACTTTGATTTGAACAGGACAAGCTTCTTATTTGTTTCTGAGTTGGTGTGATTGATGGTACACATTTTTGTGTAAGAGTGCCAAACAAGGATGCACAAAGATACCGAGGACGAAAATACTATCCCACTCAAAATGATTTGGCTGCATGTTCCTTTGATTTAAAGTTTACATATATCCTTCCAGGATGGGAAGGATCTGCTTCAGACTCGAGAATATTAGATAATGCATTAACAAGAGAAATGGATAAATTGATCGCTCCTCAAGGTGATCTCTGAACGTGTATATATTCTGATGAATATAAATCTATTTTTGTTTTCTTTCAAACTAACATCATTTAGTTACTTGTTGGTCCTAGAGAAATATTACTTAGTAGATGCAGGATTTCAACTAAAAACTGGGTTCCTTGCTCCATATAGAAGTACTCGTTACCATTTGAAGGAGTATAGTGTTCATCAACAAGAAAATTCTCGAGAGCTTTTCAACCTTCGTCATGCATCTTTGCGAAATGCAATTGAAAGAGCCTTTGGTGTCCTAAAGAAAAGGTTTCCAATTTTAGGAAGTGGGACAGAGCCATATTATGATGTTAACACTCAAGCAGATATTGTTTTGGTCTGTTGTATTTTGCACAACTACCTCATGGGTATTGATCCCAATGAAAGTCTTGTTGAGGAGGTTGATACATAGCTTAAAAGAGCATAAGTGCAAACTAACACGACTAGATCAAGTTTAGCTGAAGAATGTAGGGAAGGAGAATTGTTAAGGGAACGAATAGCTACTGACATGTGGAGGGATTATGATATAAATCTTCAATGACAATCAACTTATAATATGGATCTTGGAAAACACAGAGAGGCTGGAAGGGCTATTTGATATTCTTGTTCTTGTTTTTGCGATGTACCCATTATGTACTCATTTGCTTTACATCAATATAATCTTTTTTCTTTTGCTGATAAAACAAAAAATTGAAAAGTTAATTATTATTATTTGAATGTTATTTTAGAATGAATTATATTTTAATTTGTTATTGTATTATGTGAAACATTGCGTTTGTTTGGGTGATAATTTGCTACTAGCTATGCTCTTCTCCCGATATGTTTTATGGTATTTTTGATTGTAGGTGGAAGGTGACCAAGAATGCTCAGTAGAAATTGACAAGAAACATTTGAAATGGAATAATCAAACGGATGTTGTTCTTATTGACTCACTCTTGGACCAAATGCTCAAAGGGCAAAAAATTGGTGGTAGTTTTACATCATCTGCTTATAGAGCTGCAAACAATGCGGTAAGTACCAAGTTTAGTGTATATTGTGATTCCAGTCATGTAAGGAATTGGTTGAATACTTTAAAAAGGAATCTTGCAATGGCTAAAGATATGTTAAGAATTGATAGTGGATTTGGATATAATCATTCAACACAACTGATTGAAGCTACAGCAGGAGTATGGGTAGCTTACCTCAAGCTATATCTAATTGTAAGATTGATGTAGTTCTGTACTAGAAAATTAAAATATTTGTTCATCATTATTTAATATAATATTATATATGCTATTCTCTATAGGCAAAGCCTAAAGCTTCTCAATTTCGACATGCTCCGATTCAAAACTTTCAAAAGTTATGTCAACTCTTCGAAAAGGATCGAACAACTGGGAGTCTTGCTATATGTCCAAAAGAAAAGCAACTTCGTTGGGCTGGGCAAAAAATTCTTTTGGATAATGAAAATACTGACCATACAAAGTCACTCTCACGCTGTGTTTGGTTGGAGGATTTGAAGAGGGATTTGGAAAGAGAAAGGAAAAAGTTAAGTGAAATGTGAATAAAATATACCTACATTTCACCTAGTTTCACACACCTTTTCCCTTTTCCTTTTCAAATCCCTTCCCAAATCCCCCAACCAAACACAGCATCAGAGAATTTTGATGGGATTGGAACTCAAGATGACCAAACTGCTAAAGTATCTTGTTCCTGTAACTCAAAGAAGAGAAAGAATAAATCAGGTGATACTTTGAGTGAGGAAATAAGGTCAATTAAGGATGGTTTAGATGCAATTGCAGCAGCACTTGATTGTGGTAACCTTCGGAACTACACAAATGGACAATTATTTGAGGAGATTGTGAAGGTTAGTGGCATGAATGATGCTTCTCGAATGAAGGTGTATCAAGTTCTTGCTAAAGAAGTAAGTGATGCTCAAGCATACCTAGAATGCCCTATTGAACGCCAAGGTCTTTGGTCGTCTGTTAAATTCAGATCTTCAATCTTTGATGTATAATACTATTTTTCTTTCTTTGGTACTTTTTTATTTGAATATTTCAGGGATTTGGTGAACCTATGAAAATATCATTAGGCTTGGATTTTTTGTATGTAGACTCTCTTAGTTACTTGCCGCACTTGAATTGTAGATTCAGGGCATGTATGTGTCCTTGAGATTCTAAATGGTCTCTATTGCACTTCTTTATGATATTGTGGATATGAATGCTTTGACTTCTTAACAAGTTCTATTTTAATGTTTTTTACGTACGTTCTGCTCCTGGATTGTAGTGGTTTCACTCTTTGTTCATCTGTTCTAGTTCTGTGCTTATATGGATTACACAGGGATTGAGGTCTAGTGTTCTAGTTTTGATGTGCTGCTTTGATGCACTGGTGTTGAGTCTGGTTTGGTGGAGGAGCCTGCATTGATATTTTTGAGATTTTGGGATATCTTTGATTCATATTATGTTCTATGTAAGTTGCTGTTCAGAAGCTTTATGGTATGTGTTGAGGTCGTATATTCCAAGTCCAATTGTATATTTGAAGTTTAATCCTCCTCCGTCGTGTTGATGTTATGTTTTTGAACAAGATCATATTTGGTGTATGGGTAGATTCTACTGGAATTAGGCCTCTACAACAGTTATGCTTCCAAAGCAGGTATATAAATTTTTCCTAGAAATGTAAAGAAATTCTTGGGGTCTGTTTGGTTTAGTTTTAAAATTATAATTTAAATGTGGAGTTATAATTTAAGTATGGAGTTGTGAGGTAAGTTTTGAAAAAAAAAAAAAAAAAAATTGTTTAGTTATGAGTTTTGAAAGAATTTTGATTCTTTGAATCTTAAAGAGTTTTGAGTTTTGAAACTGAGAAAGGGACTTGCGCCGGACAGGTACGGCCGAGCTACGGTAACGCGGATCATAACGGACCTTGCGAGAGCCGGGCTATTTCCTCTGTCGAGTGATTCCCCGACCCGTCATCCCTGGCCGAGCTAGATTTGTCAACCGGAGCGTGGAATCAAGCGTGTGCCAGACCGAGCTGTGATTTGGCTAGGCATTCGGTTAGGTCCGCAATGGTGCTTCTAGATCGAGCTAAGCACAGCCCGAACTGAATTTAGGCCGGGGCGAAGGCCGACACGTCTCACGGCCAGTCAGCTCGGAAGGATCGTCTTCATATAGCTCGATCGTGAGAATCATTGTTGTGTTTCTTCCCAAGGGATAGGTCGATCATGGTATCCTGGTTTGGCATGCCACCTGGACCAATGGTGTGATGGAGGGGAAATCCACTCCTGGCACGCGTCAATACCGTTTGGTAGTTCCACGCATGCTGTTTGGGGGTTTTAGCCTTTACACACGTAAGGTAGTGAGAGGAGAGCACTGCCACCTGTCCAGGGAAGGGCAGCAGAGGTAATGCGCACATAATCCCTGAGGCTGCATGGCCAGCCTAGAAAAAGGAAGAATGTGGGACGTTGGAGGTAAGCAATTTTGAATAACTCTCTCTCTTTTTCTAAAAAAGAGCTCTGTACTTCCTCTTCAAGTGATCTGACTTGATCGTCGGAGGGTCTATCCGGCAACAGACCGCCGGGCAGCTCACCGTTTCTCTGTTTCCAGGTCAGACGTCGTTACGTGAAGCTTGAGTTCAAGGTGTACGGAAAGCGAAGGATATTTCACCTCCGTACAATTGGCGCCGTCTGTGGGAACTCCCTCCGACACTTGGCTGACTTGTGCCGGTGTCGGAGCCAGCTCGGTTAGGGGCTAATGTGCGGAGAAATCCCACATCGGTCTGTGAGGGACTACTTTCCCACCTTATAAGCAGACTGGCTCCTCTCCCTAGCATAGGCCTTTTCCCCCAGTGGGGGAGGAACAAAACCGTATGGCGGGTTTACGCTAATGCGGACAATATGTGCTAGGCCGGGGACCATACATGCAGGCGAACGCGCAGAAATACGTTCGCAGGTGTGAAAAATGTCAGAAATTTGCTCACCAAATCCACCAGCCAGCCAGAGAATTGCTCCCCCTTACAAGTCCTTGGTCGTTCGCGCTCTGGGGGTTGGATATTGTAGGACCACTCCCAGTAGCTCTGGGCAACCGCAAGTTCTTCATCGCCGCTACCAACTACTTCACCAAGTGGGTTGAGGCCGAGCCATTGGCAACCATAAAGGAAAAGGATGTGAAAAAGTTTGTTTGGAAAAATGTCATCACTCGCTTCGGTATATCGAAGGCCCTCATCTCGGATAATGGCACTCAGTTCGATGGGAAACTCTTTCGCGGATTTTGCGAGAAGTTAAAGATCGAGTTCTACAACTCAACACCGGCCTACCCTCAGTCAAATGGTCAAGCAAAAGCCTCAAACAAGACCATCATGGATGGGTTGAAGAAGCGGCTAGAGAAAGCCAAAGGGAAGTGGGCCGAAGAACTGCCCAATGTGCTCTGGGCATACCGCACTACGCCGAGACGCTCCACTGGGGAAACACCATTCGCCTTGGCCTATGGCATGGAGGCCGTCATCCCACTGGAAGTTGGCATGCCAACCATTCGGTCTGAAAGTTTTCAGCCAGACTTGAACAATAAAGCATCGGCCTTGGAACTTGACCTAGCTGAAGAAAGAAGGGAACGGGCTCTGATCCATATAGCAGCCTACCAGCAAGAGCTCTCTAGGAAATACAACAAGGCCGTGCATCCAAGGCTGTTCAAGATCGGAGATTGGGTCTTGAGAAAAGTAATGGGCAACACAGTGGTCCCTGGCGAAGGCAAACTAGGTGCAAATTGGGAGGGGCCGTATAAGGTGACTGGCCTTGCAGACAAAGGGGCATACTATCTGAAAGACTTAGATGGTAAAGCTATCCCCAGACCATGGAATACAACTAATCTTAAGATTTTTTACTTTTGAAATGTCATCGTTTTTGTTACTTAGCCTTTTGAACCTTTAGCCTTTTGGCATTTGATGTAAATCGCTGACATGTAATGAAAGATAGCCTGACTTTTTTATATTATATGTTTCTGTGCAATGACGTCACAAGAATATTGGGCCACAATGGATGCCAGGGGCAGGAAGACCAACTTTACACTGGGCCAAACTGACTTTTTGTCGCGGTGTAGAGACAGGCCGTACAAACAGTTGGTGTTCTGTCCAGATTGCATGTAGGCCGGGTTGATTTTTGCTCGCCTAAGATGAAATGTTGGCGATTTGTCCAACTTTCCAATGGGCCGAGCTGACTTTGCTCACCCGTGTAAAATGTTGGCGTTCTGACCAACTTGTAAGGGTCGAGCTGACTTTGCTCGCCCAAGTGAAATGATCGCATTTTGACCGCATTGCAAAGAGTCGAGCTGACTTTGCTTGCTCGCGTGAAATGTTGGGGTTTTGCCAAACTTCCAATTCGCCGAGTTGATTTTTCTCACCCACAAACTTTGTAGCTGAGCTAAAAGGTGGCGTTTTGCCCAATTTATGTAAGGGTCGAGCTGATTTTGCTCACCCACAAACTTTGTAGCCGAGCTAAAAGTTGGCGTTTTGCCTGACTTATGTAAGGCCCGAACTGAAAGTTGTATTTGACAAACATTTCAACTCGAAGAAAATTTACACATTATAACCGAGACAATCACAACCGTATAGAAATGGATACATGGCGGGCAAAAAGTTAAAGTTTTCATTAATAGAGCAAGTTGGATTACAAAAGTGGGGCCAAGCCCGGTTACATTCAAAAAAAAAATACAATAGAAGATCAATCTAAATCTACAAGGGCATCTTGTTCGACCACTCCCACATCGGCTTCATCTGTCGCAGCATCAACCACCGCAACAACCTCCCGCTCAGCCTCTCGATCCTCAGCAACTTCGGGGACCACGGAAGGATTTTGCTCGGTTGGTTGCACGGTGGATGCTTCTTCTTCGGCTGCCTGCTTCGTATTTTCTATAAGCCTCTTCTACGTGGCACTTGCATAAGCCTGCATATAGACCAGAATGAAGGCAGCGAGCGGGTTTTGGAACACTTCGGCGTCTTGACCGAGGGCAAATTTTTCAACGGCGGCTTTCCAACCGCACTGAAAAAGATGTCCTTCGTCGCCTGAACTTGCTGCTCATAAGTCCTTTCACCCTCCGCGTACCCGCGGTCTTCAGCGTCCTCGACCTTCTTGTCCAGCTCGGCCTTGTGGACGTCGCAGAGTTTGCGCAGCTCAGAGATGTAGCGAGCCTTGGTCATCTAGAGGGCCTTCTACTTCTCCTCATCAGCCCGGGCCAACCGTTCTGATAGTTGGTCGCACTCAACCAACAGAGCTTCCTAAGCAGCCTTCACTTTTTCCAACTCGGCCATCTTGGCCTTGTTGTCAGTGATGGCCTCTCGCAGACTCTTCCTCACGGCTATCATTCGCTTGTGGGTGAGATAGTTCTTCTGCGTGGCCTGCAAACACATGAAGGTTGTCAGAATGGAAAAACCGAGCAACAACTTGATAAACTAAGGAGATTGCCAACTTACTAACACTATTGACTTTGCGGTCGAGCGGAGCACCTTCAGGTCGGACAGCTCTTCGTGCTTTTTCATGTCGGTGGGAAGGAGCAACCCCTTGGTCATGTTAAAACTGAGAGAGTAATCCTTGTTCGAGTAAACTGAGTCCGCAGTGGAGATAGCCCGGCCTTTGTATGATAACTCGGGCGACCAGACCGGGGGGGCACTGAATCGTGTAGATGGCCCGGTGATTGGTTGCTCGGTCTGGTCCCCCAAGTCGGTTGAAGCATGCTCGGTCGAATCCTCGTCGGCCAGATGCTGTTCGGTTTGATTCTTTCTCGGTCTCTTCTTCGACCGACCCGCAGCTTGTTCGCTGGCAGAGCCAACACAGCACCCTCCCCTTGCGCAGCCGGCATGGAAGAAGTCCCCCCAGCTACCTCCGGTGGCTGGGAGTCACTCGCCTCGCCAGTGATCATCGACTTGATAGCTCGGATCTTCGTCATTTCTTGCTCGACCGTCAAAGGGACTAGTTTGATCAGTGGAAGGCTTGGATCTGGTTCTAGAGAGCGCGCACGCAGAAAGTCGGTTACCCTGCTCTTGCGCAGCGCTGTGTAGTGATAGGTCGGTTCGAAGCCAAGCAGCTTTGGTGATTCTCGCTCCTCGGCCGAATGATGTAGCAAAACCCTTATGGCTTCCTGGTTAGCGCGAGAGTAATCTTCTGCCAAGAGCTTATAATCTGCAAAAAGAAGACAAGTGTTAGATCGGCAAGAAGAAGACCAATGCAGAAAAAAGATAATACGGTTCGCCGAGATACTCACCGGCACTCCCATAATCTTTCCTAATGTACCAGCCCGGTATGGGCGCCTCGGTATCCTCATAACGATCGGACACCCACAGAAAATCATCATCATTTGTCTCTTTATCTAGATTACCCTCTATGAGTTTTGCTCGGTCCTTTTTGACCTTCAGATACCAGCAAAGCCCACCTTTATTTTTGCTAAGACTGTATTGGTGAAATATCTCGGCAAAACCGAGTCTCCTATTTAGCTCGGCCACACCGTTTATTATCTTGTAAGTATTGTTGGAGACTTGGGTCGGGCACATCCTGGTCTGCCTTAAAAACTCACAGATCAGCGGTTGGACCGGGAAACGCAAGCCTCCCTCTACAATGGACACCAATGTGAAGGGGCATTTGTCCAGCTCGCCCCAGAGAGTGTCTCCTTTCTTGGCGAGCTCCAGGTGAACATCATCTAGAATGTTGTACTCTCTACGAAACTTGGCAAGGGCCCCGGGAGAACTCACCATGAACCGGTACTTCCCCATCTATCCCGGTTTTATTTATTGGGGTGATTTAGGTCATATCTCGGTGAAAAGTTTTGTGTGTTTTCTCAGGCTTTGAGCTTCACCGGTAGTAATGCTGAACGGGCCTTGTCGGTCCTAGTTTGTTCTGCATTATTAAGAAATAAGTCCAAGGGTTAGCGCGGCATAAATTGCACGGCTTCTATGTGGAGTTCCTAGCTCGGTCAAAGTTTTCTGGGGCATTTGACCGGTCTGACTCTTACGTCGGTCAACTATTTGGCCGATTTGGCCTTCCTAGTTCGGTTCCGATTTTCAGCTCGGTCTAGACCCCAAAGAGGGACCACAAACCAATTTTTGCTCGGCCGAACCCCTATCTGTGGATCTAAGTGTCGGCTTTTCCTCGGTCCTACCCAGGGTTCGTTTTGTTCATCCCAAAAATGGAGTTCGTTCGTTCAAGCTAAGGGAAACCAGGGGCACAAAGGCCCTATCCGTTTCTTCAATTTCATTTTCCCTAGTGTATACAAGTTTTTACGCAAAAAAGAGGGGGTACTGGAAGGATTCTAACAGTCCCAAGCAAGAACACGAAGAACAAAAATAAAGAAAAGAAAGAACACAAGCATACAAATACAAGAGAGGGGCAAAGAAGTTTACTGATGACGGGTGCCACGCAGAGATCAATCCACTGTGAGCTTGATTACAGCTTCGGAAGGGACATAAATAGACAAAGATGAGGCAAAGAGCTGCAACATCAATGGCGGCGGAAGCTTGGAGATTTGGAGGCTAGGGTTTTGGCTCGAGAGAGAAGGTGAACAGTAGGGGCATGTGACCCCTTGTATGTGTATAAAAAGAGTTGGAAATCCAAAGGGCGGCAACCGTTTGAATTTTGCGCGTGAGAGAGACAGCTGCGAGGCTGCACGGATCCAATGACGTGAAGCCACGTGGCAGGGAAGAGATGGTTCTGTCAGTACGGCTGTACGATCGGTGACAAGACTACTGGCGCAATTCAGAAGACCGACCAAATAGGATAGCTCGGTCGTGGTTGTAATCCCAATCATGCTCAGCTCGAATGGGATTAAGGGGCAATTAAGAGGGGGACTTGCGCCGGGCAGGTACGACCGAGCTACGGTAACGCGGGTCATAAAGGACCTTGCGAGAGCCGGGCTATTTCCTCGGTCGAGTGATTCCCCGGTCCGTCATCCCCGGCCGAGCTAGATTTGTCGACTGTGATTTGGCTAGGCATTCGGTTAGGTCCGTAATGGTGCTTCTGGACCGAGCCAAGCACAGCCCGGACTGAATTTAGGCCGGGGCGAAGGTTGGCACGCCTCACAGCCAATCAGCCCGAAAGGACCGACTTCATATAGCTCGGCCATGAGAATCATTGTTGTGTTTCTTCCCAAGGGATAGGTCGGTCATGGTATCCCGGTTTGAAGTGCCACCTGGACCAATGTTGTGATAGAGGGGAAATCCACTCTTAGCACGCGTCAATATCGTTTGGCAGTTCCACGCATGCTGTTTGGGGGTTTTAGCCTTTACACGCGTAAGGTAGTGAGAGGAGAGCACTGCCACCTATCCAGGGAAGGACAGCAGAGGTAGTGTGCGCATAATCCATGAGGCTGCATGGCCAACCTAGAAAAAGGAAGAAGGGGGGACGTTGGAGGTAAGCAATTTTGAATAACTCTCTCTCTTTTTCTAAAAAAGAGCTCTCTACTTCCTCTTTAAGTGATCTGATTTGATCGTCAGAGGGTCTATCCGGCAACAGATTGCCGGGCAGCTCACCGTTTCTCTATTTCCAGGTCAGACGTCGTTACGTGAAGCTTGAGTTCAAAGAGTACGGAAAACGAAGGATATTTCACCCCCGCACAAAAACGAATTTTAAATTTTTAAATTTTGCATTGTATTTTAAAATTTTAAAATTTTATTTTTTAAAAGTATTTTAAAATTTTTAAAAAATTTATTTTTTTATATTAAATATATAATTTTTATTTTAAACATTTTTTCATTTTTTATTTTATTTTTAAAATAGTTTTTAAATATTTTATTTTTTTAATATTTTAAATTCAAAACATAACTCCACACTCAAATCACAACTAAATTTATAACTCAAAACTCAATTAAAAAATTATTTTTAAAATTCATAACTAAACAGTTAACTCAAAATTTAATTTAGAATTTCTAATTCTTGAGTTAAATCTTCAAATCCCCAAGCTTGAGCCAAAAATTGCACAAGTCTCTCCCTTTCTCTCTCTAACAGCCGACCTTCTCTCTTTCTAGAGAGTTGATCAGCCCAAATGAAGATAAAATGAGAAAATTGAGTGTATAGTGCCTTTTTACATAAATTTTCACTAGCCACAATTTAATAATAAGAAATAATTGGACACTAATTCGCCAATTTAATAAACTTATGATTAATCTGGTCTGAATCAATTTTTCAATTAAACTTCACCGTAGGCTCTAAAAGTTATGCCAATCACAATGGCGCAATCAATTTTTGGTTTCGGTGGCCGATAAGGCCTTCAATTTAATTTCGAAAGCAAATAATCAAACAGATATTCCTACGGTAAATAGATAGAAATTCAAAACCACATATTTTCACATACTTGCACACAAAATCATATTAAACACATAATCATACTCATTTTAAGGACCAATTAACATATTACGGAACAGGGATAACACAGATATTATGTTGATATAACCATTAACAGTTGAACATGTATTGTTGTAAATGGCAAATGGTTGTGCACCATGGAGTGTATGAATTGTTAAATCTTATAGTTTAATGTTGAAAACATCTCATGTAGCCTTGAAGGGGCTAGCTTGTTGAGGTTTGGGCATGATGAGAGGTTGTTGTTGATATAAATTGATAGCATGGTTATTTATGAAATAATGTTGAGGAGAAGAAATGATAAAAGTGATAAATTGATATTGTTGTAGAGATGTTTGAAAAGGAGAAATGTTATGAAGTAATGTGCATAGCATCATGTTCTCATTTGATTTATTATCATTATTACACATCTTAAAATGAATTGGAAAACGTTTACTTTGAGAAAGATTATATTGTAAGGTGAACTAACGGAAATGTGAAAGGGGTAAATACGTTTGTAAGTCCAGTTAGGGGGTGTATATGACTTTCATAAGTTGGCCTGAGTGTTCTTGGTGAAAGACCAGAAATCCACGCGGATAGGTGTCGAGCCTTCCAATTAATACCGGTAAAAATGACAATTTGGTAGTACTTGTAGAGTCTACTTGCAGACACCAGCCTAGGGATTATCAGTGTCGTATTTACCGTCCCTATTGATTTAAATATTGGAAATTGTGAAATTGGTGAGATGTGGAAAATATTATGAAGATCATGATGATTTTTAAATAGTGCATTGAAATAAAATTTTCCTTCATTATTGGCACTTGCATGGCTTTACATTTGCATTTTTAAATGTTGAGGGAATTGTCATAATTGTATATACTTTGTTAGAACTCTCTACTGGGCTTTATGCTCACCCCTATGGGTTTTGATGCAGGTAAAGATGTTGTGATCCCGTCGAGCTAAAGGTGCGGATATGTTTGGTGAAGAGTAGAACACTCTTTCTTTTGTTGTGATTTTTGTAAAGCCTAGGGCTAATTTGGTATGGATCCGAGAGACCTTTTTGTGTAACCGAGCTATAGCCTTGGAAGATGTAAGGCCGTAAGGGCATTTCTTTATTTGATTTCTATTTTGAGACTATATGTTTCACATGCTATAGATTCATGTATTCTTTTGTTTCGTTGAATGTATATCGCACGTGGAACTTTTGTATTACACTTATTTATCAAAGATGTGAAGATGGAAGGATTATCGTTATTTGTTTAGAGAATGTTCATTAATGTGGGTAGTTCATGTTGAATTATTTTGGGGCGTTACAACTTGGTATCAGAGCTACCGGGTTTGAATACTTGGGGCTCGCGGGAAATAGTTGTCATACCACAATGGGTTCATTTTGCATGATTAGAAAATGTTTTGTTTATTTGTGATTATGTGATAGCATGCTTATGTGACTATGTGGGTATGAGATTAGACTTTTGGGATGTTAGTTGCACCTATTAGATTCCTCGAGGTCTTAATGGAAGGATACTTGATCAATACTCATTCTACTAAGAATTCTTGATTTCTCATGGGACGAATCTCATCACTAAAGGATGATTCGTATGTGTTTATGTGACTAAGTGCTTATGTGGAGTGAATTAAATTATTTGTGTGATAAGGTGTATGGAATTGCTATAGTTTCACGAGTGAGGCAAGTTGCAAGCACATTTGGGATGATGTGCTAAGTTGTCTACTTTGATTCTCAATTAGGATGTCTGGAAGGATTTGAACACGAGGTGGTAGGGGCAGAAGGCGAGGTCGAGGTTTGCCTAGATCAATACTCATTTGAACATGAGATACCGGTGCAAGAGGAGGGTGTAGGCCAAGCTAACATGGCCGAACAAGTGGGGCAAGCGAAAGTGCCAGGGTAAGCCAGCCAAGCCGCAATAGGGGCTCTAGCCCGGGAGATGACAGGGTCATTGAGGGAGTCCATGAACATACTTAGGGCAGAGACCCAAGCTAGGGAAAATGTTACGGAGACAAGGGCAAGCTTCCTTACGAGGGAGTTTTTGCGAGCCAAGCCGGATGAATTCTATGGCGGCCCTGATCTAAAGAAAGCGGACGAATGGCTTGAACAAACCGTGAAGACCTTCGAAATGCTTCACATTGAGGATGGTGAGTTGAGGGTGACCCTTGCTAGCTATTATCTCAAGGGTGACGCAGGCCAATGGTGGAAGTATGCTAAGGGCCGAATAGAACCAACATGGGAGGCTTTTGTGGTGGCCTTCCAAGACAAGTACCTACCTCCTACGGCTAGGGAGAGGTTGAAACAAGAATTCAAGGACCTTAAGTAACTAAATATGTCCATGGCCGAATTTGAAGCGGCCTTTTCTAGCTTGTCCCGGTTTGCACCGGAATTGGTAGCAACGGAAGAGTGCCATTGCTTTGAGTTCAAGCAGAGGTTGACGACGAAGATCTTGTTCAAGGTTGCCATGAACATGATTCTGGATTATGATCGCCTAGTGGAAGCAGCCGCACACGTGGAGATTATTGTGGAGGCCGAGGATGAAAGACTTCAGAATTCGAGGTCTAGGGGCCAAGGGTCACGGGGGGACTTTAGGCCTAACAAGAAGAGTAAGAGCACCTTTTCATCCCAGTTTCAGTCGTAATAGTCTAGGTCTACTTTCCTGTTGCCTAGTACGGGCACGGGGAAAAGTGCACCAAGCGGGTTTTCTTGCTTCAAGTGTGGCCAACCGGGTCACAAGGCCTTTGCATGTTCACAGAAGGGAGGAGGACAACAGATGTTGCCACCACCACCACCACCTAACTGATCACAGGGTTAGTCTTAGAGTAGAGGGTAGGGGCTTACTTGCTTTCAGTGCGGTCAGTCAGGGCACATGAAGGGAACTTGCCCTCAGTTAGGAGGCGCTTCTGGCGCTTTAGGGTCTAGGCAGACATAGAGCCATCAACAGGCTCACTCAGCTCAGTCATCACGAGTTCATGAGGGAGCCGCTTCGACTCAGTCAGTACAGTAGGCCTATGCTTCGAGGGATGAGCAGGTTGAGCAGAGGCCACAGGGGCGCGTGTATGCAGTTACTGCGCCAGAGCAGTTGCCAGGGCTCTCCATTGTGAGAGGTATTTTTATTGTGTGTAATTCTTTAGCCAGTGTGTTGATAGATATGGGTGCGTCTCATTCATTCATATCTGCTGCATTCGCATTTGCATTGGGGCTAGAGGTGGCACAGTTAGCATCTTCACTCAGAGTAGAGTCTCTTGTTGGGGGTACCGTTGACTTAGATCGGGGTTGTCATGATTGTGAGATAGAGGTTGTTGGGCGTAGACTCCCGTTTGTTTTTGTGTTGCTAGACATGTCGGTTTTAATATCATTCTAGGCATGGATTGGTTGTCTTCGTATCGGGCAGTGATTGATTGTTTTTGGCAGAGGGTCACAGTGTGCACCTCGAGTGGAGATTGTTTTTATTTTCTGGGAGACCGGGTTGATAAGGTCTCGTCACCAGTATTTGATCCTCGCGGTAGGAATGAGCTTAGCGGCCTTCTTGCTACTCTTTTGGATAATGGAGTGGCGGAACTGGAGTTGAGTTGCCGAGGGTAGTGTGTGAATACCCGGACGTGTTTCCCGAGGACATTACTAGTTTGTCACCCCACCGGGAGATTGAGTTCACCATCGACTTAGTGCCTGGAATGGCACCAATTTCTATGGCGCCGTATAGATTTGCACCCGCGGAGTTGCATGAGTTGAAGATTCAACTCCAAGAGCTTTTAGACAAGGGCTTCATTCGCCCTAGTACGTCGCCTTGGGGAGCGCCGGCTCTCTTTACAAAGAACAAGGATGGATCGTTGCGGTTGTGCATCGACTACCGTAAGTTGAATCGAGTTACTGTCAAGAACAAATACCCTTTACCTAGAATAGATGACTTGTTTGATCAACTTAAAAGGTCTTGTTGCTTTTCAAAGATAGATTTGAGGTCGGGGTACCATCAGTTGAGAGTCTGGGAGGAGGACATCCAGAAAACGGCCTTTTGTAAGCGTTATGGCCACTATGAGTTCCTTGTAATGCAATTCGGGTCGACTAATGCACCGGCTTCCTTCATGGATTTAATGAACCAAGTTTTCAGGGAGTACTTGGACCGTTTTGTGGTCGTCTTCGTGGACGACATCCTAATCTATTCGACCTTCGAGGAAGAACATGAGGCTCACTTGAGGATAGTGCTTGATTTGCTTAGGGAGCATCAATTGTATGCTAAATTTGAGAAGTGTGAGTTTTGGCTCACCGAGGTGAAGTTTTTGGGCCATGTAGTATCAAGTGAAGGAGTAACTGTAGATTCTTCGAAGATAGACTCTGTACAAGATTGGGAGCAACCTAAAAGTATTTTCGAGATCCAGAGTTTCTTGGGTTTGGCAGGGTACTATTGACGTTTTATGAGGGACTTTTCTAAATTAGCCGCACCTTTGACTAGGTTAACTAGAAAGGGGGTTAAGTTTGTATGGAGTGAGGCTTGTGAAAAGTCTTTTCAAGAACTCACAACTAGATTGACCACGGCACCGGTATTGATCATTCCGGAGAGAGGTTTGGGTTACACCGTCTTTTGTGATACGTCTCGGGATGGGCTTGGTTGTGTCTTGATGTAAAAAGGGAAGGTTGTTGCCTATGGCTCACGACAATTGAAAACCCATGAGAAAAATTACCCTACCCACGACTTAGAGCTAGCCGCGGTAGTGTTTGCCTTGAAAATCTGGAGGCATTACCTGTATGGTGAGAAGTTTGAGGTTTTCTTGGACCATAAGAACTTGAAGTATTTTTTTTCCCAAAAAGATTTGAATCTACGTCAACGGAGGTGGATGGAGTTTTTAGAAGACTACGATTTTGAGTTACACTATCACCCGGGGAAAGCCAATGTAGTGGCCGACGCCTTAAACTGAAAAACCGTGAGTAGCTTGGCGAGTGTGGCCATTCGGGAGTGGATTATGTTAGGTGAAGTCAGCAAGTTTGAATTACAACTGGGTGAATCCGAAGAAGGTGCAACATTGTTTAGTTTGAGTACTCAACTTGTCTTGATTAGCAAAGTCATAGAGGCACAACAAGGAGACCAGGAAGTAGAGTCAATTCGTAATAGAATCTCCAACGAGAAGGAAGAGAAGGGTTTGAACATTCACTCATATCAGAGTATACGTTATCTAGATCATCTGTTTGTGCCTAAATCGTGTATAGAGGAAATGCTTCGGGAGTTCCATCATTCACGCTTGGCGGTACATCCGGGAGGCACCAAAATGTATCGTGACCTTAGCCGTCAGTTTTGGTGGAGGGGCATGAAGCGGGATGTCGCATCCTTTGTGTCAAAGTGCCTTACTTGCCAGCAAGCGAAGGCCGAACATCAAAGACCAGCGGGTTTGCTATAACCCTTACCTATAGCCGAGTGGAAGTGGGAGCACGTTACCATGGACTTCGTAGTTGGGCTTCTTAGAACACAGCGGGGCATTGATACCATTTGGGTAATTGTTGATCGGTTGACTAAATCCACACACTTCATTCCTATGCGAACTAGCAACTCAGTTGAGCACTTGGCAGAGTTGTATGTTAGGGAGATAGTTCGGCTTCATAGGGTTCCAGTAACCATTGTGTCGGATAGGGATCCTCGTTTTACTGCCCGGTTGTGGCAAAGCCTTCAAGAGGCATTGGGAACCAAGTTGACTTTTAGCACCGCTTATCACCCTCAAACCGATGGGCAATCGGAGTGCACCATTCAGATTTTGGAGGACATGCTTAGAGCTTGTGTCCTAGATTTCAAGGGGTCTTGGGAGAGGCACTTACTGTTGATTGAATTTGCCTACAACAATAGTTATCAGGCTAGCATAGAGATGACACCATTTGAGGCCTTGTATGGCCGACCTTGTAGATCGCCAATCTGTTGGGCCAAGGTGGGGGATGCACCGTTGTTGGGTCCAGAAATAGTTAGAGAGACAACCAAGAAAGTTTCCCTCATTCGGGAGAGGTTAGCTATGGCCCAAAGCCGACAGAAGAGTTACGCCGATAGGAGGAGACGACCTTTGTCCTTTGAAGTGGGTGATCATGTTTTCCTTAAGATCTCACCTAGACGGGGTTTAATGAGATTCGGCAAGAGCGGAAAGTTGTCTCTGAGGTTCATTGGACCTTTGAGATATTGGAGAGAACCGAGGAAGTGGCATACCGGTTAGCTTTGCCACCACAACTTTCGGGAGTTCACAATGTATTTCATGTGTCGATGCTTAGGAAGTATGAACCCGACCCTTCTCATGTATTAGATTGGGTTGATTTGGAGGTAGATGATGATGCCTCCTACGAAGAGCGACCGGTTCAAGTTTTGGATACCCAAGAACAAGTGTTGCGGGGAAAGACCGTACCGTTAGTGAAGGTGTTGTGGAGACACCATGGGATTGAGGAAGCGACTTGGGAAAGGGAAGCGGAGGTCCGCTCCAAGTATCCGGATTTATTTGAACATGTGTAGTTGTTTTGTTTTAATTGTGTTAGACTTATTTATTTTGATGATTTATTTAATTATGTTTTAATTTATTTGAAAGAGAAAAATAGAATCCAAAATTTATTTTGATGATTTATTTAATTATATTTTAATCAAAATTTATTTTGATGATTTATTTGAAAGAGAAAAATAGAATCAAAATTTATTTTGTCCCATTATTTCTCACCTAAATCTTTATCCTAAATGTTGTTAGAATGTATTTAATATTTGATTAAATCAGGAGTTTAAACAGCCCAAAACAAAGGTTCAAATAGCCTAGCACAGCAGCAGGCCTCAAAAGGTTTAAGTGAAAGATATTCAAATTTGTAATGATGAAGTGAAAGATATTCAAATTAGTAATGATGGAAGTACAACGACTATAAACAGCTATCAATTCAAATGACTACAACGGCTATAAACGGTTATAATTTTCATTATATATACCAAAGTCTCTAATGTAAACAAGTTACAATAAAAAATCTGAAAATATTCTTTGATCTATGATCACTCACATCTATTCTCAGAAATTATACACTGAGCCTTATAGTATTAAGCTCATCTTTCTTGTGTGAGATTTACAGAAAAATCAAAGTTTCATTTTATATATCTATCTTTGAGAGATATTTATTGTAAGCTTTCTTTGAAAGCAAAAATACCATTTCATCTTGTAAAAGTGTTGCAAAAACTGTGTTCTTGAAATCTTGAGAGTGATTGTGAATTACCTAAGATTTGCAAGGGTTTGGGCTTGTGAAGTCTATGTAAAATCCGTGGAGGATTGCTCCATTTGTAAAGAGGTTGCTAGCACCCCTGTGAAGCTAGAAGATAGTGGAAAATCCCAAATGAAACTTGAGGAGTGGATGTAGACTTGGTTAAAGCCAAACTACTATAAATCTGTTTGTTTTATCTTCCCTAATCTCTTTACTTTCCTACTACTGCTATAGCTATCTAATATTCATGTGTTAATCATTTGATTTACCCTGTATGTTAGTTATACTTCATTGTTATTTTGCTTGATCATTTACTGCTAAGTTCATCATTGTGCTTGTTAATAATTTATTGTACTAGTAGTTAATTTTATTGGGGTATTATTAATTTTAATTATAAAAACCTAATTCACCTCCCCTCTTAGGTTGCTTTTTGGGTAACAATTAGTATCAGAGTTTGGGGCTCTTGTTTAGATTTAACAATCTTGAGTTTTTGGTCCATAGCAACCATGTATTCTACTTACTCTACTGTAGGAGAAGCTAGCAATAGGCCACCTCTCTTTGATGGTAGTAATTACATTCATTGGAAAGAAAAAATGACTTTGTATCTTCAAGCTACCAATTATGCTTTGTGGCTCATTATCACTAAAGGTCCTAAAATGCCTACCAAGGTAGTAGACCATATCAGTGTGCCTAAACTTGAGGATGATCGTGATTATAAACTCTTTCAAGCTAATGCTAAAGCCAAGCTTATTCTTGTGTGTGGACTAGATGCAAATGAGTACAATAGAATTTCTGGGTGTATTACTGCTAAAGAGATTTGGGATAAACTTGAAATCATCTATGAAAGAACTAGCCAAATAAAAGAGTCTCAGATTGACATGCTTATTCATGATTATGAACTCTTTACTATGGAATCATTTGAATCTATTTCTGAGATGTTTTATAAATTTAACAATATTATTAATGTTCTAAAATCTCTTGGTAAATCTTATACTAATGGTGAGCTTGTGAGAAAAATACTTAGGTCTTTGCCGAACGAATGGGAAGCTAAGGTTACAGCTATCCAAGAAGCAGAAGACCTAACAAAATTAGGCATTGAAGAACTCCTAGGCTCACTCATGGCTCATGAACTTTCAATGATGGATGACAGCAAAAAGGAAGCCATTGGAGGAGAAAATGATGAAGTAGCCAACTTGTGTCTCATGGCTCTTGAAGAAAAAAAATCACTCAAGGTGAGGTAATTTCTAATTATGTAAAACTTGAAAGTGCTTTCAATGAATTACATGACATATTTAGAAACATTTATGTTAAGAATTCTAAATTAAAGAAATTAGTTACTTCTCTTTCAAATGATGTGGGTGTTTTAAAAATGAAAAATGCTACTTTGAAAAATGATTTTACGATTATTACCAATGAGAAAAACATTTTGAAAAATAATGTTGAGGATTGAAACGAAACTTTTGAAAATTTTGTAAAAGGAAAAGAAAATCTCAACAAGCTACTTGGAAATAAAAAATGTATTTTTGACCAAGTAGGCATTGATTTTGATCCTCCTAAACCTTTTATGAGATTAAATGTTTTTGAGACTAATCCCTATGGACCCAAGAAAGTATGGGTACCAAGAAAGAAATCAAGATATTTTGTAAGTGGAATCTCAAAGAACACCAAGGACTTCGAGAGGAAATGCACAACAAGAGTGTTTAATCTAAAGAGCAAAATCAGCCCTTACAAGAAGAAGAAGAATGATGAAATGAAAATCACCAAGATGAACAATAGAGGTAATGTATGGGTGAAGATTCCAAAGAGGTAAATGAAAGTATAACTCCTAACACACCTTTAAGCTTAAAGTTCTATATTCTTTAAGGTGTGATTTGTGTACAATAGGTTGTGTCTAATCATTGCTTCCATGTAACCTAATTGTACTAAGTTTGCTAAGTCATGTTTTGCTAGTTTCTTTCAAACCTTCATTGAACTCAAAAATGAGAATTATATTATTTTGATGAATGCCTATTAGAATATGAATGATTCATGTATTCATTAACATTGTATATCATGTCATCCATTGCTAAGAAAAGGAGATAAAAAGTGATAAATATTTTTTGTGAGCATACTTTTCACATCTTATATAAGACTTCATACTAATATGTTAATTCCTTTTTGAGTCATATCTTTGTAGAATCAATTTTGATGTCATAGCATGTTTTTGAGTATACTGTCTATATTTTGAATTGTACATTTATGATCTCAAGAATATGCTCAATATGAAATTTTCATGCTTATATGCTTTACATTGGAATATTTGAATGAGTTATGAAATTCATTGATTATGATCAATCAGCAATGTCTAAATGAAAAGAAGTATCATACATTTATAGAGACATTGCATCTATCATATTGAATATCTTTTGAATATGGATTATATTGGCATTCATCTCATGAAATGCTTTTGATTGATAAATTGTTGAATTAATTGTTTATAGCATTCATGTTGTGTTCCACATTGAGTAAAATGTTTTATCACACTTGAGTATGTGGTTTAAATTGATGAAAACGCTTTTTGATAATGTTATGTGATTAAATGAGATTGTTGCATCATTTTTTAATAAAACAAAGAGCATAACACTATGTTCTTATGTTATGTGTTACAACTTGAAAATTCTAAAAAATAGTATTTCAAACTCTTGTTTGTTCATTGAATTATTTTTCACCTTTTGAGTTTGTGATATGAAGTGATTTGTGCTGTATTTTTATTGAGTAATAGTGATTGTTCTATGAATGCTATATTTACACAAATCACATTAGAAAAGGGTAGCACCAACTTAGGGGGAGAAATCACTTTGCTAACATACTAGTTAAACCCTTTTGAGATGAACTCCCCATGAAAGAAAATTAAAGATTGAAAAACTTCCATCTCTTGAACCTAAGGTATGCCTCATATACTCTATTAAACTTTTGAGGTAAAAATTCTATCTTATATCCCTTGAGCTAATACTGTTATTACTTTGATATGAAAAAGATTGATTATACTTCATATGATTTGCAATGTATACTCTTTGATGATGCTCTTACCTAAAAATCATGCTTATGCTTAAATGTGTGGTACATATTGAAATTCATGATTTTTCTTGGTATATGGATTGCTATACCTTGAACATGCTTCATTTTTTTTAGAATTACATTAGCTCCATGAGATTATATTGAGTTTAACCTATTATGAGCAATATTTGGTATTTTACATAATGCTTGAGCCATGATTGTTAAATCTTCTAGATTGCATATTAGTATCCTTGGTAGATTGCATGTTGGTATCATTTGGGCATCTTATTTGATATTATTGAGGAGAACATTTCAGATATGAGCTTTCATTTATCATATCTCCTATTGATTTTGCCAAATGAAACAAAGGGAAGAATTTCAACTCGATTATTTTTTAAAAAAAATCCCCTCAGATTCTATTCTATTTTTTATATCACACTTATGAGCTTGCACCTCACATAATTTTTTAACTATCTTGTATAAAATCTGTACGCTCTTGCTAGAAATTGATTGTTAGATCATCCTTTTTTTTTCTACTTTTTAATTTCATTTTTCAGTACTTAAACATAAAAACCAAAACAAGTCAAAATACAAATATTTACATAAAAAAAAAAACAAAAAAACAAAAACAAAAACAAAAAAATTTCTTCTCCGGTGACGGCCACGTGCCAACTTCATTTACTCGCCTCTTCCACCGCTCTCTTCTTCTTTTTATCACCTTGGGTGACCCTTGACGCCCCTGCTCCCGTGATTTCGTCGAGAGTGACGACTCCCCGTTGACTATCAAAGGCTAAGAACAACATTGCTCCAAATCGGGCCATGGAGGTGGTCTTCCGTTTAAGCTCTTTATTTTCGGCCTTCAGTGCACCTATTTCTGCTCGCGCATCCTTGTACATGCACTGAAGTAGAGAGAGTTGGGCATTGACCTGATGGAGCTCACTCGTCCTGTTTTGCAATCGGTGAGCCAATTTTGTGACTGCAGTCACCGTTTCCATACAGGACGTTAGTGTGAAATGATTGGCTTCAATGTCTAATTGAGCTGCCATGATTTGCTCAATCGACATCCTAGGAAGGTTAGGCAGAGGAATAACAAGAAGAGTAAGAGTAGGGGCACTCGATCCCGCAGAGCTTATGGGGTCATTCAGGTACGGGAAGAGAGTAAAGGGACGGGACGAGGCCATGTAATAGGAGAAAGAAATGTACTCAAAAGGTGGGTCGTTTTTGGCAGCCTTTCTGTTCTGCTCAATCTCTCTGTTCTGTCTCTCGAGGAAGAAGAAGAAGATCGAAGAGAGTGATGCAGAAGAGATAGAAGAGAGTGAGGTGAAGAAGAAGACGCAGACGAGTGTGATTAAGAAGAAGGCTGAAAAGAAGAGGCTGAAGAGAATAAGACAAGGAGGGAGCAAAAGTGAGGCCGCGTGTCAAACGTGTTTTGTGAAAAACGAGAGAGACGCGGGAGAGTTGTATGTGTATGCATATCTGTATATATATTGTATAGCTATGTAATATATATATTTGTTGATTGACCGTTGATTGATATATATATATATATATATTTTTGCTATATATATATATTTGATGCCATTTATCACTATCATTTTCCTCCTCCTCCTACAGATTCTGATCCATGATTTCCTTTTGATAATGTCACAAGGGGAGAATTTATATGATGTTATGTGTTATGGTATTATTTTCAAACTAATCTGATGATTATGTATTTATAGTTTGATATCTTAATCTTATATCATGTTATTGATTAAAGCTTATTTATTACACATGTGAGCCCTTGTTACTCCCAAATCAAATCAAAACATCATTGTGTGCCATCATAAAAAAGGGGGAGATTGTTAGATTTATTTATTTTAGTGATTTATTTAATTATGTTTTAATTTATTTGAAAGAGAAAAATAGAATCCAAAATTTATTTTGATGATTTATTTGAAAGAGAAAAATAGAATCAAGATTTATTTTGTACCATTATTTCTCACCTAAATTTTTATCCTAAATGTTGTTAGAATGTATTTAATATTTGATTAAATCAGGAGTTCAAACAGCCCAAAACGAAGGTTCAAACAGCCTAACACAGCAGCAGGCCAAAAGGTTCAAAAGGTTCAATTAGAAGATATTCAGATTTGTAATGATGGAGTGAAAGATATCCAAATTGGTAATGATGGAAGTACAACGGCTATAAACGGCTATAAATTCAAACGGTTATAAACGACTATAATTTTCATTATATATACCAAAGCCTCTAATGTAAACAAGTTACAACAAAAAACCTGAAAATATTCTTTGATCTATAATCACTCACATCTATTCTCAGGAATTATACACTGAGCCTTATAGCATTAAGCTCATCTTTCTTGTGTGAGATTTACAGAAAAATCAAAGTTTCATTTTATATATCTATCTTTGAGAGATATTTATTGTAAGCTTTCTTTGAAAGCAAAAATACCATTTAATCTTGCAAAAGTGTTGCAAACACTGTATTCTTTAAATCTTGAGAGTGATTATGAATCACCTAAGATTTGTAAAGGTTTGGGCTTGTGAAGTCTATGTGAAATCTATAGAGGATTGCTCCATTTGTAAAGAGGTTGCTAGCACCCCTGTGAACCTAGAAGATAGTGGAAAATCTTAAGTGACGCTTGAGGAGTGGATGTAGGCTTGGTTGAAGCCGAACCACTATAAATTTGTTTGTCTCATCTTGCCTAATCTCTTTACTTTCTTACTACTGTTATAGCTATCTAATATTCATGTGTTAATCATTTGTTGCACTAGTAGTTAATTTTATTGGGGTATTATTAATTTTAATTGTAGAAACCTAATTCACCCCCCCCCTCTTAGGTTACTTTTTGGGTAACAAATTGTAAAGTTTTCCCAGTATTGAAGAAGAGAATGTTGAATTGTTGATCACATGTTGTTGCGTGTGTGTTGTTAAATTGAGCATGAGCTTATGGAAGAATGATATTTTGTTGTTAATGTTTTATCTCATATATATCATTTGAGCAATTGTTGTGTTTGATGAAATAATGATGAGAAGAACGATAAATATTAGTTGAACATGAGTGTTGTGTTTGATAATGTTGTTGAAATAATCATAGTTGCTTGAACACTCTTGTTTAGTGAGTTTATTCAAATTTTGGGGACGAAATTTCCTATGGTGGGGAGGTTGTAATGGCCGGGTTCTTTTCTTTTTCTCTTTCTTTATTTTTGCTTCGTTCTCCTTTTATCTTCGTTGGATTTGAAGCATCCGAAAATGGTTTTCTAGTTCTTATTTTATTCGATGTTGAATTTCGGTTGTTCCGGAGGGTGCGCGGGTGAGTTTGGAGTGTTCGGGGGTGAAGTAGGAAACTTGGGCTACTGGGCCAGGGCCGCATGTGTGGGGCCCTAGGCCGCACGTGCAGAGATGCACCGCACGAGTGACAGGAGTGGCCGCACGAGCGGTGGAGGTTGAGACCCAGAATTTTGCATTCTGAAAATCGACGCACGAGCTGGGGAAAGTGGGCCGCACGAGCGGTGGGGAAGGCCGTACGAATGGCCAACTGGGCAGTCTGAAACTCTATTTTTTGTATCTTTTTGGTCCGAATGCCTCTCTCATTTTACACATCTCTCTCTCACTCTCACTTTAAACCCTATTTTTCTCCCTCTTCTCTCTAGAAAACCCCCTCAAGCACCTAAAACACTTAGCTTCTTGCAATCTTGAGTCAAGATCATCAATATCTTCCTCTAAATCTTGAAGATCTAGAGCTAGGGTCTCTCTTGGTGTGGTAGAGGTTGAAGGATCTTCCATTAAAAGCTAGGGTTCCATCTTCTCTTCATCATCAACACCTTGAGGTAGGGATTCTTGAGTTATATATACTAGTTTTGCTATTTTGATGATGATTTAAGAGTTTTCTTCTAGTTTTGATGATTTCAACTTTGTGATTTCAAAAATGTAGAGATTTTCTTCAAAAGAGGGCTTTTCTTTAAACTTTCAAAATTTTGGTCAACCTTTGAGGGTTCCATCTTGTTGATCTAAGAAAGATGTTTTGATGAAGGTTTTCACCAAGGAATGAGAAGTGTTTGTCTTGAGGAAAAACCCTAGAATTTGGGGATTTTGGTAAAATGAAAAATGTCTTTGAAATTCCTTATTTTCTTATGTTAAGAGGATGAATGAGAGTAAGTTTCATCAAATACTTAGCAAAATGGCAATTTAAATGTTATTTGAGAAATGAGATGCTATGTTGATATAACCATTAACAGTTGAACATGTATTGTTGTAAATGGCAAATGGTTGTGCACCATGGAGTGTATGAATTGTTAAATCTTATAGTTTAATGTTGAAAACATCTCATGTAGCCTTGAAGGGGCTAGCTTGTTGAGGTTTGGGCATGATGAGAGGCTGTTGTTGATATAAATTGATAGCATGGTTATTTACGAAATAATGTTGAGGAGAAGAAATGATAAAAGTGATAAATTGATATTGTTGTAGAGATGTTTGAAAATGAGAAATGTTATGAAGTAATGTGCATTGCATCATATTCTCATTTGATTTATTATCATTATTACACATCTTGAAATGAATTGGAAAACGTTTACTTTGAGAAAGATTATATTGTAATGAGAACTAACGGAAATATGAAAGGGGTAAATACGTTGGTAAGTCCAGTTAGGGGGTGTAGATGACATTGATAAATTGGCCTGAGTGTCTTTGGTGAAAGACTAGAAACCTGCGTGGATAGGTGTCGAGCCTTCCGGTTAATACCGGTAAAAATGACAATTTAGTAGTACTTGTAGAGTTTACTTGTAGACACCATCCTAGGGATTACCACTGTCGTATTTACCGCCCCTATTGATTTAAATATTGGAAACTGTGAAATTGGTGAGATGTGGAAAATATTATGAAGATCATGATGATTTCTAAATAGTGCATTGAAATAAAGTTTTCCTTCATTATTGGCACTTGCATGGCTTTACATTTGCATTTTTAAATGTTGAGGGAATTGGCATAACTGTATATACTTTGTTAGAACTCTCTACTGGACTTTATGCTCACTCCTATGGGTTTTGATGCAGGTAAAGATGTTGTGATCCTGCCGAGCAAAGGGTGTGGATATGTTTGGTGATGAGTAGAACACTATTTATTTTGTTGTGATTTTTGTAAAACCTAGGGCTAATTTGGTATGGGTTCGAGAGACCTTTTTATGTAACTGGGCTATAGTCTTGGAAGATGTAAGCCCGTAAGGGCAATTCTTTATTTTATTTCTATTTTGAGACTATAAGTTCACATGCTATAGATTCATGTATTCTTTTGTTTCGTTGAATGTATATCGCATATGGAACTTCTGTATTACACTTATTTATCAAAGATGTGAAGATGGAAGGATTATCGTTATTTGTTTAGAGAATGTTCATTAATGTGGGTAGTTCATGTTGAATTATTTCGGGGCGTTACACCAATTGACTGGAGATCCCAAGATCTAGGTTCAAAGGGACAACCGAATTGTGTATGACTCATAAGGATCACTAGGGAGTCAAACTCCTACCCATTTCTATGATGAAATAGTGATATTTGTAGCGTTTTAAGTTAAATAAATATTTTTGATGATTCTTATATCTAGGAATACCTAGTGGAGTATGGTAGGATACTATTCATAAGAGTCACCTATGTGAGTGTGAACTAGGCCGGTTCTATGAGATTTGTAAAGGGGTACAATTCTCTAGAGCACTCATGAAAGACCAAGTTGTTTAGGGCCAAAATGAACACAATAGTGAGAACTAAACTATGTCTGATAATGTACTGTGTGAGTTCTATTGTCCTGGTTTACACAAATAGTTGAACAGTTCAAGACATCATGTTTATTGGTTAGCTAGTAAATCCGATAATGTTTTACAAACGAAGACAAACGAAGGTTCAAAGCCCAAATCTAATAGTGTCCGTCGAATCGGCTGGCCGAGCTGAGCCTTGCCGAGCGCGAGTGTGGGTTGCGGGTCTGGTTGGTTCTAACATTAATTTTTTAGACAAAATTTATTTGAATTTTTTCAAATTCTTGCGGGAATTGAGTTTCTAAACGAAATTAATTTAATTTTTTTGCTCCAAATTTTTTCAGTCCAAACAGTGCCCTTGTTTCGTCCAATTTCTAGCAAGATCAAACAGGTTAAACCGGACAGATTAACTGTCCAGCAGGTTCAAACAAGTATGCATTTGTTCAAAATTGAACCGTATCTGTTCAAATTGAAATCAAACCTCTTCAGGTTTGAAATCCTACCTGTTCGGGTCTGTCCTAGCAGTCACTATTTGCCTATAAATAGAGATCATTTCCAGCAATTTTTGACATCTAGAAATCATATTCTCTTCCTGATTTTGCTCTCTCTTTGCATTATTCTTCATATTAGTTTTTTAGAGAAATATTTGAGAGTATAGAACACAGGTTCAAGTTCGCCGAAACAGATTGTTTTTAGTGCTAATACAATCTGTGTAGATCATTGTATCATGGGAAATAGACGCCTTTCATTCGTAAGCACTGAAGCGGGGTGAATCTGTCTTAAGGACAAAGTGTCACACACTCGACTTGATCTATTCTGTAAGTAATTTATTTTTATTTGTTTGATTTGTTTCAAGTTATTTATTTTACACAGAAGATTGTTCCAACAATACTCTTATCTGTTCAATATATTTCCTCAAACCCTCTCTTTCTCCCCTTATCTTTGCCTCTCTGCTCTCTCTATCTTCTCTCTCTCTAGAAACTAAGTCAATCTCTCTCATCCGCCTCCACTGCATCACTTCCTCCTCCGTCAATCTTATCGTCACTGACCATCGCCGCTTTCACTCAAATCTGTCTCTTCCTCCTTCCTCCGCTGATCTCATCCGCACTCACCACCTCCGCTATCGCTGTCATCTCGTCATCGCCTCAAATCGGCAACTATAGTGGTAGAAGAGGATGACGATGAGCCTAAATTGTTTATGTTTTTGTTGTTGATTTTGTTATTGTTCTGATTTTTGCAGTTGTGGAGATCGGAGATCGATGAGGATTTTTGTACATGCTGAAGACGAAGACCTTCGTCTTAGACCCAAATTTCTTGAAATCGAAGGCACCATCACCTTCGACGATGCCATCTTTGCCGTGGATTTCTAGGGCTCCAAAGAGGAGGATGAAGATGAAGATGTAGATAAAGATGTCGATGAGGTTCATTAAATTACTAACAGTGATAATGAAGAAGATGAGGCTAAAGATAACGAAGACGATGAAGATGAGGAGGAAGTTGACAGTTACCAAGGGGATTTTGGAGAGCCAGAGAATACTAGACTCCACTAATTTTGGAGAACCAGAAGATGGAGTGTTTGAAGACGACGAAGATGTTGAGGATGAGGTGATGATCGTTTTTATTCTGTTGCATTTGGCTCTACTAATTTCTTTACTAATTAGTACCTTAGGTTTATGTTTGTGTGTAACTAAGTTTATGTGTATATGTAGATGTATATATTATAATCTGTTGTTAGGATATATTTTATTGTGCTTTACTGTTTGCTGAAGATATGTTTTTTTTTGAACAATTAATTTGTTGAATATGAGTAACATATTATCTTCAGTTATTTGTTGAATATGAGGAACATATTATCTTCAGTTTATTGATGAATTAAACAGATAAAAAAAATTGAATAGATAAAGCTAAAAAAAATTAAACAGATAACTCTCTTGTTTGTCTCTAGAATAAAAAATCAAATTGAATAGATAGGAAAAACAAGTTTGGTGAATTCAACCAAGATGATGAATTAAAGTTTGCTGAAGATATTTTTGTTGTTGATGATGATGAATGGTGATGATTTGTGAGTTGTTTCTCCCTAATGATGAGTTGTTTCTCACCCGAGATGTATGTGGTTTTGATGATGATGATGATGATGGTTTTGTGGTAAAATTTTTTGTAAATATTTATTTATTTTTTTAATGTAAATTGTATGTTTTTAAACAATAATGATAGAGATTTCTTTTTAGAAAATCCCCACAATCCACCCCTAAAGAGATTCACACCACTCATGATGTGAGCCTCACACATACATAAGTGAGCCCCACACATCATGAATAGTGTTAATCATTTTAGAGGTTGTGGTTGTCCTCCAAAAGAGAGGTCTCACTCATTTTCATTTTTTAAATATTTAACAATTTTAAAAATTTTGTTTTTTTAATTTTAAATAAATATATATATATATATATATATATTTAAAAATTTTTAAAATTCTAGTTCGCCCATATATATCTAAAACATAATAAATTATTTGGCCAATACTTAAAAAAAAACATTTTTTTCAAAAATAGAAATAAAAAATATTTTTTCAAAAAAATAAAAATAAAAAGTAATTTTAAAGAACAAAATAAAAAATATTTTTTTTGAATTTTTTTATATATTTTGAAAAGAGTTTGATTATAAATTTTAAATTGAGTTTTGAAATCTTTATTTAGTTATGAATTTAAAAATAAAAACTGAAATTTTTTAATTCAAATAATTTGAAAATTAAATTACCAATTTTCACAAAATAAAATGCAAAAACAAAGAAGGGTCCCACCCACAAGAGGGACTAGAAGCCAGAAAGCTCCTGAGCTGTGAAGGAATTGCCAACTCATGCAGCTACGTTGCCTCTTTATTGGGGGTGTTTGGTGCAGCTTTTTTAAGCCAACTTATGGCTTCTGGCTTTTAAAAAGTTATTTTGGACTGTTTGGTTAAACTTATTTCAAACAGCTTCTGATTCTAACAACTTATTTTAAGTCAAAAAAGCTGATTCTGAGAAGCTGCTCACCCCTTGCTTCTGATTATCAGCTTCTGCTGTGGACATGTTAATTCACGGTTATACTCTTAGATTTTTTTATTTTTTATTTTTTTAAAAATAGAAAAAGACTCAAATGGACTATTAAATATTATTATTATTTTTTATGAAAAATGTAGACAAATAGTGAATAATAAAAAATAAAAATTAATTGAAAAAGCTACTTCACAGCTTATTTAACAAACACTACTCAGCAACTTAAATCTATAATCCAACAGCTATACCAAACAGATTAACCGCTTCTGATTAAAGTCATAATCTATAATCTGTTAAGCTATAATCTATAATCTGTTTTAACAGTTACACCAAACACCACCATTATATTAAATATTTTTATATCCGTTAAGTCTATAAAATTTTGCCACGTAAGAAAATTGACAAATATAGCCCAGAAAAAAAATAAAAACGTAAGACTCTGTTTTTATTACTAATGTGATCATATTAAGCAGAGCACCATTTCCAAAATTGCTTCCTCTCTGCAACAAACGGTAATCTGCCTCTCCCCCTATATAATCCCATCCCAGCCCATCTCTATATCATTTCCTTCTCTATCGTTTTCAAACTTGCCTTTTGGAACTCTCTCTGTTCTGGTCCTTTCCTTGAAGCTTCGTCTCTTTTACTTTTCTCACTTTATCTGTCTCTGTATATATACAGAGAGACATATCAAATCAAAATAGTTTGCATCATCGCTATAATATAGATATAGACATGGGTTCTCGGAGATCGCTTTGCCTGTTGGTAGTGGTGGTCTTAATGGGTTGGTCAGAGGCTTATCAGTTCAACGTGGGTGGGAAAGAAGGGTGGGTCTTAAACCCTTCTGAGAATTACAATCACTGGGCTGGCCGAATGAGGTTTCAAGTCAATGACACTCTCTGTAAGTATAATAATTTTCATTTCATTTATCTATCTATCTATCTATATATATATATATCATGTTTTAATTATCGACGCATCGGGATATATCAATTCAATTGGATCATGCGTATCCGCGATTTCAAGAAATTTGCGAGTCGATTCACGGTTGATATGGCTGGCTTACAATTGTCAAATGAACAAGAGATGCTTTTATTGAATTTGAAAACATCTGATTTTTTTATTTATTTATTTTTTAAAAAATAAAAATGTAACAATGATTTAGAGCATTCATTAGGCATTTGTTTATTAAAAATTGGGTTAACATATGTATGGCTCAATACTTTTGAATATTGCTATATATGTTGTGACCGATATTGATAGGTTTTGTTTAAAAACCAATTTGATGTTTGTTTGGTAGTGTTCAAGTATAACAACGGATCGGACTCTGTGTTGGTTGTGAACAAACAAGACTACGACAATTGCAATACCCAAAATCCGATCACGAAGATGGAGGACGGTAATTCTGTGTTCAAGCTCGATCGATCTGGTCCCTTCTACTTCATCTCCGGAAACAAATCTAACTGTGATCATGGTCAGAAGCTAATCGTCGTCGTTTTAGCCATAAGAAACAAACCCACCACCTCTCCTCCTCCGTCTCCGTCCGCCGGAGCTCCTTCACCGCTGGTCCAAACTCCGTCTCCAAGTCCGTCAACCCCGTCTCCATCTCCAACAGTGTCACCTTCACCGGCCACGTCATCACCTTCTCCATCTCCGGTGCCATCTCCGACTACAACGCCGTCAGCTTCTCCGACTCCGGCACCGACTACTGCACCGGCGTCATCACCACCCACAACTCCATCCCCGGCGACAATGTCTCCTCCGTCTCCGACTCCCGGCGGTAGTCCCGCGAACGTTGCACCACCTCATTCATCTGCACCGGCTTTATCTTCTTCACTACTATTCGTATCATCGGTTACATTTGCGTTATTGAGTTTGTATATTTTTTAGAGTTTGTTTTGCTCATTATCGGTGGTGGATTCATTAGTTTTTTATTTTATTTTATTCAGTTTGTCTTTTACCAGTTTATTGGATTGTCTTTTACCAGTAATTTTATTTTATTGGATTGTCTTCAAGTATATGAGATTTTTTTTGTTTTGGGATTGATATTTTTGGGTTTAGTTTAATGAAATTTATTTATTTTCTGTTTCGTTTAATAAATTTCTGCATTAACTAATTAAATTACTTGTTGCGTTTATAAAGTTGACGTTACTGTATCTTGATTTATTTTTAAATCTTAGAAAATTAAGGGTGTGATTTGTTTGTGTTTTGAGATAAATTTTTTTAAAAAAAATTATAGGGAGAGAGTTTAGAAATTTTTTTAGTTTGTTTGGTTGTATATTTTGAAAATAATTTTCGAGTTTGAGAGTTTAGAATGACTTGATATTTTGTTGTAATTGAGTAAATGTGTATGAAGGAAAAAGTAATTGAGAATGAGAAATGAGAGAGAAAAAGTGATCGATGTGTAATAGAGAAAAATAATTTTAAAATTTATTTGAGAAAATTTGTAATCAAATAAGTATGTTTTTGAAAAAAAAATTTTAAAAATATATTTCAAAACACAAATCAAACGCACCTTAAAATTTTAATCGTATAAAACTGAAGCAATTGATGAGGGGTTGGTGAATTAGAAAAGGAAACAGTTAATCCAAAACTAGACGTTTGTAAAAAAAAAAAAAAAAAATTAATAACAAAGTAATTTCTTTTGAGTGCAACAAAATTAGAAAGAAAAATATATATAGTAATGTCATATAAGAGAATTTTTAACCGTGTATCTTTTTTTATTAAATATGTATAAAAATTTTATTTGATATCAAGTATTTCAACAGAAGATTTGTCGCTTTCATCAAAATATCGGTCGATCAGGCCAATGACCGGGCTGATGTTCGACCGTTCGATCGGCCAGTATATTTTTTTCATAAATTTTTGCCTAAAAGGACTTCGGGGGTGAAAATCTAACAGTTATGAACAGCGATTTGATGAAAACTCTTAGAAGTTCTCAATTTGGTGAAAATTTTTGATATCCTCGATTTGATACTAATTTGATGAAATTGTTAGTGCAGGAAAAATGTTGTTTTTTTTATAAAATTTAAATTTTATAAAAAAACAATTGATGAGCCATTAGAGATTGTATAACCATGTAAAGGAGAAGATCAAAATGATAACGTAGTTATGATTATGAGAGTGTCCGTATCAAACTCAACAAAATTTGAGTCAAATTATAATATAAAATTTACTTTTGTATTTTAATTAACCTATTTTTTATGTCTCTATTCTAAAATTCTTTTTTATTAAAATATTCTTTTTATTATGTTCCTTTGTTTATAATTTTTTTATTATATTTTATTTATAATCTCATTTGTTAACACTGTATTATATTTTATTAAAATATTATTATTTATTTTTATTATTTTCGGATAGTTTTTATTTTATTATATTTTATTTATAATCTTATGGATTAACACTGTATTAATAACAAATATAAGTGGTGAGATATATTAAACTAATATAATATTAACACATATTTATTATTAATATAGTAATAATTGATTAAATGACAAATAAAATATAATATATTAAATATTTTATTATCTAAAATCATTTGTTAAGTTCTCTCTCCCTAATTACATGAAGCAAGTGTCCAATTAAAGTAGCTAGTGAAGAATCGAGTTTGACGAAGTGTGTTTCTATGATTTTATATTATAAAATAGTTAAAAGAAGACTCTAATGAGTTTAATAATAATACTCAGAGATCAATTTCTATTTTTATAATAATTTACACAATGCTGTTTTATTTTTATAATTAATTTATACATAAAAATTTATAAAATGAACAGATTAAACCTTCAATGAAACCATTCGAATAACCCATTTATCGGTATTACTAATTGATGGTTCTTTACAACTCTTTTCTTCAAAAATTAGCGAAGTTGCAAAATTCCTGGTTACAAACTTGAATAAATTTAAAACATTACTTCCTAATCATAAAAAAATGTAAAAACTTGTAAATCATTATTATTATTAATTAGTATTAAAGAATAATTCAAGTAGTATTAGGCCTCTTTTGGCAAATAGGTTAAAAGTCAACTTGTTAATTTTTTGATTTTTTTAATTATATTACCTCTTTATTTTTTTACTCATTTTTTTGTAAAAAATTTAAAAATCAACTTTTAACTTTCCAAAATAAGCCTTGACCTTCGCTTGACATAAGTTAAAATGAGATTTTTTGGCTAAAATAACAACAAAAAGATAAAATAAATTTTTTAATTTAATAAGATAAAATATCACATCCAAATTATAATCATTTCGTTTTTTTCTCACAAAAATTAAAAAAAAAAAATTAAAAAACCTATCATAAACGAAACTTTTTAACCCAAATTAAAATAACAAAAAAATTAAAAAATCAACCTATATCCGAAACAAACCCTTGGTATATACGTCAAAATATATACATATGACAACTCCTTTGGATAACCTAGTTTAATCAAGTGAAATACTTATTATTACATAAAAAATTTCAAAGAATGATCTTTGACTGATTGAATAGTCATGATTGTCTGTATGTATACGTGTCTATTTGTAATGACGACAATGTGTTGCTCTTTGCTCTTCGTTTACCCAAAAAAAAAATATATGGAAAAATTAATCACATTAATAGAAGGCTTCGTCCGGGTGTATTATTACGTTTTGAGAATAATTAACGATTTATAAATTTAAATTTATAAATTCATGAAGGGATCAATTACTCAAGGATCGATCGCAAAGCTTTGTGATTGAGCGCTTCCTTCTGTTTTAGCAATAGAGGTTAAGATATTGAGATTGATCGCAACCAACTAGGCCTAGTTTAGTTAGTTACCATATTTTTTTTAGGATTTAGTTCTAAGGAGGTTATGGGTTCAATTCTCCTTAGGGGGAGTTGAATGTTGAATTAAGGGAGTGCAAGCCCTTAGGTACTTTGTCAAGGGTGAGGAGATCTTCTCCCATAGGGCCCGTTTGTTTTGGGGTTAAATAGATGGGAGGAGATTAGGATGGAGGAGGTGATATAGATGGAGGTTGGAAGGGGGGATTGAGATGAAGATGGTATTAGAAAAATAGTGAAAGGATTAGAAATTTTATTATTATTTTTTATTTTTTATATATTGGGAATTTTTTTTGAAATATTAATGTTTAATTTTTTATATTTTTTTATTTGTTTTATTATTTTATATAAAAATAATTTAACAATTCTTACACTAAAAACAAATACAATTTTACTTAATCCCCTCACTATCAATCTCCTCACTAACAATCCCCTCACTATTAATCCCCTCACTATGAATCCCCTCCATTCTACCTCTGAAAACAAACGGGGCCATAGATGTTAATCTAACAACTAACGTTTGCCGATCAAAAAAAAAAATTGAGATTGATCACTGATTTTTTTTTTTAATTTTCTTTTGAAAAACTTAGGATTTTTATTAGAAATTTATATAGAGAACCTTTTTTGATCTTTCAGCGTCAATATCCAAGACTATATTATATTACAAATAGTGTCTCCAAAGAGTGAGTTATTTCAATAGTCTTGGAGAGCCAGTCTCCTTTCTCTCTCAATATCCTATTTTTCTGCGTTTGGTTTGAAAAAAAATGGAGGAGCATGAAAGGGAAATAAATAGAAAATAAAAAATTAAAGAAAACAGAAGGAAAATTAATTAAGTGTTGAATGGGAGCTTTACATAAATAAAAAAAAAATCAATAATTACATTATCGATTCATTTTTATCTTATTTAATTGAATAGGTATATATCATTTAATTATTTGAAGATTAGAATAATAAAATTATATAATTATTGAAGCTTGACCAATTTAATTTTTTTACATAAATAATAATCTCAGTAAAATATAAAACTTATAATTCAAATCACCAACTTGGAGTTAGGCTAAGCCATAACAGAACAATTGGTAGCTCATTTAAGTACGAAAAGACGGGTAAACCAAAAGAATTGGAGAAGTCAACTTAAAATAATATTATACACTATTATTGATTGAGATTTATCAAGTTCTCTCTCAAAAATTAACTAAAAATAATTTAAGATCTATTAATTTAATCAATAAAAATTATAAATAATAATAAGTTCTATTAATTTAATCAATAAAAATTAATAATAATAATAATAATATAATTTTCAAGGAACTTGTCAGTTGTCAACATCAAATGTTTGTTTGTACACGTAACACAACCAAACTGCCTCCACGTTAACCATAAAAGACATAACACTGCTTTGACTTTTGGAAGATATTCCTCAGTGTCGGTAAAAAAAACGGATATAGAAATTTTTGGGAGTTTTAAAATAATAATTTTAAAGGAGTTTTAATGAGTGAAATTTATTTATTAATGTCATATTTTAGTTTATTTTTTTAATTTGTTTTTAATGTTATATAAATTTCTAGAACTCTCCACTGAAAACGGATGAGCTTAGATTTCGCGATTGGACTTGATTTTTTTAATAATTATAAAAATATGTATAAAAAAAATTTAATAACTACCAATATTTGATTCCAAACCTGTGGAAGGGGTACTGTTGTGCCTTACCGCTGCCCCTTTATAAGAGATTGTTGTGAGTGTTTTTTTGTTAATATTGAGTCTCATGATCATTCATGAGTTGGTTGCCCTAATTCAATTATAAATTACAATATGTTATTGCTAATTATGATATGATCCTCTATTTGACTAGGAAGAAAATTGATGTTAATGTTGAGTCTCATGACTTTTTAGGGGGAGTGTCTAATTTGTCCTTTAAAATGACAAGAATTATATAGATCATTTCAAAACCCCTTAGTATTTTAAAATTTATTTCTTTTACTATAATACCCTCATATATATATATATATATATATATATGTGTGTGTGTGTGTGTGTGTATCAATATGTAATCACTCACTCACTCTCATCTCAATCTCTTTTCTCTCTGTCTTGCACTTATCACTATTCTCTTCATCGATGCCATCGCCGTTCTCCATCTACACCACCACCGCCGCTCACCATGGAACTCTTTCTCTATCGTCTTCATTACCACCATTATTTGTTACATCCACAACTTCAGATCTGTGATTATTCACAATTGTCGTCACAGGAAAAGGACGATTTGTGACGGTTCGCAAATCTCAAATCTGAGATCCCTCTCTCTCTCGCTCTCTCTCACTCTCACTCTCTTCTTCTTCTTTTTCTTTTTCTTCTTCTCTTGATCATCTATTTTCAAACTCTGTCTCTGTATCTCTCTTTCTTCTTCTCATGATGCTCTGTTCTTTCAACAGTAAAATTTTACTCTAGTTCATGACACAAAACTCTTCTGTAAAACCATCATCATAGTTTGTTTCAAAGTAAAATTTTACTTTGAATTATTATAAACTTTACTTTGATTCAGAGTAAAATTCTACTCTGTAATTAAAAAAAAAAAAAAAAAGAGTAAAATTTTACTTTGAATCAAAATAAAAATTACTAAGGCCAAGTTTGGCAACTCCCCAAAAAGATAAAAAGCCAAAAAGTTACTCAAAAAGTTAAAAAGTTATCACTATTCACCAAAAAAAAATTAAAAAATTAATTTTCCACCAATTAGTACAACTCAGCAATCACTGCTGTTCAGCTCTGTGCTGCATGTGGCCGAACAAAATTGCACAGTTTGGGTGCAATTTTCACACACTGTTGTTCGGCCTGTGGAGTCCCATCACAGGTCCCGTTTTGATAATCTGAACCATTCAATATGTAAAACTCGTCGAGTATTATATGTCTGTAAAAAAATCACATTTATCGGATATGGATAACTATATGATCAAATCAATTTTGTATAAAAAAAAATAGATGGTGTTATAATTAATGATTGAAAAAAAACAAATCTGATCAGATAGATATCGATATCTGATCAACGTGATTTTTTATAAGCATATAGTACTCAACGAGTTTTATACATTAACGGTTCATATTATCAAAATGAGACCCGTGATGGCCTCCACGGGCTGAACAAAACCGTCCAGTGCAATGCCATCACGGGTCTCATTTTTATAGGCATATAGTACTTTACGAGTTCTACACATTAAATGGTTCAAATTATCAAAATGAGACCCGTGATGGCCCCCACGGGCTGAACAAAACCGTCTGGTTCAATGCCCGAAAAGTAGCCAATAATTTCTTACCACCAATTCGGCTCAACAAATTGTACAGCTATACAACACACATCTCTAATCTTCTCATACATACTTCTTTATACAATTTTTTAACACACATTTTTCCATAAAAAGTAAAAAAGTTAACTCAAACATTCATATTTTTTTCCTCAACTTTTTAGTCCAAAAAGACAAAAAATGCACTTATTTAGGACACTCCAAACAACCCATAACTTACAAAAACAGATTAGTAAGCATATCAGTATGTTGTTAACCAGAGTAAAATTTTACTGTTATAAAAACAGAGTACATATTAAATGAGCAAACCATAGTCGAATTTTACTTTTAGATCTATGAACAAATAAACAAAAACTCTTAATTTTTCATTGCAATATCTCGATTTCTCATTTTTTTGTCAATTTTTTTTTTTTTTAATCTCTGATCTGAAGTTATTGATCTCAAATATGAATTCATAAGTATCAAATCTGGATGGTGGTGGTTTAATGATAAAAATGGTGGTTGTCGGCTGACAGTGAGGATGAGCGACGCTGATAGACGATGAAGATGGTGGAGATGATGAACAAACATCGAGTTGGCGAAGAAAGAGAGAGAAAGAGAGAGAGAGATAGAGTATAATGATTTCAATTTTGACCCAACCCTTATTGTATTCTAGACTCGGGTTTCATAGTTTCGTATTGTTGATCATATCTTGTTTCCCTTGTGTTATTGGGTTGTTGTGGTTACGTTTAGAACAGATTGGTTGCTTAGTTTTCAAACTTTTGTTGCCCAGATTTTTGCTCCTTCGCTCGAACGGGTTTTGCAAACTCTCAGTACTTTTGTAGGTCTGCAAAACTACTGGGAGAATGTATTCTACGCTCAAGCGGTTCTTTTTGCGCTTGAGCGAGCTCAGCTCGAGCGGCCTTTCTTGTGCTCGAGTGTTTGTCTATTGTCTGCAAAACTACTAGGAGTGTACATTCTGAGCTCGAGCGTCATTTCTTGCGCTCGAGTGGACTGTGTATATATCAGTTCACAGCAACACTTGTATACATCATTTTTTTCACACATTTTTCCTTCAAAACCCTAAAGTTGAGACCCTCTCTCTCTATAACACTACAACAAGTTGGGTCTTGAACGATGAATTTTTTTTGTCTCCAAGGAGCTTATTTCGTCACTATAGACATTTGTGAGGAAATATTTTCCTCACCGGTTCGTCATTGAATGTTTGTCACTAAAAAACGCCGTGGGGAAAAATAATTTTGTCACCAATGAAATTACTTCAGTGGCGAAAATTTTTATCACCAATAAAATATCATTTTGTTACAAAAAATCTTCATTTTCGTCACCAAATAGTTATTCAGTACCATATTTATAATTTTAGTTGACAAATAAATTTGTCATACATGTTGATCATTGATGACGAAATAATTTCGTCACAGTAAGATGTAAAGTTGACGAAATTGTTCATCTCCAAAAGGCCATACATGGGTGACGAAATTTATTTCGTGACAAAAATATATATACGTGACAAAATTTTTAGTCACCAAACAGCAAAATCAATGAAAACTTTCATATATAAGCTGTAATAAATTTTATCACAAAAAATATTTATTAGCGATGAATAATCACTTTGTCATAATAACAAGTACAAATGACGAAAAAAATTCATCACTAAACTTGTTTCATATTTTATATTTCAATTTAAATAATTATTTCACACAAATATCCCTGCTCATTTTCCAATAGCCTTTTAAATGTACTAAGAAATCTACTAGCTGTTATACACCACTCCACAAAAAAATTCACTAAACAATTTATATTATCAATCAAAATATATCCATCAAACAAATTTAACAATAATCCATTAAGTATAACAAAAAACTAAAGCAAATCTCAAAATAAACTAACGTGGAGTCCACAAAAAAAAAAAAAAAAAAAAAAATCAACGCTTGATCTTGATTTGCAAGTATGCTTCCAAATGTCATCAAAAATCAATCTGCAAAGAAATAAACAAGAAAAGTATTAACATATTATCAATTACATTGTATAGATCTCTCTATCCATGTCAATACAAATTGTGTACACAATTAGTCTAGTTTAACAACCAAAAGTTCCTTTGTACATGGCAAGCTCCTATTAATCACATCACTAACTTAGAGCAACTCCAACACTGCCTAGCAAAAATACACAAAAAAATAAACACATAGTTTTGTCTCTACTTTGGTTAGTGTGTATTTTAATAAGGGTTATATGACAAAATTAATACCAATTAATACCACAATAACAAAATTTCATTCCAAATTAATGTGAATATAATGACAATCAACATCTCAATGCATGGAAACTACCAAAATATAATGACAATTAATAAAGAACCATGTTTAATTTTGTGTGTGTAATATATATCAACATTAAATATAAGAGTAAAAAAATAATGTAAATCAAGAAAAATAACCTGATGGAATAAAAGTATAAATACATGGGACTAAGTGGGTTATAAATTTTCTTCATGGACTTCTTCGGTGAGTATCCCCTAAAAGATTTATCAATTTTACATAATTTTATCTTTAGTGAGTATAAACAATTTTTAAAATTTTAAAAATATTTTTTTGACATTTATTTTTGTCAAATTAGTTTATATTTTATCAAATTGACGACTTTGCCATTGAAATTGAGCAACGATATCTTCAATTGTCCTCATTTGAAACAAGATTCAAAATTTAGGGTCAAATGTATTACAATTGAAAAGCAAGGGATCAAAGTGACACAAGACCCAAACTATAGGAACCGTTAGTGTAATTCGCCCTTAAACAATTTCAAAAAACAAATTGAAAATAAATCCAACAAATAGGGTAAATCACTTAACCAATGATTTTCTATAGGGGTAGAGTGGGATTTGTAAATAGACAGACTTAAACATGCACAAGGCAAAAAAAAAATACACTGAGACTACCATTCATTTCTGGTGTTTAGGCATTTCACACTAATAGGACAAAAGCAGCAGCAAAAAAATGATAAGATGAAGTTGTGAAGTGCTTCCTACTGAACTATACAAACTAGAAAGTAGTACAGGTAGAAAGCTTGTTACCTTTCCATCATCTGTTACACAATTGCAAAATTTGTGCTTTGGATTTTCAAGATCTCTACAACATAAAATATCTTCAGATTGATTAGTACCCAAGAAATGATAGTACACCTCATGGTTCAAGTTGGCACTGGTCTCAGTCCTAGCATCCAAATTTTCACTCTCCCTACAGACAAAGACAAAAAAAATTACCATCATTACTATGATATAGATTCATAATTCCCCCAATATTTTTTATTTTGTGAATTCTATTTTCAAAGGCAAAATTACTAGTGTTATTCCAACCCAAATTGGCAATTTGAGAGGCATCATTGTATTTAACCTGTCAAATAACCTTCTTACTGATCATATTCCTTCAATTTTAAAAAACATTGTGAATGTAGAGGCTTTAGATCCATCCAGTAACTAGTTGTCTAGTGTAATCCCTCCAGAATTAACTTCCCTTAGGTTTATTGAAGTATATAATGTTAGCTACAATGACTTGTCAGGCATTATACCAAGAGGATTTCAATTTGACACCTTTGGCAATGACTATTATATGGGTAATTTTGGCCTCTATGGATTTCCGCTGTCAACAAGATGCTCTAAGAGGAGGATGGCACCAATCAATAGCAGCTTTGAGAGGAGGACAACACTAATCAACAGCAGCCAACAGAAGGAGGTGCTGAGACCTCTGTGGAGTTGTTTATTATTATTAGTCCATAACAGAGTTACTGCTACATTGTAATTTTCAAAATATCACCCAAATTGGGGGAAAAAAAGTAAAAAAGAAAGGGCCATACCCCAGACTCATCATCTACTCAAATTTCTTCATATATTAGTTACAGAATTAAAACTACAAAATATCCAAGTGAATATTACAAGCCAAGGCTGTTGTTTTACTTACTTGGGAGGTAGGTATCGGCTATAGAAAAAACCTTTGCTATCATGGGTCCAACTGGCATAGGAAAACTTAACCTGCAGCAAAATGAACAAAAATAAAAACACACTTTTTACCAAATAAGATATGCATATATATATAGACAGGAAAAAAATATGCAATATATATTTCTATCGATGGTCTTTTTCAATTCATATTAAAAGGATGATGAATGTTTTAGTACTCACCCAAGACACAGTATCAAGCTCGATTGTCTTATTTTCAACCTGCATAACTTTGATAGTGATCCAATCACTTCCATTTGAGCTACGTCCATATGCCAAGTACTTGGCATCTTGGCTAACATCACATATTCTCATTGAAACCATTCCATCCTCGCTAAGTTCGTTCTGATCAAACAAAACCTCTAGTACTCCATCCAAACTATCCTGAAATACAATTCAAGAAAGCAAAGAAAAAAACAGGAATCAATGAATTTGTAAACCAAATTTTAGACCTCTCATGAAATAAAATCTCACAATATTGTCCACATAGTTGTCAAAGTAATGAATACTACTCAATTCAAATAAAATGAAGAATGAAGATAAGGTTGAAGTAATAAAAGATATGGCACTTTATTGTCCAAGATCAAAATAAATTTTGTAAGTTGTAGCTTATATCTTCTGCATCAAATTTTGAAACTTTAAAGTAATGATCAGAGAACTATCCGTTCGCAATGATAAAGACTATACACGGAAATAATAACTAACAAAAACTACTTTTAAAAATAAAAAAAGTAAAATAAACAACAAGACATTGATGTTTCCAATTCATCGATTACTTTAAATATGCAATAGTGAAGTTATATTCATTTGTAATAATTGCATCAAAATTAGTAATAGGCAAGTTCACATCCACCAACAACCAAAAAAAAAAAAAAAACTTAGAACTTGATTTTAAGTTTGTCAATTGTTTATTATATTTTTTGATGATATACATCAACAAAAGCCACAAATTAATCTCAAGGAAATTGAAGAATCTCTAGCACAGAAAAATATTTTTACTCATTGTAAATTTTGCACATCATCATCGGTAACTAAACTAATGTGATTAGAACATTAATTAAGAACTCAAGTCAATTTTAACCTTCTAAAACACAAACACTCACAGATACAGAGAAGCAGAGATGCTCAAGACAAGAGAAGAACAAGGTAATGAAAGAAAATATTAACTAAATCAAACAAAATGAAACTCACTTAATAATAAAAAAAACACTAAACAAAAAACAAACACTACACAAAAGTGAATAATATGTAAACAAAGAACAAACACTAAACTCACTTGATAAAAAAAATATTAACTAAATCTTAAAGAAAATTGATTAAGTATGAAAAGTGAATAATATGAGGATTTCAATCAATAAACAAACACTACACAAAAAACACTAAACTGATGTGTATATATATAATAAAAAAATTATACTATATGTATCAAACTTTACTCACTTGAAGAATTGAATCCAACCCAGTACCCAAACATTAACTATCAAATGAATCACATAAGGCCATGTGTTGGGGTTTTGAACTCAAGCTCAATTCTTCTGAAGAGTGTTGTGAGGCTTGGAAGGTCATGTGTACTGGGAATCATGGGCCTTGTTTGTGTGATTGTTGGGTGTTTTGTGGGAATCGGGAGGCTTGTGGGAAGCAAATCGGTGAGGTGAGTTACAATTTGACACTAGCTTTCACAGATTTTTTAATGATTTGATTGAATTTGATCATTTGGTGTGCTATTGTGGTTATTCTGTTTGAATTGGTTTTTTATTCTAAATTGTTTCATGGTTTTTTATTCTGTTTGATTGAATTTAATTAGATTTTTTTATTCTAAACTAGTTATGTGGCATTTTATCAGAAGCATGAGACTTTACTGTATATAGAATCACTAACAATTCATTCACTTCAATGATTATATTAGGTAGAATTTGAATATCATAATCAGAATACAGAACATGTTAATCATTCTATTTTCTATATTTACCCCTCAAATTAAAATCATTCAAGTTGTTTGGAGATGTTAGAAGCAACGAATGGAATGACTTTAATCTCATCTTAACAATGAATTCCATTTACGCAAACACGTCCGAAGACAGAGTTAGGGTAGAGAATGAGAAACCCAGAGACCTGAAGAGAGAGAAAGAGGGGTAGAGAAAGAGAAACAGAGACAACAAACTGACATGGAACTCACAGTGGTGCTATAGCTTGAAGTCGGTACAGGATGAACTCACGATATAGAGGATGAACCGTCCTCACGGTGGAGGATGAACTCACAATGGTTCTTTGTTACAGCTTTGTGAAAGAACTATAGATAGATTAGGGCACAAAGTTCTAATCAAGGAGTTTTAAAAAAATTTGGGACTGAAATTTTGATATTATTCCATTAGGCGCTAAATCAGAATTTTTTTTTGTCACTTTAATTTTGGGCGTATGTAAATATAGAGAAAAATATGAAAAAAATAAAAATAAATCATAATTCATAAATTGGGCAGTAATATGAAAGTATTCCTACCAAAAAATAAATCTGTGTGTTTTATGAAATTTTTTAGTCGCCAAATTTGCAATTTGTTATAGTGAGAGAGAGAGAGATATGAGAGGAAAACTGATAAACACACACAAAAATATATATATATATATATTGTACTCAATTTTTTTTCATTACCACTCAATTTGTCAAAATTTTCCCTTCAAAATTAGTGACAAAATAATTTCCTCACTAAAAGGTCTCAAAATATTAAAAATTATATATTTCTCACCAAATAATCTTAAAATATTTAAAATCAAGTTTTTCAAAAAAAAATGTAAAATTATTAGTGACGAAAATATATTCCCCACTAATAATTTTATAATTGGTAACAAATTTTTTTCTCACCAAAAGTCTCAAAATTTTGGCACCAACAAAAAAAATTAGCGGGAAAACTTTCAATGACGAAACTTAATTTTTCCTCACCTAAAAAGAAGTATTTATTGACGAAAATAAATTTCGTCACCTATTATTTTTATTTTCTTATTATATGTGACAAAATTTTATAATTCATCACAAATTATTCTTATTTAGTGACGAAATTTATTTTCTTCTCTACTTTTCGTCACCATAGATTACTTTTGTTGTAGAACCTACATTCTCTCTACATTTTCACTTAGATCCGTTGGTTTCTCTACCCTAGTGCCTTTGGGAAAAAGGTAGAGTATCTCAAAAGCTCCATTTTGATCCAAACAAAACTCGGTTTCGGCGTCTTTGAAGTTTCCCCTTTGTTTTGCTCGTCTTCTAACTTTGAGGTAAGGACTTTCTACACTCTTCTACGAGTTTTAAATTAGTTATTTGTTGATATGTAGGAAATATTGAAACTTGAGGTGATTTTTAACAAACCTAGGGTTTTGGGTTTAAACTAAAATAGGGGTTTTCGAATGTATGTGTTAAAAATGGATATGGGACTAGATATGAGGTTGTATGGTGTTAAATACGTTGATTTTGATACTAGGGATGGGTTTTGGAAGAAAATGGAGGTTAACCCTAAAATGTCTTAAATGGATATTTTGTATAATAAATGAAATTGGCATTGAGAATGTGAAATTGGATGGATGCTTATATAAATGGTGGAGTTGAATATGTATTACCTCTCACCTATGAAAATTTTGATAATTTATCTATCGCGGAGATTGTATGTATATAAATGGGGCTATCGGTGGAGGACAAATATGATTGTTGTAGAAAATGCATGAGGATTAGGTGTATTGAAACTAATCTCTTATCAGTTGTCATTGAATATGACTGTATTTTAATACATTGTAAATGTATGATGTGTGGAAGGAGAAAGAGGATGTACTCCATGCTTGGGAGAGGAAAGGGGATGGACTATAGTAAATTAAGTTGGCCTGTGTGTCTAGGGTGAAAGTCCCGAAACTGTGCGTATACATGGGTGCCGATTCCCGCTGACGAAATTTTCGTAAAATGGCAAATAGATGTGTTTTTATGACAACTATATTGATTTGAGACCCAATGAGTTGTATCTTCAGTTTGATTGATTGAGTGAAATGGACATGATTAATGAATTGAGATATGAAGCTGGACATAGCATGGTTTTGGAAAATAGTCGTAAATGAGTTTGAATCATAGGCATATCTTTGTCAAATTTATATATTGTGTTAAATTGTTTCTACTACGTTTTGGCTCACCCTATGTGGGAAAAACATTTTAGGTGTTGGTAATATGTTTCTGCCAAGGCAGTAACTAGGAAGAGTCGGGAACAAGAGCTTCTTTTTTGTTGTAATTATTTTGTATAGCCAAGGGCTTTAAATATATTGACTTAAAGTCCATTTTTGTTGTAACCAAGAACCCATATTGGAAAGTTGTAAGCCTTTAGGGCATTTATTATTTGTTTTTCTTCCAGTTTCTATCTCATGCTGTGATATATGCTGTAAATTCAAAGATAGGCTCATGAATGTATAATTGCATATGTCACTCTCTTGTACAATTGGATCTCATCTATGCTTTGATTCTTATTTTCTTGGTTGGCATATTGTTTTATTTCGGGGCGTTACAGAGAGAGAAAGAGAGTGCTATAAAAGAAATGGAAGAAAGATAGGGTATAATGGTCAAATAAAATATTCAAATAACAAATTTTGTCCTTTATACAGAAGTTTATAATTATAAGGAGGTTTTGAAAGTACTAAATTTTTTTTCTATCTTTTTAACAAGAAAAGAAAGTTAAGAGGGATTTATGGCCAAATTTCTTGATTATTTATGAGTTCGTTGCCCTAATTCAATTCTAAATTACAATATGTTATTGCTAATTATGATATGATCTTCTGTTTGACTAGGAAGAAAATTGATGAGAATGTAAGGTTGATATAACTTACAAGTTCCCAATTATGTTTTATTTTCTTCTAGTTTATCATCATTCCCATTTTCTCTCTATTTTCAGCTTTTAATCTCATTACTGAGAAAAAAAAATTAAAGTAACTATTTCGGCTCCAATGACCCTGTCATAAATGAGGATCTTCAACTCCTCCATGCCTACAGGATACATTATATATGCCCTAGGATATAGTAGATTTTTTACTTTTATTTTTTTGTTTCTGTTGGCTACATATTTTGTACAAGCCAATTACAATTCGACGCGTGGCAGTTAGTATTGGTTATTACGAGATCTGAGCAGCGGTGAATCAACAAAAAGATGCAAGGTGATATGGCTTCAACGGTTACTCACATTTAAATTCAAATTTAGGAGGGAAGTCTAACTACAAGTGATTGCATAGTGGGCTAATTACAAGCCAACATGATCAGCGGTTATGGAGGAGCAGTTCGAAGGTTGGAAACGTAGTTTGATGGTCATCCTAGAGAAGTATAAATAGCAAAGAAGGCCCCAGAAAAAACCCCCAAACTTAGATCCAAAAAACCAGTCTTATTATACTTATTTTTCTTTCCAGTTTTACATTTCCAGTCTTACATTTTCTGTACTTTAAATTCCTGCACTGCACTTCATTCATAGGAGTAGTTTCAAGTAGATTGTTGCTGTAAACCTCTACGAGGTTGAGTTTGGATCATTGTAAGTTTTTTTAATGTTAATGAAATACTTCAACTATTTTTCATTTAATTATTATTTTGCTTAATTCTCCTAAATCAAGCCACCAGTAAAAGTCCTCTTCATTGAGGCTGAAAGAACTAAAATGCAATCGTCTGATAATTGGTTGGCAATTAATTTTCTGTAAGGACTGATTGATCCTTGCTGGTACGCTCGCAATTACAATAATAACCTTCGAAAGCCAAAAATCCAACATATATTTTTGGCACGCCCAGTGGGACTAATTGAAATGGCTAGACGTAAGAGACAAGGAGAAAATGAACGCTTGGAAGAAGGCGTGGAAAGAGAGGTAGAGATACCTAATCCAGAGGATAATGTGATAACACATCCTGTGAAAACTCCCATTTTATCAGAACCTATGGTCGAACAGACCAGCACTTCAAATAAGTACCACATGTTCATAATATTGGACGAAACCAAGGAATTGGACCATCCACTATTCCATCTACTCAGCCAATAAATCCATGGGGTGGCCTAGTAGATGCTATGGGACAGCAATTAATGAACACAATGGAAAGGTAGGCAACATTCTTTTTGGATCGAATGAATAACCACCAACTAACAAACATAAGACACATGGAGGAAGTTTCAAATGTCCTTCAGCAAAGATTGGCTAGAGATAAATAGCCTATGCAAGTTAATGGACATTCTAATGGTCAAATTAGTAATTAGAACTATGAAAGACCATCACCTCAGTCTTGGTACGAACCTATTCTGAGGCCTATAGCAGGTCAAAATGCCTCAGTACTTAACAATGAAGCCATGCAATTTGGTGGATCTGTCCTAGTATAAGAAAATGGCATAAGAATGGTTCCAAATCCCATGTTCGAAGCCATACCTGGCACAAGGGGGTTCACTAATCCCTTATTCGAATTTATACCCGGGGGGTTAGAAGGTTTTCCTACAAATGGAAGAGACACAACACCAGTTCCAGCACCTTTCGTAGGTCCTTTCGCAGGACAAGCTCAAAGGGGTTACCCACACCTCCAACAGCAACCTGCACCACGGGGACAACCAGTCCCAAATTTACCACTTTATGGGCCAAGAGGACCACAGGTACAAGTTTGCCCACCAAATCCTGTGTTTGCCCCTTCAGTAGTGGTTCAGCAGGCACAAAATATGGTCCCTAGGGACCAAATTGCTGACATTGTTAGAGAGATGTGCGGACCAATGGCTCGGGGGGTCCAGACTTTAGTGTACAGGAAACCATACCCAGAATGGATAGACAGGGTACATGAATACCTAAGAGGTTTCAGGATACCGGATTTTGCCCTTTTTTATGGGAATGGAAACTAATCAACAGTGGAGCATATTGCTAGGTTTGCTGCTCAATGCGGTGAATTTACTAATAATGACTACATGAAGTTAAGGTTATTCCCAAATTCCCTAATTGGGGGAGCATTTGTATGGTATATTAACCTTACACCTAGCTCTATCCAAACTTGGCAACAAATGGAAGAGGCATTTTATGCCTAATTCTTCTAGTCGGAGCCAGAGGTTTCCATGGCAAACTTGGCAAGATTGAGTCAAAGGCCTGACGAGAAGGCTACTCAGTTTATTGCCAAATTTAAAAGGGCTCGAAATAAATGTAGAGTCATCCTGCCAGAGCCAGAATTCGTGAGATTGGCTCAAAATGACTTAGAGTTTAGGCTTCGAAAAAAGTTTGACTCAACTGAGTTCAGAGACTTAGTGGAACTCACTTATAAGATGTCTAGATACGAAGCATTACTGGAGGAGGAACAAGATCGAAATAATACATTGTACAAGACATATTATAGAGATCCTAATTATGAGATCGATGCAGCAGAGATTGTGGGGAAAGAACCTATGATCTGTGAAGCATTAATTCATAAGGATACAACAATTAACCAGCAATTTAAAAAGAAAGACCTTCACAGTAAATACTTTTTCGATTTAACTAAGGCAGATGACATTTTTGATCATTTGCTTGCGGCCAACTTCCTTAAGTTACCAAAAGGAGTCAAAATTTCATCTCTTGATGAACTTAAAGGAAAATTATATTATAAATGGCATAATTCTTGGTCTCACTCGACTAAGAACTGTATTGTTTTTCGAGACAGGATCCAAGAACAAATTCGGAAAGGAAGTGTGAAATTCCCAGCCAAAGCTGAAAAGGCCATGGGGATCGATAGTAATCCATTTCCAAAAATTGGAGAGGTGGCAGCCAATGTCATTATGCCGGACTTTCAGAACCTGTCTTTGAAAGAATTGGAAGAAGTCAATGTGCAGATGCAGGTGGCCAACCAGATAATTATCAAGAAAGACACTGGAAATCTACCAACTATTGGACAAGGTTTCTCACGCTAGAGGGAAGACTCTGATGAAGAAGCACTGGATGACGATTCCTTGGAAGCAACTGTAATGCAAAAGGATGTGTCCCAGGTGCAGACTAAGCTACAAGTGGTTGAAAGGGCTTCCAATTGATGGGAAGCAATATTACAAAGATGTGCAGAGACGTCCTAAACCAACCAATGCTTACAATAAAAGGCCATATCCATCTGGTGTTAGGCAGCAGCCATTAATGGTTGAACCAACAGTCAATAGAATACATTCTAAAGGCAAGAGGCCCTTATATGGGTCGACGTCACCTAATTATTACATAATAGAGAGTAGTCATTCTAAAAGGAGACTGGAGAAGGGTTCAGTTTATGGGATCAAAGCCAAAAATTGGCCCCCTAGACCAACCTCACGCAGGACAGAAAGTGGACACCTTCATCGAAGGCCTGACTTACGCCCAAAGCATGAAGACAGGGCCAAACAGTGGCCTTCACAGCCAGCTTCGAAAGGTGGTTTCAAAGGAAGAAAGGAGAAGTTCAACAGCTGGGTCAGTAAGTTCGTGGGTTCCTGGAGTTCCAGATTGGTTTGTGATGCAGAACAAACCTAGGGAAGTGTTTACCCAAAGAGATGTAATTGGAAACCAAGGTAGATTGCTCAAACCTCCTTTGGTAGCTCCAAACAATTGGATATTGCTTAAACACCCAAAAACAAAGGAACCAGATATGGTCCCCGTAATTTCTAGATCACAAAGGAGGAAAATTCAGCGTAGGTACACTCAATACCAGCAAGACCTGAAAGAAAGTGGAGAGAATTCTTCATTGGTCCAGGCAGAAGGAAAGAAGAACCCAAAGTCAGACCATACTCCAAAACCAACTCTACAAGGCAAGATGGATTGCAGCAGAGAACAGTTGGCCAAAGTTCACTTTGAACTAAAAGCCAGAGAGAAGTCCAGTATAGTAGGATTGGAGAAGGCGTTGATGGAGAGTGATAGCGATGCAGAGAAAGAAGTTGGCCTAGGCCAAAAGAAAGAAATGGTTGAGGAAGAAATGTTCAAAGCCTTCATGGCTGAACAAACATTTTTGGCTGAAAAGCCAGCCAGAAAAGACCATTCGAAGGAGCTCATTAGTAATGCTGTACCAGAATGCAGCATGGAGGATACTTCCGCAGTAACTGAACAAGGTGGTCAAAAGGAGAAACAGGCATAGCCAGCCAGCCAGCCAATTTGGCTCGATGTCAGTGAATATGGTTCACATACTACCACATGAATTCCAAGCTGGGGATAAGAACCAAGAGGGGCAAGAAATTGACCCAATTCCAGTCTCTAGACTCACAAGTGAGTATGGTGCAAGATAATTCCGAAATGGCTACCCCAATGGAAACTGAATATGAGAGTGAAGAAGAGGTGAGTATTAACCTCTCATATCCTTTTGAGTATCCCTTGAATTCTATGACACAGCATGTTAAGCCTTTGTATATCAAGGCCTTCTTCGATGGGATACAATTGAACCGAGTCTTGGTGGATAATGGGGCAGCGGTGAACTTACTACCAAAATCTTCCTTGAAGAAATTAGGGAAGAGACACCCCAGGTTAATCCCGACCAGCACAACCATTGGTGGTTTCGCTGGAGACAAACAGATGGCTCAGGGAATTCTGCCCATCAACCTGAGTGTGGGAACCAGGGACTGCATGACGGCATTCTTTGTGATCGACAGTAATACTAAGTACAATGCTTTATTTGGCAGAGATTGGATCCACACTAACAAATGTGTGCCTTTCTCTTTCCATCAGAAAATAATGATGGCCTTGGGCAATGGAGAGTTAGAGAAAATTGATGTAGATCCTCAACCTTTCATAGCCTGCGCAAACTTCACAGAGGCCAAGTTGTATATTGAGGGAGTGACACCACTCAGTATACTAAGGAAACCTGATGGCTCAGCCGAAGTGACGGCTAATGATGAGGTGACACACCTGCAGCATTTAGTCCAGGAAAGTGCTAATGAAGAGGTTGTCGTTAAGGATGACAATGATGCCTAGTTGTAGGTGAAGAGATGATGCACCAGAAGCCAAGCCTTTGGCTCTAATTAAGTTTTCAATATTGGGTGTAAAATCAATAGTCCAAAAAGTACAGAAGCAAGAGAAAGAAGCCATGATAATTGGCTGTAAGTAGAAGCAGCAACAGGCCAGAGTTTTGGCCCTTGATAAATACTGTGCATTGGACATTAAAACAAAAGTCCAGGAGATACAGGAAAAAGAAACCTTGTGAACAGACTTTGTCTATGAGGAAGAGGGTAAAGATGTTAAATCAAAGAACCTTAGAGTAGAACACAACAAGGAGATTACTTCGAAGCCAGAAGGAATCGAAGAAGAAACTTCAATAAGTTCTCAGGTACAAGACCCCTTAGAAGAAGTAAATTTAGGGGAGGGTTCTATACAACAGCCCACTTATATAAGTGCTTGTTTGAATGCTCTGGACAGGGACCAGTTGTTAGTTGTTCTGAGGAAATATAAAGATTGTTTTGCGTGGTCTTATAATGAACTACCAGGATTGGATAGGTCATTAGTGGAACATAGGCTCTCTATGAGGCCTAATTTCAAGCCATACAAGCAAAAGCCAAGAAGAATGAGTCCAGAAGTGATTCAGAAAGTTAAGGAAGAAATTCTTAGACTACTCAAGGCAGGCTTTATTAGGATAGCCAGGTATGTTGAGTGGCTATCCAATATTGTGCCTGTAGTTAAGAAGAATGGTAAAATGAGGGTATGCATTGATTTCAGAAACTTGAATCTGGCGACTCCAAAAGATGAGTATCATATGCCTATAGTAGATTTGTTGGTAGACAGTTCAGCAGGGCATCAAATTTTATCAATGATGGATGGGCACTCTGGTTATAACCAAATCTGCATTGCAGAGGAGGATGTTCACAAGACAGCATTCAGATGTCCTGGGAATATTGGCACCTTCGAATGAGTTAAAATGCCATTTGGCCTAAAGAATGCTGGGGATACATATCAGAGGGCTATGAACACTATCTTTCATGACCTCATTAGAGGGTATTTAGAGTGTTATATTGATGACATTGTAGTTAAATCTCAATCCATGGAGGAGCATCTGTTTCACTTAGAAGCAACCTTTGAAAGAATGAGAAAGTTCAAGTTGAAACTCAATCCTCTTAAGTGTGCTTTTGGCGTATCATCTGGAAACTTCTTGGGCTATGTAGTACACAAGAGAGGAATACAGATTGACCAGAATAAAACCAAAGCCATCATTGAAGCCAGACCTCCATCAAGTAAGAAAGAATTACAAAAGTTCCTTGGACAGGTTAATTTTCTTCGAAGATTCATTTCCAACACTGCAGGGAAAACTAAAGTATTTTCTTCCTTATTAAGGCTAAAAGATGAAGAGGAATTTGTGTGGACAGCAGAGCATCAAATTGCTTTCGAAGGTATCAAAGCCTACTTGGCCAACCCTCTAGTGCTGATGCCACCAAAGGGTGATAAGCCCTTGAAGTTGTATATAACTGCAGCAGAAGATTCATTGGGAGCTTTCTTAGCCCAAGACAACGAAGAAGGCAAGGAGCAAGCTGTTTATTACCTTAGTAGGTTTTTAAATTCTTGTGAATGTAAATATTCAGCTGTAGAAAAGATGTGCCTTACATTGTATTTTGCTACAATGAAATTAAGATACTATCTTTTGCCTACAACTATCTTGGTAATTGCAACCACCGATTTGGTTAAGTATATGTTATCTAGACCTATGTTGAGGGGAAGAATTGGCAAATGGGTATTAGCCTTATCAGAATTTCATTTAGAATATGTTTCCCAAAAGGCAGTGAAAGGACAAGTTTTAGCCAATTTTTTGGCAGACCATCCATCTCAAACAGAAAGCAAAGAGATAATGGAACTTGGTATGGATAGTGTTGAGCCATGGCAAATGTGGTTCAATGAATCGAAAGCCAATGGCCTAACTGGAATTGGTATAGTGATTAAGTCACCACAAGGAATAGAAACCACACACGGTTTTAGAGTGGATGAAATTACTTGTTCTAATAATCAAGCTGAATATGAAGCCTTAATAGTGGGATTGGAAATTCTTATTGGATTATAAGTTCATGTAGTTGACATATTTGGAGATTCTCAATTGGTGGTTAACTAAGTAAAAGGGATTTTCAAATGTCAAAGTATAAGCATGTTGCCATACTATGTTGTTGTATTACATCTGTTTTCTCAATTTCAAATAGCAAATGTAACTCATGTCCCAAGATTCTTGAATAATAGAGCTAATGATGTGGCTCAGAAAGCTTCGAATTTCAAGAGAAGGGATAATACTCAAAGGGACATAAGCCAAACAACATACCAGAAATCAATACTACCTTTAAATAAAAGGAATGTGATCCTGGAAGTCAATCATAATGACTTACAGGAACAAGATTGGAGGCATCCAATAATGCAGTACTTGACTGGCCCATCTTCAAAGGCCAGCAGAAAAATTAAATTGCAATCTATGCAATACATCATATACAACAATGCTCTCTACAAAATGAAGGGGATGGTTTATTGCAGGAATGTTTAGGCCCGAAAGAAGCATTAACAGCTATGGCTGAGATTCATGAACGCATCTGTGGTGCTCATCAGCCTGGTGTGAAAATAAGATGGTTGCTTTGAAGGCATTCCTACTATTGGCCAACTATCCTTAAAGACTGCATAGAATATGCCAAAGGTTGCTAGGCATGCCAAAAGCGTGGCATAATAAGGCATGTGCCCATAACTGACCTGCATGCAGTAGTAAAGCCTTGGCCATTCAGAGGATGGGCCATGGATATGATAGGGAAAATACACCCACCCTCTTCGAAGCATCATTGTTTCATTTTAGTGGCTACTGATTACTTCACTAAGTATGTCGAAGCTAAGCCATACAAGGCTGTAGACCAGACTGAGGTCATTGGATTCATCAAGGATTTAATCCATAGGTTTGGCATCTCACAAACTATAACTGTTGATAATGAAACTGTGTTCAATGGGAAAATGGTGAAGTCTTTTATGGCAGAGTTTGAAATTAGCCTTGTTAATTCCACCCCCTATTATAAACAAGCCAATGGTCAAGCTGAATCATCCAATAAGTCCTTGAAGAAAGGAATACAAAAGGTTGTGGAAGACAATCCTAGGGATTGGCATAACTTATTGTTGGATGTATTGCGGGCTTATAGAATTTCTCCAAGGTCAAGCACAGGAGTTACTCCTTATGCCTTGGTGTATAGGCATGATGCAGTGTTGCCTATGGAAATTAGTGTTAAGTCTTTAAGGGTAAGATGCCAGACCAGCTAGATCCTGAGCAATACCATCAGAGTATGTGCTTGGAATTAGAAGGCATAGATGAAGCCAGAATTCTGGCATTAAATAGCATTCTCTTTCAAAAGAAGAAAGCAGCCAAAAATTACAATAAGAAAGTCAAATACATTGGCTTTGATGAAGGTGATTTGGTATGGAAGACAATACTCCCAATAGGAATTAAAAACCATAAGTTTGGTAAATGGTCACCTAACTAGGAAGGACCATATCAAATTCATAGAGTCCTGCCTTTTGGAGCATACCATTTGAAAAATTTGAATGGATACATACATCCCAAAAAGATTAATGGCAGATATTTGAACCCTTATTTTCTAACTATTTGGAAAACACAAAGAATAGAATAAATGTCAAGCAAGAGAACACAAGAGTACTCAAATGATAAATCAGAATTTGCTTTTTCATAAAGAGTTAAATATATTTCGCCATAAATTGGCCCAGAAATCATTACAGTGCCTTAATTGTTCTTTTACAACAGACTTCATATTCTTAAATGAAGAAAACAACTGGATGGCTATGGTCATTTCTTGCTTTCGATCGACCAGTCCTTGGTTGGTGATCTGCAGTTTAGTGTCGGTTCGGGTTAAGGCCTGGTTCACTGCAGATAGCTCCTCCTCAAGTTGAGTTTTCCTCTCCAATAGTTGAGTTCGAAAATGGGAGACAAAGGAATGTTATTCCTTTAGCCCTGAGACTTCAGCATGTACTGTGGAAACAAAGCTCTGGTCTCTCACTAATTTCTCCTCTACAGCCTTGGCAGCATGACAAATGTTGATGTAGAAGTCAATAGTAGCTGTTGCTTGAGATAGATGACTTGAGACAGTTATACTGGATTGCTCAACAACTTTGCAGCACTGAAGGAAGCCGTTTCTTATTATAGGCCTTTGTAAAGCCTCGAAATGAATCCTTGAAAAAGATGTCAATAACTCCAGACAGCTGTCTAAGTCCATCAGAGGTACAGAAGGCTTACTACTGGAAGAAGAGGAGCTCTCAAGAATTTCTAACAAGGAATCAGCCAGAACTAATGGCTTAGCCTCATCATTAGCTATTGGAGAGGTAGAGGGCATGTCAAAGACACCGGCTAGTCTTGCTTCGAAGATATTTACCTCATCCATGGACATGAGGGGTGCAGAAAGAACAGTAGTGGAAGGCACAGAGGACTGCATAGGGATAGGAGAAATGGGTGGAACATCTTCAGCAGTCTCTATGGTCCTAGCCACCAATAGGTCAAGGGAAGAAGGGCTAGAAGTAGGTAAAGGTAATAAACCATGGGTTGGAGAGCTGCCAGCACCCTCTGTAGGGGAATCAGCTACCATCAGAGATGGAGCAGCAGTTGGAATTTCCTTAGGAGGAAGGAGAAGAGCAAGGCTCGAAAGAAAACTAAATTGAGGTAGATCCAAAGATAAGTAAGGAAGATACGGATTTAATCCAAAGGAAAGAGATGCAGGAATGCTTGGCCTCAAGGAGGGTGCATTGAATGTAGGCCTAGGAAGTGGGAGTATTATCTGAATAGTCCTCACTTTTTGCGTCTAATCAACTTCAATTGAAACGGAGGGAGTCCTTATTGGAAGAATATGCTCAGTAGTTGTTGCTGTAATAGAAGAGATGTAAAGTAATGTCAAGTTTCAATACCAAAATTTTGATAAGGGAGAAACAGTAAAAACATGAAAGAAATTACTTGTTTCAGAAGTGATAGCAGCAACAGGAGAGCTTCGAAGGGAATAGTGCTCAGCAATATGTTGCCTTCTTGCAGTTTCTCTTTGGATTGCATCAGCAGCAGTTGCTTCATCTCTTAAGAATTGTTGCTACCGTCTCTTCTTAGCTCTCTCAAAGACAATTATGGCCTTAGAATGCTCTTGTTCTACTGCCTTAGCAGCTGCTTCATGAATAGGGTCTTCGACCAAATCAGAATGAGAGACAGTCATCTTCTTTCTCTTTTTTCTTTGTACTAGTGTTGCCTGTTCCTTCTCAATTTCTTTCTCTCCAATTTGGGATTCGGATTCTTCAGAAGTGAGTTCCTCTTCCACTACTCTGGAAGCTATCTCATGAGTGAGATCTTCAATCGAAAGAGAGACAGTCATCTGTTCCCTCTTTCTCCTCTGTAATGGCACTTCCTGTTCTTTCTCAATCTCTTCTTCTTCAATCTGGGATTCGGATTCCTCAGGAGTGAATATCAGCTTCCTTTTCTTTTTTTGCTTTTGTTTGTCCTTGAGAGTAGCAAGGATTTCAGCCCTCTTAGGAGATTTTTCTTGTGGAGACCCTGCACCAAGAGGTATGAATGTAAAGGAAACAAACAAAAGAGTCTAAGGGGAAACCTGAAAATGCTTACCCCTCTTTGAAGCAGCTCTGGTAACTCTAGCAGGAAAGGATGAGGCTACAGGAGCAGTTTTGGCAGCTGTGGAAAGTGAGGGGATGTTCTCAACTGTTGTTGATTTGGCCTTCAAAGGAACTCCTAACCCTATCAGTAAGTCATGAGGGTGTACAGATAGGTGCACTTCCATATTGGCTGTCCACCAATTTTGAAATCTTTTCAGAGTCAGGCCAGAAGGAAGGAATGGGACAAATTTGAACTCGCTCATTTCTTTCAACAGTTTGAATGTTGCTTCTTCCAGTTTTGATTTGGGTATTCTCAGGTCTCTGGCTGTAAGATGGACATTCGAGAGACTGTAGAGTGGAATGGGAATCCCCTGAGTTAACCCAAATTGCCTGGAAAATTGATAAGAACAGTACACCTCAGCTATACACTTATAAGCTCGAGGGTTTAAAGTGCCAATGAACAGCTCCCTCGGTAGCAAAATAAAAGCCCACATGCCTTTATGGGGTGGGGTAGAGCACTCTTTATCAGTTAAGAATGTTCGTAGCCAAGCAGGTCCTTTGTTGGCATCAACGGGGCAGAAGAAGGTAGCAGATGAAGAAATAGAAAGTTGATGGAAAAAGATGAAGTAGTAGGCAAAGAAAGCATGATAAAGAACAACTCTGGCATATTTTTTCCCATAAGTGCTAGGGTCCTAAACAAGGAATCTTAAGCATTTAGGATACAAATTAGTGAAGTAAACAAAGAGTCAGAGTTGGAGCACCTAAAGGGGACCCCCTTGGTTCACATCAAGCGGTTTCTCGCAAAATTGGGAACATGCTCTATAAACATGGCCTAAGAGATAAGGAGCCAAGGCTATGCGTTTTTTCAAAACAAGTGCCTTCGCAAGTGGAACGAACTCAGGCATAATCCTCTGAGATGATGTACAAAAGAGAAATTAGCACAACTAGTATAAAATGAAGGAAAAAAGTTCTCTATCTCTCACGGGACCTATCCTTTTATTTTTGACCTTTACAAAATCACTGTAAGAGGAGTTTAAGGGTGGAAGGGAGAACTTAACAGGAAGGTCTGGATAGCCGGGAGTGAAAGGAGAGCCAAGGGGTGAAAGCCCTAAAAGATGGCAAATATCAAGAACGGTGGGAGCCATGTTCTAAAAACAAAGAGCAGCGGGAATCAAGAAAGGGCCTTCAGGAATGATAAACCTGGAAAGACGGAGGGCATCGAGAATACAGAGCTCTTACAGGTCATCTTCTTGCGCAGGTATAACTCTGTCATACCATTCTTCCCATTCAGCTCTCAATGTCGGCCAGCAGCGATGAGGTCGGGTCACCCTCCAATTTCCCCAGTCGAGCCCTCCTTCATAGAGAAGAAAATGGTCCTCCAGACGAGGGTATAAAGCTGGAAGTTAAGCAGGAGCCTCTCGAAAGATGGGACCCAAGACGTATTCTTGTTTGTTGCTGTGACGAGGAACGAAGAGGCGGGCATCTATGGCGCTTGACTTATCAGATGTTAACTTGGCGATCTCTTCATCAATACATCTTTTCAAAACCATGGTTGGGCTTATACGATCACTAGTAAGCACTTTCAAAGAAGAAGAGTCCATTGGTAGCAAGCAGCAAGGAAGAGGCAAGGAAGAGGGGGTTAATAGAGGAAAAGGGTTTGTGTTTTAAGCGAGCGAGTGATTTCAGAGCACGAAATAAAAAGGGTTTTAAAAAAACCTTTGTGTCTGGAAGATATATTGCGTAGTTCGTTAAGTACTAAAAGTACAAATATGAAGAGCTTCCTTGAACATTGATACTTTTGGAGGGAAAAACACATCCCAGATGTTGAATCCAGCTTCGAAGTATAGTATTTGGCTTCGAAACCAGATTTTGGCACCAAAAGTCAAATAATAAACGGCTTCGAAACTAAGAAGCCAGCTTCGAAGTACATTTCATACTTATGGATATAAGAATGCTCAAGTATTCCTTTACTTCGAAGGGATTGAAGACCTGTTTTAGGTTTCTCAATGAAAGTAATGTCCTTCGAAGCAAGACTTGAGATCCCTTAAGGATGGGAATTGTTGTTCGAAACATCAAAACCAATAATTGGTTTGTATTTAAGAAAGACTCTCTTTCTAGACTAAAACAATGCAGCCCTAAAAAGGAACTTTCATATTTTTGAAAGTATGGACTGTTATTCTAGGGGAAAATGGTCAATTTAAAACTGATTGATCATACTGACCATGACCATATGTTGGTTATGATCGAAATAAACTTTAAGGGGTAGGACTGTCGAATTTGAAGCACTGATTCTAAATGAAAATCAGCAAAAATTGTCAACTATTATTCCATAAATTGAAAAAGTTCATGTTGGTTTTTAGTGTTGCATTTTAAATAATTGAGTCCAGATTCAAAGGATAAGATTGTTCAGTTCAAAGCCCTGAATTTGCTTTTAAAGACAAATAGAGACAAGATCAAACAATGCCAAATAAAGAGAAAAGTCTTAGTTGTATTAAAGCAAAAGCAATTACATTGAATGGCCCTCTTTGGGTACAAATTCAAGTTTATAAAAGTAAGGAATAGAATAAATAACAAGATCATGAAATTTGGTCCAACTATGATTAATGAATTTCTGTTCTTTCTTTATTCTATCCTCTATTTCTTCTAACATTGGTAGCATGAGTTGATGTGCTCTCACTTTGTAAAAGAGCTCTTCAGCCTTTATTTCGAATGTTGTTTCTCTCAATCCTTGTTCCAATTCATCTATATCCAAGTCATCCCTGTATGCAGAATCTTTATTCTTGAAATCATCGAATTCTTCAATGAAGTTCTCTACTTCGTACTGGGAATAAGCTCGAAGGGATGAGAGTTGGTCTAAAGATTGTGTGGTGGCCATAGAGGTCCAATGCCAGTGGAGAAACAATGGAAGTTGGTCCAAAAACATGTGAAGCTCTGCTTGGGCGAGGGGATTGAGGACATGACCCCGAGTCAGAATATCACAAGCCCATCAAAGGTTCCTGAGAGGGACTTCGTCCTCAAGAACATTGAAGGGCAAGTAAGAGAAAGTCATGAGCAGAAGTTGAGCTTGCTTCCACTCAGTTGGAGTAGGGGAAGGTGGAGGTTTGTAAGATGGAAAGACCTTATCCATGGAGAGAGCAAGCCTCAGTCTCTCTGTCCAGCAAGGATTTGGCAGAGAAGAAGGTGTGGATACTTCTATTTCAAGAGATGGAGCAAGGACAGAAGGCACAAGGGCATTAATATAATCGAGCCAGTCAGAAAAACAAATATTCGCCTTCTGGGCTAAGAATGATGGATTTACCCTTGTACCTCTTCGAGGCATCGGGCAGCATGCACTATCCTTGTAGGCATAGAGGATGTATACCATGCTACAAGAAGATTTTCCTCCAAAGTGCGTCGATGATCGATGGGTACGTAAGGATAGACCACCGAGCTCCGCGCATACGAAGGGAATTCTAAAGGGTCAATAAACTCGACAAAGTGATGGTTGATCCGCTCCCTTAAATCACAGGCCTCAGGTTTTGACCAGTGTGTCCAGTTAGAAGTCCTAGAGGAAGAAGAAGCTGCAGCCTTATCCCATGCAGAGGGTTGTGAAGAAGAACTTCCCATGTCCATATTTGCAACTTTCTGAATCAAAGGATCAAGAGCAGTTCGTTCGTAGTCCAAGGGTGAGTCAGAAGAAGAATTTCCCATGTCCATATTTGTAAGTTTCTGAATCAAAGGATTAAGGGCAATGTGTTCGTAGTCCAAGGGTTGATAATTGGCAAAGGCATCCATGACCTGAATATAGAAAGGTGGGTAAAGATGGCTAATTAATGCATTGAGGTTCTTTCAAGGAGGGACAACATCATCAGATGACTTTTCGTGTGCTCAATCAATGGAGGAAGAAATTGATTCGGCCATAAAAATGTATCAGTCTGTTCAAATACTAAGGTGGTGGGGGTGTTCAAAACATTGAAGGGGAGTTAATGCAGATGATGAATGACAGTTGCATTTCTAGAAGAATGCAAAGCCCATGCACGTTCCAAGACGTGGGTAAAAGACCTTGATCCACTAATATCACCAAGTATTGGGTATATTAGTGCGGGAGGTAATGTTGGCTACATATTTTGTACAAGCCAATTACAATTTGACGCGTGGCAGAATAAGGGTAATACAGGAAGACTATTCAAGTCTTCGATCCTGATCGTACACGTGGCAGTTAGTATTGGTTATTACGAGATCTAAGCAGCAGTGAATCAATAAAGAGATGCAAGGTGATGTGGCTTCAATGGTTACTCACATTTAAATTCAAATTTATGAGGGAAGTCTAATTGTAAGTGATGGCATAGTGGGCTAATTACAAGGCAACATGATCAGCGGTCATGGAGGAGTAGTTTGACGATTGGAAATGCAGTTCGATAGTCATCCTCGAGAAGTATAAATCGCAGAAAAAGCCCCCAGACTCAGATCCAAAAACCAGTCTTATTATACTTATTTTTCTTTCCAGTTTTACATTTCCAATCTTACATTTTCTATACTTTAAATTCCTGCACTGCGCTTCGTTCATAGGAGTTGTTTCAAGTAGATTGTTGCTGTAAACCTCTACGAGGCTAAGTTTGGATCATTGTAAGTTTTTTCATGTTAACTGTTCTTCATTTAATTGTTATTTTGCTTAATTCTCCTAAATCAAGCAACCAGTAAAAGTCCTCTTCATTGAGGCTGAAAGAACTAAAACGCAATCGTCTGATAATTGGTTAGCAATTAATTTTCTGTAAGGACTAATTGATCCTTGCTGGCACGCTCGCAATTACAATAATAACCTTTGAAAGCCAAAAAGCCAACAGTTTCAAATTTCAAATTTCCAAATTTAATTTTTTTGATTTATTTATTTATTTATATATTTGTTAAGTTTAATTTTAAGCACATTAACAGCAGTTTTGCACAGCAATTCTATTTTATTTATTTACTCTCTCTTTTTTTCAAAAAAAATTCCGTCATGTTTACAATGAAGCTACCATCACAATTCGAGCAATTTTTGGATAGCAGTGGCACATGAAGATGAATGGTCGAAGGCTTATTTATTATTATTTTTTGAACAAAAAAAACTCCATTCAATGTGTCAAATTTATTATTTATTTTAAATATTTTTTAAATTCTTTTATTGATCTTCACTATTAAAATAATAAAAATAAAAGTAGTTTACATTTTCTTTTTGATATGTCCAATTTGGAATTGCTAAGACAAGTTAAATTTACAACAAACTGCGGAAGATTCAGATTGAGCACAATTAGCTGTCAAATTTTATTGTCACACGTGACACTTCAAAATTGACAATTCAAGTGAAAATGCTCTAAGCCTTCAAAAATGGTCTTGCATAAAAGTTTTTGAAAGTTTGTGTGAAGTTTAGGAGTGACTATTAGCTCGACGGCCCTCTTCAATTCGTCTAGTCTAGTTTGATATTTTTAAGGTTTGGAAAAATATTTTGTCCATAGGACTAGATTGGATTGAGATTTTGTGTCCACTTGATATTTGGATTGGGCTTGAGATAAAAAATTTGTAGTTCAGCCCACCTATTTATAAAATATTGTAGCTCGGCTTTTTCGTGCCCACTTTCGGAAACTCGAAAATAAACCCTACAGTTCGGACTCCTGCGGTTCTGAATCTAATCTCACAAGTGCAATGTGAAATTGATAAACACCAAAGAGTCCAAATCCGACAAATCTTTTAGAAAATCAATTTTGAATAAAAAATGTCAAAATTGGACTGCTTTGCCAGATACAGAATCGCCACCTAATGGGGAAATTTAGGAAACCCATGACTCGTGCCGAAGGCTACGTGTCCGTCATCACCAAAGTTGCCTCGGCTCGGGAACTTAGGTACAAGAGGGGAAGGTCATGAATTGAGCACCCCCGCTCGCCCGATCAAAGATCGGTCTCTACTAATCATGATATGATTTTTATGTACATTATATGCTCTTGTTCCGATTATTAAGCTAGCTTTAGTATGTGATGTGCACAAGTAAGTATAAACTAGTTTGCCCAAATTGGAACAACTCAATTTCATGTTTGTTTTGTGAAAAGGGTTTGAATTTGGCACCTCAGGTGGGCTTAAAGTTTGTGAATTTGCCACTCAAAAAAGTGGGCTTAAAACTGTGAATTTGCCACTAGACATAGTGGGCTTAAATGCACATTCGTTGAATCGTTCCAATCCAAACAACAAGCCTTCATCCATAGGCATTCAGGCAATTTAACAAGTAAGCATTTAGCCTCATAGCAAGCATACTAGTCATGGCAATCACTCACACTCATGCAAGTATGCTAAAGTACTAAAAACTTACCTAGTACTCCAAGCCAAGAAGATATGAGTTAGAAAAATATGCATGATTCCTAACTAGTCAAATGTCTAATGCAACACATGCAATATGCAATTAATAGGCTCGGCTACTAATATGGCATATGAATTGATTTAAATAGCATGCGATCTAAGCACATATTCAATGAAGTAATTGAAACGACAATGCAATTTGAATAATGCGCCGAGCCTTGGTACATGCAAGATAAGATGAATGGATGGAAGCATAAGATATGCTAATTGAAACATGTCTCTAATATAACCATCAAAATGATTAAATAAAAGGGAGAAATATATGGGTTTGGAATACATACACATTATTACATTTTGCTTTCACGAAGGAGAGTCCGAATGAATAAAGCAAAACTAACTAGCAACTACTTAGGGCTAAGCTAATTAAGCTAAGTATTACAAACCAAGTGAATAACTAGCTAAACTAATTAACTAATTATTACAACAACTTTTTTATTTAACTAACTAGCTAACTAACTAATTAAATAATTATAAAACAATGGCAACTAATAATTTAATTAAGTAACGAGACTAAACTAATTACTGCTCCGCCTCGGGAAATGAAAGATATGGATGCGCATGCTCGGTTTCCGCCTGAAAAGACCTTTGCTTCACTCTCAAAAGCCTCTGTTTGCACATTTGAACACTTCCAGAACAATTTTAGTACACCTTACCAACATTCTGCTGAGGTTTGCATCAATGGCTAGCTGGCCACTGGTAAAGCTTGCTAGTCACCTGCCGGCCATCAATGGTGCCCTGTCGGCCATGGATAATGGCCTACCGGCCACTGATGCACTGGTTCATCTTGCTGCAATAAAGGACAAACAAAGCAAAAAAGGGTATTCCTACAGATTGTTTGCACAACTCACCACTCATTTTCACGAACAAATCCAAGGAGTTGTGAACTCAAGCCACAAACCACCAACTCATGCAATTTCATTGCATGATGGCATGTGACTCAAGAGATGCAAGTTCAATAAATGCAAAATGAGACACAAACCTCCTCCCTTTCATGAAAGATTAAGGGAAGAAGTTGACATTGGAAACTTGGATCATTTCATCACTAACAAGTATGAAATGGTCCAAGTTTTATGTGTTCAATTAACGTCCGAGGAGTTGTGAACTCAAGCCACAAACCACCAACTCATGCAATTTCTTTGCATGATGGCCTGTGACTCAAGAGGTGCAAGTTCAATAAATGCAAAATGAGACACAAACCTCCTCCCTTTCATGAAAGATCAAGAAAAGAAGTTGGCATTGGAAACTTGGATCATTTCATCACTAACAAGTATGAACTGGTCCAAGTTTCATATGTTCAATTAACGTCCGATTGAACACATCAAAAACACAACCAAATTCTTATCTTGGCTTACTTTTAGTTCCAAGTTTTAATTACTCATTTTACTTTACCAACCATTCCTCAATCCAATTAAGTCTAAAAGGTGAGTTAAAGTCCTCTAACGAAAAGAAAAGCTCAAGACACAAGTTGCTTTGGATATGAAAGAAGTATCATACCGTTGGTAATGAACCCCCTAAGGAATTAAACCATTAAGTATGAAACGTCAATTTCACACTTAGGCAAACAAGTGACTTGAAACCACTTTCAAAGCAAAAAGAAAAACCAAGAAAAAAGGGAGATTGCAGAGGTGATTAGTGCTGAAATTAAGTGTGAAAAACACCAAAAACATATAATCAACTCAAACAAGTGATGTCTAGAAGCCTAAGTCACCAAGCTTGTGAGGACTATTACACTACAACTATGTAAAATAAGACTCAAATGCAACAACCAACCCAAAACAGAGTTAAAACAGTCCAAAATAGAGCCTAAAACATACTGGAATAAATCTACCACAAGCTAGAAAATTAAGCTAAGGCACCAACTAGGCTAGCAAATAAGACACAAGAATGGGAGGCTAACCCCTTCAAATTTGGACTTCAAAACCTAATTTTTACCTCTGAAAATCAGTGTTTAAAGGCCCAAAAAAAAAAATGGTTTGAAAATGGGAAACAAAGGTGCAAAGGCTTTTTAAACGAGGAATAAAGAAGGATGAACCACCCCCTAACCTCAAATGGCCAAAAACACCAATTTCAGCCCATAAAAATAGGTTTTTTTACAGCTCAAAAATAGTCCAAAACAATGAAAAAAAGATAGGAATACAAGTATGTAAAGCAAGCCTACAAAGCTAGTATTATAGCTTTTGAAGAGAATAGTGATTCCAAGCAACAATTCCAAGAAAATACCACCTTCTAGAGCTCAAACCAAGCCCAAGAACACCTTAGCTCAGAGATTAGGGGATTTGGTTAAGGGTGTATAGGCAAGAGTGTAGAAATTGTAGGCAAAAGTGTAGAAAATTTGTAGAGAGAGAGAGGAAAATTTTGAGTCTAAAATTTTCTAACCCCAAAACATGAGAGAGGGGGTCCTTATATATAAAAAACATGAAATCTATACAAGGAGATCCAGCCCTCCACGTGTGGATAGATGCTAGCATCTATACAAACAGCTGGCACAGCTGACATAAAATATCTGCAGAAAACACTGGTGGCCGACAAGGCACATCAATGGCCGATAGACAAGAAGTGCTGGCAGGCAGCCTCTAGGGATGGCCGACGGGCCACCAGAGATTGCAAGAGGGAAAGACCAAGGCATGGTCCAAAAATGAGACAAAATTGATACAGGGTTTGAAAGGCTCAAAGTTATGGCATTCCGCTGAGGACTTCGAGCGCATGGCGAGCAAACAGACTTATCGTCAGATGTACCTACAAGAACATCCAAGTCTTGAAAGGCCATCAAAAATGAGGTGTCTACAGTTGCCCTCTTTAACTGAACTCAGAGTCATGAAATGACGTGAGTGAATGTCAAAGCCCAAAGATGACCCATTTTAACAAGGTCGTAAGACTTGGACAAACAATCAAGACAGAAAACAAAATGGTTGCACCTGTAGGCTACCTACGTATCCTTTTACAAGGAATCAAACCAGCGTAGTTTTGGAGTAAAATGCAAATGATATGCATGATGCAAAAACATAACGTATGATCATGTAATGAGGTTGTATAATGAAATACTTAAATGCAAATGCTATGCAAAGAAATGCCACAGTTAAACAAACTGAAACAAGGCACATCAATTTCAATCACAAAAAGAAAACCACACGCCATGCACGAGAAACACGAGCCCAAACTACATTTCATGCAGAAAGGATGTAAGAAAATTAAGGCTTAACTACGTGACGCGAAGGAAAGGCAAAGGGCGACGTAATCGTCGGGCACACTTGTGGTCTCAACCGAGATTCTAATGTGTTGCACGCGGAAGGAGAAAAAGGATGGTGTGAACACCGGGCGCACCCAAATGTTTTTTTTTCTGAAGAGAGGGGGGTGTGAACACCGGGACGCACCAGAATGTTTTTAACTCAAAGGGTGGTGTGAACACCGAGACGCACCAGAATGATTTTAACCGGAGGGGTAGTGTGAACACCGGGACGCACCCGAATGTTTTTAATCGAAAGGGGTGGTGTGAACATCGGGACGCACCCGAATGTTTTTAACCAAAAAGGGTGGTGTGAACACCGGGACACGCCCGGATGTTTTTAACGGAAGGGGGTGGTGTGAACACCGGGACGCACCCGAATGCTTTTAACCGAAAGGGGTGTTATGAACACCGGGACGTACCTGAATGTTTTTAACTGAAGGGGGTCGAAGGGCACGAATGATTTTACCTGGAACTACTCCGAATAAACCGTACATACAATATCGTACATTTCCAAGAAAGAAACCTAACAAGTGCAATTTAGTAAGAATGCATGCAATATAAACAACTGAGATACAATGTTAATGGCATGTTCTATGCAAGAAACAATAGCATAATCATATTCTATGCATAATTTGTAACAGGAGCATATTCTATGTGTGAAATATAACGAATGCAAGACGCATATGCAATTCCCGTGAAATGCACATCTTACACAAGGAAGCGAAATGCATATTCATGCAACAATGTGAAATGCACGTACAAAAGCATGATTTGATAAACAACTTCCAATTTACCTCTCGGAAGAATTACAATGTATTTAAAGGATACACCTTGTTCATGTTGACAAGTGACGAACATCGCACACTGAAAACACAGTTTTGAGCTTCCGTAGAAACATTCTGAACCCAACAGTGAACAATCCCTTTAATTCTTGAAAACCAAGGACACAAAACATCATCTAGACCCCAAGGGAAGTCGCCAGCCACCTGTCGGCCACAAAGGAAGGCCGCCAGCCAAGTGTCGACCACTAATAAGCCTCGCCGGCCATCGATGTTAGATCGAGGGGTTTTTGGTCATTTCAGTTCGGGTCTTTAAATATGAGCCACTAGGGCTCATATTCTTACTCACCCAAGTCCGAAATCTTCCTCCCTCTCTCTTTAGACACTCATTCTCTCTAGATTTATACTTTTTATGCGTTTTCAACACCCCACGCGAAGTTGATTTGCTAAATTCTCTTTATTTCCTTCACTTTGAACCGATTAAAACTGGATTTCGGTGCTTCCTTCCTCACTTCCACCATTCTAGAATTATTCCCCTCGAGTTTCTTTCGAGTTTTGTACACTTTTCCCGTCTTTGACATTTTCCTCCATTTTCTCTCTCCTAGGGTTTGACTTTTTCCAAGTTTACCCTTTTTCTTCATTTTTCTTCACTTTTCACCCATCTAGCACCTATTTCAGATGGCAATTGAGATTCCTCACGATGAGGTTCCTCTCGAGATTCCCCCAGTAGTTCCACTTGTGCCAAAGGTAGAGGAGCCGATAGATGACCTTGAGGCCGACCTGGAGACAGAGTTCGAGCCAGAGCCACTACCACTGAGGGTACGGCCTTTCGATCCAGTGAGATATCACCCAAAGACACATATATTGCCCACTTTTGGAGGCATCAGACGTTTCACCGAGTTTGCCCGCAGTGCACCGGAGGACCTTTTGCTGAGGGAGCTAGATTCTCACTTGTCAGCCATTGCCGTTGAGGTAGGACCTCTATTTTTCATTTATTTTACCTTTCATTATTTTCAATTCCTGCATTGACTTGTATCGGATTTACTTGACTGCATTTCATACATTGCCCTGTATTTGACCATGCACTGCCTTCATCTGATTGCATTTCATGCACTGTCCTATATCTGATTGCATTTCATGCACTGTCCTATATCTGATTGCATTTGTCTTCTACCGCAGCCCGAGTTTCTCGCCTTTAGAGGTTACAGTGCTACGATTGCTCAAGACTGGTATGACAAGCTCCCAGCTGGAGTTCGTGACATCATTGACAAGGTGGGCTTCGACCTTTTCTGCTCTAGCTTGACTCGGGTCACCACGAGTTGTCCCCTCCTAGGAGCACTTGTGGAGAGGTGGTGGGATACCACCAACTCCTTTCACTTTTCCACCGCGGGGGAGATGACGATGACTCCTTACGACTTTGCCCTGATCATCAACTTAGACGTAGAGGGCGATCTGATCCCTTTTGATACAGATATGGAGGAATGGGAGGCGGCTTGGTTTGAGCTGCTGGAGGCATACCCACCCATATACCAAACAGGGATGGTCAGATACACTTAGTTCGCTGAGTGATTCAGGGGAACCGGGCCTGAGACGATATAGGAGATTGAGCAATATGCCAGGGGCTTCCTAATGTTCGTTTTCGGTATCACCTTGTTTTCGAACAGGTAGAACACCGTAGGCCTGCATTTGCTGAGTGCCCTGGTGACCCTTCCTCTGGTTCGTTTCTACGACTGGGGCGGAGCTGGCCTCACCACGTTGTACGGATATATGAGCTCTACCTCCTGTCTGTGGGGAGACTTGATTAGAGGCTACTCGCTATCATGGGAGGTATACATGTAAGTTCTCTCTTTGCACTTTATATTTTCTTTATAATTTCTGCTTTACATCTATTTCAACACATGCTTTATGCTTCGCATTTCTGTATCTGCTTAGATACTATATGCTTTCTGCTTTACATTTTTCCATCTGCTCAAAAACTGTTCATACACTGTACTTTCTATTTTTCACTTTCTGCATCTGCTCAAAAACCATACTAATCACATACCACTACATTTTCCCTGCAGCTATGGGTATACACATACTTTCCGACTCTCGCCCTGGAGCCTGTTGAGGAGCTTTCGTTGATAGTTCCCTATTCGCAGATATATGACGGTCAACTTCGCCGTAGGACCCATGAGTCTTTCACATTCTTCAAGCAGTACTTCGACACAGTAGCTACCCATGAGGTAATCCGAAACACTATCATTTTTGCTTTGAAACTGTTCGTTTAGAAACTAATAGCAACTAATAATCTGTACAACTTCTGTTTATAGATAATATGGCAGCCATGGGCCTTGATGCTAGAGGGGTTCGGAACCAGTTCGCCAGCACCTAGGCCACCTCCCGCTACCGCATTCTATTCGAATGCCCAGTCTGCCGGGCTTCGTTCTTAGGCGAGTGCTGCGTGCTCCAGATTATGGGCCTATCTGACCCGATCGTCCTGATGGCTCCACCAGAGTCCATGCAGTCCACAGAGAGCCTATCTGTTGAGGAGGTCATCCAATTCATGGTGGGCCTAGATGTTGACTTTTTTCGAACGGAGAGCAGCAATACAACTTTCATCCAGACACACTTGATGTTGCCCCTGACCGGTGTTCATGGAGCTGAGGAGGCGAGAGCTCCTGCCGCGTGAGTGAGGCCCAAAGTGACCCGAATGAGCAGGGCCCGTGGTAGAGAGGCTTCCTGAGCGGGGCAGAGGGCTGATTGGCCAGAGCTTCCTATCACGTTGACTTACTGGCAACACACCGAGGATGCCTACCAAGTCCCAATTGAGCCCGCAGCGGCTGGTTATGAACTTGTCAAGATCTGAGGCCCGACCCCGGTATGAACCGCACTTTAGCACTTGCACTTCATGCTTCATTTCAGATATATTCATTTGTAAATACTAATCATTCAAACTGCATTTGTAGGAACCGATAGAGTACACATGAGGTGCCCTCGAGCTGATAGCCTCACTGATGGGGATGGTACAGAGGAGAGAGGCGTTGTTCAACCTCTACGGTGTTCAGGTAGTTTCTTCAATTTTACATTCCAAGTATCAAATTTCCACTGACACACTGACACTGACATTTCAACTGAAAATTTCCTAAACTGCACTGATACATTGCATCGATAGACCGCATCTGACACACTGCGCTTGCATACTGTATTCACACACTGTGTCTGACTTCTGCATATACTCATTATGCATACTATGCTTGCATTTGATACACATGCTATAACTGAAACGTAACAACTGTCTTTTCAGATTCCACCCATACCGATAGCACCAGCGACAGTTACAGCACCTGTACCAATAGTACCTCCTCCAGCTGGCACGCGGCCGAGGTAGAGCTAGGGGCACCCGAGCTGAGAGTGGTCCTTTAGAGCCTATTCTGAGTGATGATGATGCTGAGACGAGCGACTTTAAGGAGGTAGTGAGTCAGCATTCAAAGTCATCTGAGAGTGGAGATGATGACGCAGGCTCGGGTTCCGAGAGTGAAAGCGATGCTAAGGCGAGCTCTGAGGCGAAGAGCGATGATGACACCAGCTCGGGGTTTTGGTCTAGGTTCAGATAGTGGCGCTGACGGAGACAGTGCCCCAGAGTCCTCTCCTTTGAGGAAAAGGACTTCTCGAGCCTGAGGCGACCAGTGCTGATTTTTTGTATTTTTGCTTAGTTTCTTTTTGTTTATAGTTTTAGCACATTGTACAGCTTCAGATAGGTTTTATTTTCTTTAAAAACTTGTACTGCACTTTTGTAAAAACAACCATGATCGAAATGAAAACCAACTTTTCTTTTTTGAAAAAGTGTTGTTGTAGACGCGCTCGAACGTCCCGAAAAAATTTCGTTTTGTTCATTGGGCTCACTACAGTTCGAACTCCAGTCACGGTTCTGAATCTAATCTCACAAAGTGCAATGCGAGATCGATAAATCACCAAAGAGTCCAAATCTGGCAAATCGTTTTGAAAAACTAATTTTTAGAAAGAAGTGTCAAACATGGACTGCTTTGCCAGATACAGAGTCACCACCTAAATATTTTATTTTTGGGGAATTATTTTTGGGGAATTTAGGAAACCTTGACTCGTGCCTAAGGTCACATGTCCGTCATCACCAAAATTGCCTCGGCATGGGAACTTGGGTACGATTAGGGAAGGTCATGCAATGAGCACCCCCGCTCGCCCGATCAAAGATTGCCACTACTAAACATAATATCTTGTTTTTTAAAACACATGCGTTTATGTGATGCGCACAGCATACTAGTATAGACTGGATCGCCTAATTTGAAACAAAACATCTCATGTTTGTTTTTGAAAGAGGTTTGCTACTTGTAAGTAGGCTAAAATGTGGATTTTACCACCCTCAAGTGGGCTTAGAAAATATGGTGATTTGCCACTCTCAAGTGGGCTTAAAACTTACAATCAATGAATTGTTCCAATTCAAGTAATCCAACCTTCACCCATAGGCAATCAGGCAGTTATATCATATAAGCAGTTAGCCTCATGGCGAGCATGCTATCATGGCAGTCACTCACACACATGCAAGGATGCTAAAGCATAAACACTCACCGAGTACTCCAAGCTAAAATAGAAACTAGTTAGTAATCAATGCACGATCCTAGTTCATGTTAAGATGGCTAATGCAACACGTGTGAAATGCAACTAAGATAGACTCAGCTATTCTAAGATGGCGTATGAGATGCTACAGATAACATGTATTCAACTCGAAATTGAAATACAATGCAGTTAGTATGATGCGCCGAGCCTGGTGCATGCAAGACAGATGAATGAATGCAAACATGCGAAGCATAAGGATGCTAATTGAAACATGCCCTAAAACTAACCATCGTAAGCTGGTAAATAAAAGGGAGAAAGACGTGGGGTTGGAAGACATGCATCACACACACGCACACTTATTACAAAATTCACCCTCTCAACGAAGGGTCCGAATAAATAATACAACACCAACTAGCTAATCTAAGCCAATCTAATTAAGCTAGTTATTACACAACCAAAATGAATAATAAATTACAGCTAATTATTACACAACTCTAATTAATTAACAAACTAACTAAGTAAGCAATTAAACTAGCATGCAAACTACATGAATGTGAACTGCTTCAGCTCTGCCTTGAATGATAAAGGATGCATGCATGCTCGAGTCACCTTGTCGGGAAATCCATCGCGATGCCCCGGCTTGCCTTTGTTTGCAATTGATTTCAGAAACTTGCACAAAGCTCCAGAGAGATGAAACTCCACCCTGGGAATCTGTGGAAAGGCTGCAGACCAGCTTATAGGCATGGGAGACCAATGGCCGACCACCTTTTGTGGTGAAAACCAAAAAAAGTGGTCAGCCTACCAGTAAATTTGGTCGGCCGACCAGTTTCCTCTCCTGGTTTCTAGTTTTCTGCAACAAAAAGAAAGAGAGATGCACGGCGAAGTATTTGCAACACATATGTGCACGACCACACTTCCCATCCTTGCATAAGCTCAAGGGAATGTAGTCATCGACTCTTGGGCCACCAATCACGCATTTCGATGCATGATGGTCGAGGAGCTGAATTGCACGACTCAATGTGAAATGAATGTACATATTAACACCTAAAGCCAACAACTCCATCATGGGTAGTCAAAAATGTCGGCGACCGGGAATCGAGGCACGTTTCGTCACTTTGAGTACGAAATGTCCCTCATTCCCTGTGTTTAGACTAACTCCTATTCCAAACATGATGCAACAAACATGGCATGCACAATACGACTTCAAGTATGCAACCTAATGCAACACAACTTAGACATGCAAACATGCAAGGGATGAACATGAAAACATATAACTAGCATACACAATGCTATGAACAAACAATGGCATACTCAAAGCACATGACACTTAGCATACACAATGCACGTAGAAACTAACATACACAATGAGATGAACAAGGCATGCACAATGCAATGATCAATCATGTGACAATATGGCATACTCAATGCTATGAACTACAATGGCATACCCGATGCAAAATGGACTTAAACCAAAATGAATGGGCCTCAGCCACACCCAAATAAGTGGCCATACATGATGAAAATGAGGCAACCAAAACACATGCAAACATGCAAGATGCAAGGGCCCAAAACCTAGGGCACAAGATACAACTGTATGAAAGCATGGAAATGATGAAATATGGCATACAACAACACACGTTCCATCTCTGAAATGACAAACAAAATGATCCCAAATCATGCAAACAACTCATGTTATGCATGTTGAATAGCTCAAACACTGAAACTAGTGAAGTGCATTACATTAGAGGTATGCAAAGCAATGCCCAAATGAACAAACCAACCCCTAAAAGTCCCTATGCAGGCCCAAAACAGTGGCAAAATGGACTAAGATGATGGCTTGAAATGCACAAAAATGAAGCTCATGCGATAGCCCATAAATGAGGTATACAAGCACAACTCTCAAACGCATTTAAAGAGTGGAAAACATGGGAACATGGCACAAGTATAGGCTTTGAAATAACATGCTCAATGATGCCAAGACATGGAAACATCTCAAGTTAAGCATGCAAGGGGCTCTAAAACTCAAGACTAGGCAAGGATATTACACTACAAGTATGCATGGCAAGCATTTTTCGACCAAGGGACCTCAAAACAGAGCTAAGGCAGCCCAAAATATGAATAAAATCAGTTTGAAGCATGGCCAAAATATGCTAGAATAGAGGGCCAAAACAACATGTATTGTGAGCCAGTGAACATGAGTTACACTACAAGCATATGAGGCATGTGAAGGACTACCAAACCAAGCAAAAATAGAGTCATGGCATGCTAAATGATGGCCAAAAATTCACTGAAACAAGACCAATATATGCAAGAATGACATGCTCCTTTGATAAGCCATGAAAGGGATTACTCTACACATGCAAGAAGCAAGCAAAAGGGGACTAAACCAACCATGGTCAGAGCCTAGGCAGGTCCTAGACATCACCAAAAAGTGCCTGAACTAGGCCTCCAAATGGTATAAACATATGCTCCTTTGGTAGGCCAAAAATGCTAGTAAACAAGACAACAAGAGAGAGGGTCACCCCTCTCTGATCTAGGCACTCAAAACCACATTCTCACCACTAAAAATCCATTGGATTTCAGTGGTAGGAAGGCCAAGAAAATAATAGCTCGAATGCCTTATGGCATGGCACAAAACAAGGCTATTTAAAGCATGCAAAAAGGGTAGATGACCTTCAACACCAAAATGGTCTTAAACAAACATCAAAAGGACCTCAAAACAAGAATTTTTTCAGTTGACAACAAAGCTCAAATAAGCATGCAAGTTTGGCTAAGAGAGTGATCAAGACAAAGCTTTAAAAGAGGGAAAAGAGATTACCCTTGAAGCTCAGCAAAACCAGCAACTTCTCCAGCCCAAAACCAATTCTTTAACCTCTGAAAATACCCTCCAAGAACCTCAAATCAATGGTGGAGGTATGTGGCTATGAGGTGTGGTGCAATAGGCCAAGAACAATGCACTTTTTGAACTCAAAAAGTAGAGATATAGAGAGGGATATATATTTTACCTTAAACAAATTTTTTGGAACCTGGTATAAGGAAAGGGAGGCCCTCTCTTATAGAGGAGCAAAGGTTCAAGCTTCCTCAAGAAGCTAGAGCAAAGGTTCAAGCTTCCTCAAGAAGCTTAAGCAAGGGTGCAAATCCTCCATACACGTGTATGGAGGATACAGTCTGTGCCTTCCAGTTGGCACAGCTAGCAACAACTCACAGAGACAAAACTAGAGGGAGCAGGCCGACCACTTCCCCTAGTCGGTCGACCAGGGTGAGTGGTCTCCCTCAAGGAAAAGTGGTCGGCCAGCCCATTTGATGGTCTCCCAACTGAATGCAAGCTAGTGGTATGGTGGGAGACCAGCAAATGTGGCTCAAAAATCAAAGAGACCAGTTTCCCGACAAGAAAATCGGCTGACGGAGAGAGAAGTGGTCTCCAAGAGAAAAGGTGGTCTCCCACCCTTGTACCACCTTCCAAACAATGAAAACAAGGTTCATGCCAAAAATGAACCAACACTGATGCAAAACGAGGGTTCGGGGGGCAAAACACGCGGCCAGGTGCCCCGAAAACAGGCTATTAAGCACCAAAAATGGTGTGCGACCACAAAGGTGGTCTCCCATTCCGCAGTGTCCCTCTAGACAGAGGAAACAAGGTGTGTGCCAAAAATCGTGCCAAACGGAGAATGTTAAGCAGTCCCGAACCGAGGCGTGCGACTGACAGCTCCGAAAATCGAAAACTGGTCTCCAAATAGGAACAGTGGCCTGCGACCACGAAAAGTAGCCTATGGCCACTGAAAGATGGTCTACAAGACCTCTCCCTCCCTCCGGGAAGAGAAAGCAGGACCTGGTCCGCAAACTGAGGCAAAACATAAAAGGGTCTCGAGGTCCGGGGGTAAGGACCTCAGCTGAAACTCCGAAACCTCAGAACGAGCACAACATACGCAATCACCAAGCGCTCAATCGATGACGTCTGAGTCTTAAGGTCAGTCAAAAATGAGGTGTCTATAGTTGTATTTTGCATCATGAGCACCACTTAGCATGGAAATGAGATTGAATTTGATAATGAAAACTGAACACTTGTATTGGCACAACGTTCTTAATCGGGTAATGAACCAACCAACAACTGAAATAAAAAGCAATATATAACTCGATAAACAACACAACAACAACTTGATAAACAAAACGACGACAACTCGATAAACAGAACAACATACAACTCGATAAGCAAAACAACGCAACAACAAATGACATACAAAAATAACAAGCTTGCTAAAGCCGAAAGGACTAAAAACAAGACCTTAAAATAGACTAAAAGCAAAACAAAACACATGCTTTCAGCATTGTTCAGCACAAAAAGGGACAACAGGTCAAAGTGAGAGACTACAGGCCACAAACAAAGGTTACCGGCCACATGCCGGCCATGAGAGGTGGCTTGCCGGCCATCAATGCCTCTTGTCGGCCATCAATGCTACCTGCCGACCATCAATGTGCAAGACCTCTAAATTGTTGACATCTGGCTTCCACTCACTGCCTTATCTTCTACAAAATGTTGAGCTTCGTAATTTCTTCATTTTAGCTGCAAATTCTTCACAAATGGAGCCGTTTGTAACGACCTTGATTTTTCGTAAGTCTTTATTTATTTATTATTACTTGATTTTATTTTTGGCTTTATTAATTATGTAGTTATATAAGAATTTAATGTGGTATTTAATTAATTTAATGTGTTAGTTAATTATAAATAATTAATCTAAATATTTATATTTATATATATTATATATATATATATAAAGAAATTACTGATATAGATTTGATATAAGATATTTATATTTATATATGTTATATTTGTGATTTATTTGTACAATATAATATAATAGGAAATTAGGTTATTACATATTTAGACTTAGGTTTATAATATAGTATAATATAAGAAGTCAATTAGGTTTAGAAGTTAATAAGAAAACAAAGAAAGAAAAAGAGGGTTATGGGGTGCGGCAACAAAGAGAGAGCCACGAGAAGAGAGAGAGAGAGAGAGAGAGAGAGTAATCAAAGAAAAAAAGAGAGAGTGCTCTTGGCTGGGTGTGTGTGTGAGAGAGAGAGAGACGGCAGAAGGTGGAGAAAAAGGGAGAAAAAGGGTTAGAGTTTTATTTTGGTGGCTCCATTAATTCTCTAAGTGATTATTTGATCTTCAAAAAAAATATTGTGAGTACAAAACCCACTTCCCTCGATTTATGTTTAATTTGTTGTTTTTTATTTATTTATTTGATGTTGAATTAATTTCGTATTTGTATGTAAATGATTGATCGGTTTTAATTATTTTGATTAGTTGTAGATAGAAGGTTTAGGGTTTTTAGATGATTAATTGATTTTAATTATTTTGATTAGTTGGGTATGCCATGTTTAGGGTTTTTATATGGATTTATTTATGGTTGTAATCACACTCATGAATATATGGAATTAAAATAAATTAGGAACCCATAGATAAATTCCTTATACTCCACCATGACTCCATGGATTGTTGTTTTATTTGAGTGTTGGTAAAAAAGAGTGTATAAAACAAAAGTGATGATTATGAGATTTATTTAAATGCCTTAGGCTTGGCATTATTATGTTTGTTCTCATGAGTAGATGAGATATTGTGTGTATATATATTGTTGCCTCATTCTCATGAATAGGCGAGTGCTTTGATTTACGCACGTACGTATATGCTAACCATCCAGGAAGTGTGGGTCAAATTCGAGATGATATCCCTGTGCAAGTTTGATCTTGGTTATAGTAGTTTTGATTCATTTTAGCAATGCAGATTTTAGAGGTTGTTTTAACCCACGAAACGAGCTCATTTTTATTGGTTTCACGTAAACTAAAGTAAAACATTATTCTGAACACTTTTCGTGTTTTGAACTTTTTTGAAAAAAATTCATCCTACAGCAGTTTCTTTTCATTTTCAATTTCAGATTTTTCGATTGAATTTCGTTTAGGATTTTCTATTAAGTTTTTTTCTCAACCTGTTCAGTTTCTACTAAATTCGTCCAATACCTTTTAGGAAATTTGATTCTGTACAATTTTGTTCTTTGAGTTTTGGTCAATTTGCATTATTTAAATATGAAACAGTGCATTTTTATACTTCTTCAGCAAGTTACTTAAAATTAAATTATACTAACTTTATTTTTTTTGCAGAATGGTGGGTTTTACTAAATTTTTTATGCAAGGTTGACCCATTATATTTTTATTTTTATTTTGTTTATTTTATACTCAATTTATATTTCGTTATGCACAGGCAATAAATTAAATGCCATCGTATCTCGGGAAACTACCCATTCGTCTCAGTGCGGATGAAACTACTTGTCTTGTCCCATAACAAGAATTAAATGTATTTTTGTTTGTGCCTGGTGGACATGTGGGTGTTAAATCTTGTACTCATACTAGTGTACCTGTATACTGACCCGTTTTGTCTCTTGGCAACTTGGGTGTGTTCTGTTTGAGCGTAGCCGAGCTTCCTTTGTAGGATTAGTTGGGGCTACGGTGGTGACGTGGAATAACTATTATTGTTGGACATGTCGTTTGAACTTCTTTTATTTTTTTGAGCTTAGGGTTGATATTAGTTTATGTATTTATTATTTTTTTATGACTTAAGTATTTGGATAATTTGGTATGGTTTGTAACCTTATATTATTTAAGTTATTTTGACTATTTATTGTTACTTTAATATTGAAGGTATTGGTTAGTTATGAAATTATGGTGGATGGTTTGGTTTTCGTTTTGTTAGTTTTTCTTTTTATCCCTTATAATCTTTTGAGGATGGAAATTTACTTAAACCTTATGGAGACGAGAACGTTTAGATTTTGTTTCAACCCTAGGATTTGGATGATAGAATATTGATTGGAGTTTAGTCCTAATTTAATATTTAATTGTCCAAATTTTAGGGCGTGACACCATTTTTCGCCGAAAAACTCTCGAATTGGATTGCGACTTTGGATGGCTCGGAAAAGGTGAATTTCCGGGGTTTCGGCATAAATGCACTTTTCCTGCTGAGTCGTTCTCCACTTTGTTTTTCGTTCCTTCATGCCGCAGCTAGATGTTGGAACCCGATTACACACATCTTTAGCTTTGGGGATATGCCTGACAATCGAAGAATTTCAAGTGCTAATGGAATTCCAGCGCGATGAAGAAATCATACCTCAACCCCGTTTTGGCCACATCCAAACTTTGGGATGGATGTGCGGGCTTACTTTACACGAAGCTCAATCCTTAGTTCACAACGGAGAGATGGATATTCCTAGCCTGATCCATCAATTTTCTAAAGTTGGCGACCGAGGTAATCTTCTTTGGCAGGGCTTTCGGCAACACGCCTTTTGTTTGTGCATGTTGGCTCATTTCCTTCTTGCCCCTAGTTTTAGAGGGTCTAGCATTCGGCTAATTCAAGTGGCCCAAGGTTTGAAAAAGGGCAAGAGTTGCATTGGTTTGGTGTTGGCCGAGACGTTGATGGGCTTAGACGCCTTCCATTGGGGAGAAACAAACAAATTCACAGGGAGTCCACTACTTCTGCAGGTAATGTTTCCCACCCTTTCTAATATTTGTTTCTCACATCACTCGGCATTCATGCTCTATTTTTCTCTCAAAGCCCTTTTCTTATTTTTCTCTCAACATGACTTTTGCCCTACATACTCAGCTCGGGCATAATTTTTCGGCCAATAGCTAGTAGATTTCCCGAATGAAGGATGGTAGTCCCACTGGATGTGCAACAGGTCTGCTGCTGACATTGCTTGGTGTTGCCCCTGGCTTAATCTGATCAAAATTATCTACAGCATGACTTGGCAACCTAGTATTCAGCTGATTGGCCTAACACACTGTGTATTCTACTTTCCGTTCCGATTCAGATATCAGTTTGGACATGATCAGACTTGCCTAAAGAAGGGGGTAGAGTACTCGGTTTCATTTCCCGTCCGAGGTTCACATTGGGCAAGGTACCTCACTGCTTAGACGACGAGAGAACTTCTGGCTCCTGCCCCTAGTTTCAGTTACACCCTTTCTGGCGAATGTTTGACTTGACTCGAGGATGAAGCACAAACCGAGCCCACTTTAGCATCAGAAGCTTCCACGCGCTCAAGTGGGGGATGCAGGAGCGCCTGACTCATCTGTGCCCCTAGTTTATTGCTTTAATCTTTACTTTTCAAATTTTATGAATGTAATAAAAGCAACTTTGATTTGTATCGAGAGTTGGAGAACTTTGTATTGAAATCAATGAAATTAAAGTTGTGAGCACTGAAAGTTTTACTTTTGATCCAAAAATGGTCTAAGTTGTAAAAGGTAAAATTTGAACAAAAGTCAACTTTTATTAAAACTTTTGAAAACCATTTTCAATAAAGATCACCACTTGACACACACAAAATCAATCCTCAATATGTACAACCCTGAATCCAAAGATAACAAATTGCCCCTTGACTGAATAACACTGTTTAGCACTGTAACCAGCTCTCTTCTTAGAGTAAGGATCACAACCGAACTTTCAAATGAAGAGCAGACAAAGATGACCTAATCAACACATGGACAGGACAGTTGAATTGGAGGTGTTTACAGCCAAACTTCATGATGAAGTTGCCTACGTATCCTGAATATGGAAATCAGGCCTTACTGTAACAACCCTGACCCATGATTAACGTTAATCCATGCTTTAATATGCCTAATAAGTTCTTGAGATCAAAACCTGAATTAAATTGCATGTGTGTTGCCTTATTTGTGTTGCCTTATCTGTTTAACGTAGAATGATCTGTTCATGTTTCCGATCTGTTCTGCAAATTGAAGACCTTATCGGCATTCGATTCAGAAATTGACTTGATTTATGTGTTAATTAGAATTTTTAGAATTTTATGATAGGTTTAATTAAAATTCGATTCAGAACGAAATAATTAGAATGATTAATGCTCAATTAAGCCCAAATTAATGAATTTATTAGTCAAGCCTATATAAGGCCATCCCATTGACTTTTACACATTTTTACACTTCCATTTCCTCTTGCTTGATCATCAAAACGTGAGAAAGGGAGAAAGAAAAGAAGTTGAGCTCAAATTATAGGGATTTCTAGAGAACTTGTGAATTTGGACTTAGGAACTCAAGGATCAAACTTCTAACTCTCATCTTGACAAGTTTAGGTAAGAATCCAACCCTTTGATTGAGCAACTATGAAGTGTAAGACATGAATTCTAGAGAACTGAGTTGATTAATGTAAGAATTGAGTTAGAAATGTAGAGTATTAAGCCATACCATGTATGCATGCATATTTTCTCATATTCTAAGTTTAATTCCCAAGAATTTCCCCATGCATGTCTTGAATTCACCTTAATTTTGGGAAATCACCAAGTTTCATATTGTTTTGCAGCATTTGATCATGTTTTGAGAAACTTAAGTTCAAAAAAATTCATGTGGAACATTCATAAATTTTAAATTAAAGTTTTGCACAATTGCCAAGCTACACTACAAGAAATCAAGGTTTTAAAGACAAAATTTTAGGAACAAAAATTTTTTGTCTATAAAACCTATATTTTTAAGGACAAAATAAAGGACTTTAAAAAAAGAAATACTTAATCATATTATTCCAATTACTAAATAACTGTCACGGTTGTACATTCATAATAGATTGTCCATACATCAAACTAACAAAATGGGTCAATTATTTTTAATCGTCTGGTTGGTGGTGTGTAACGTCATCGGCTTGAGAAGTTGTATGGTCTGTGGAGTAGTTGTTGGATTTTATCGACGATAATGTGTTGGTTGTGTTCTCTTCGTTTATTTATTTATTTATTTATTTATTTATTTATTTATTGTGTTTTGGTTGTTGGGGTTGGGATGTGAACGTTAGCATGTGGTTCGTGTAATTGGCCGTTGTGTGCTGTGTGAGTGGCACTGTAATGCCGGTGCATCACATTTGAAGTGTGTTAAACCAAACACATTCATATTGCAAAGTTCACACCCCATGTACGAGTAAATATGTTGTGGTATTCTGTTGGATTTTAACGTCTACCGTAATTGGTACATTTGCTTGGAACATATGCTGCCACGTAGCACTAACACATTGTTCAGTTAGGTACATCCAATGAGGATTCAGCATACTTATTTTTCATATTCAATTAAATGATGTTATGTTTCGGTGTAGGAATGAGGGACAACATTATGTTATTGTCTTCGTGTGGCAACAACGTTGTCAACGCCGTCATGGTTGATGCTCAGTTCACATGGTTTGTGTCAACGTTGCATTTGAATGTGACATCCAAATCTTCGCAAGGAACCCAATGTGTCAACCACACTAATCATGACAAAACCCATTCCAGCAAATTTGTGTATTTTTGGCTGTAACAAATTTTCTTGGACATGGGGAGGGGATTGTGTATTTTGTTGATGTGGTTTCAATTTATTTCCTTAACTACGTTGCACAATGCGGGATCTGATGATGACAAAATTGCGGTACAAATAGATTACATAAAACCCTACAAACATGCGAAGCTGATTTTAAAATGTTAACGATGTGGTTGCCAAATCAGGATGAACTTTCGCAAAATGGAATCCATAATCGGAGTTAGTGAAACGGAAACCCAAACGATTGTGGATTACCAAAATAAGAACGATGATTCGTTGCTCCGACGAAAACTTAGCTGACAGACACACCAAATTTGGGATGTTGGTAGGATTTCTCAACTTTTTTGTTTTTTTTTTTTGAACAAGAAAAAGGATATTCTGAGGTGTCAATGTCATCACTACATCCGTAGACCCAGGCCCCGAGATAGCCGGTTGCGAGCCTAATTTAATCCAATCCATAAAAAGGGATTCACCACTAAAACACAAGCAAAACTCAACCATACGTCACAAACGAACTCAAAATTCAATCGAAGTACAAAATAAGATCACCATAACGAGTCATTGAAATTACCCAACATTTTACTCTCCTTAAAAATCAAACCTAAGTCACGCCGTAAAAAATAATACCTTTTTTCGCCAAGTCATCACCCCTGGTGGTGGATTCCTCAACTTTGAGAACTCCAATCAATATCCTTGAGTTTGTGCGTCTGTGTTTCAGATTCAAATGTGGGCCACCCAGCTTAATGTGGTAAACCAAAATATCCTATGGTATACTTTTTCCAATGTGTGTTTGGACAAAACGACAGAAAAGTACAAAAACCCTACAATAAACTTTTTTCAAATATGACGCGGATGAAAACATCTAAAACTATGGTGGGATGTTCCCTGGTCCACATTAGCTGGAATGTTTCCATTTTAAGATTCATTAAATAGTGGCAATTATGTCTATTAACATAAAGTAGGACTTATGCATTAGTCAAAAAAAGGCTGGGACTAATAGGACTGCCATTTCAAGTTTTGGAATTTATGGGTCATTTTCTCAATGCTTACAAAAATGTAACTTAAATAAATATATAATAAATTTATATTTATTAAATTATAACTTTATATTAAAAATAATTGCTGTAAAATTAAAAATAATTCTAATTATTTAAGAAATTTAATATAATTAATATTATAAATAAGATAGATAAAAAATAAAAAATAATTTTAATATTTTATTTTAAAAAAGTGAAAAAATTATAATAAAATTAATTAGTAAAGTACTTTTAGTATGTATAATTCAATTAGGTTTTGTTTATGAATAATTTAGAAGAAGTAGAAGTCTTTTAAATATAAAATTTTAGAAGTAATTTTGATAAAAGAATAAATATTGATGTGACATTTTAATAAATAAAGAGATGTTCTACATAAGATAGAGAAAAATTGAAAATAAATATTATTTTTAATAATATATATAGATGATATGATGATTGAATCCATTTTTAATCTCGTGAAATTATAATTATTAATCTCATGGTTGGCATACTATTCATTTAGGCCTTGTTTGTTATCCCTTAAAAAATTAAAATGTCACTATCCTATTAATCACATCATCTTATTTAAATCGTATTACCTCTCTACCACATCACTTCAAACTGAACTCATATTTCTAAAAAACTCAAAAAGTATACTTATTTAGAAGATCACAAACAACTTTTTAGTTTCTCAATTTTAATCCTACTATTTTATTAAAAGGGTGAATTACACTAATAGTCCCTATAGTTTGGGTCTTGTGTCACTTTGGTCCCTAACTTTTCAATTGTGACACATTTGACCTTGAATTTTGAATCTTGTTCCAAATAAGGATAATTGAAGATATCATTAGATTTTTCAAGGATAAAATCATCAATTTTCTAAAATTTAAACTAATTTGACAAAAATAAATGTCAAACAAATATTTTTGAATTTTTAAAAATTATTTCTACCCACTAAAAATAAAATTATATAAAATTGATAAATATTTTACATTTATTTTTTTTTTTACCAAATTAATTTTTATTATGTGTTTGGATGATGATCATATAAAATTAATTTTTAAAAATTAATCATGTAATATTTATTAATTTTTATCAATTTTACATAATTTTATCATTGGTGAATAAAAATAATTTTTAAAACATTAAAAATATTTTTTTTGACATTTATTTTTGTCAAATTAGTTTATATTTTATTAAATTGACGATTTTGCTCTTAAAATTAAACAATGGTATCTTTAATTGTCCTTATTTAGAATAAGATTCAAAATTCATGATCAAATGTGTCACAATTGAAAAGTCGGAGATCAAAGTGACACAAGTCACAAACTATACGAACGGTTAATGTAATTTGCCCTTATTAAAAATACATAAGCCCGGCCTTAAAAAGCTCATCACGTCAAACCATGGGCCGACCCATGGATACTACTCTTTTGCCAAAGCCAAGGCCAACCCAACTCGTATATTTTAAGGATGGGCCGGCCTTTTGATGAGACTCTACCTTTGCCATTCCTATCCTTGGACCCCCAATATTTTTCAAGCTCACAACAATCCATTTCTTGTATTAATAAATGCTTCTCTTTTTTTTTTTCTTTTTTTTTTTTGGGAATACTATACTTGAATGCCAAATTAATTGCATAAAATATATTTCAAAAATACTACATATCCAAAATAAATTATTAAATATTTTATCAAATGCTCATGAGACCCACGTATGTGGTATAGGCCCCACACCCACGTAACTATTATGTAAAATATTTGATAATATATTTGAAATCTCTAACATTGATCAATATATTTTTCTCCTCGTTAACATTCTCAGCAAACATTTATTTTTGGAGAAATAAGAATTAGTGTATGCTTGGGTAAAAAAATTAAAATTAATGGTAAATTTTATAAACTTTAATTATTAAAGTCATAAACTATTCATGAATATGTAACTATTTTGAAAAGGTATAATTGATTTGTAATTTCTCCATTTTTTTGGGGGGAAATATCACGTCAGTGATATTTGCAAAAATTAATTACCAAACAATGATAACTTATATAAACATTGATAATTAAAATCATAAATCTTTTCATTCATTGGTAATTATTTTTTCAAATGACCTCTAATTTGTAATTTCACTTTTTTTTTTTTTTTTTTTTTTGCTCTGTGCACAATAAATGCTAAAGTGGCAGATTATTTCATGAAAATAGATTTTTCCTCGACTGGTTTCGTTTGGGAACAGGTTTTTTGAATTACTTTTAACTTTTTAGTTAAAATATAATGTAAAAAAATTAATATATTTGGGATAACTTTTTGAATTTTTACAAAAAAATATGCAAAAAATATAGAGAAAATTAAATTTTTAACTTTTTGATATAAGTTATTGACTTTTTTATTTTTTTAATAATTTTTTGACTTTTTAACTAAAAAAAGCTAATTGCCAAAAGAGGCCCCGTATTAGGTGATGCATGCAGACCCACGACACAATCCCTTCCTCTCAAATTATGTTTGGTTTATAATTTTTAAGGGTGAGTATGATTCAGATTAGTCTGCATTGAGGAAAATTAATACTAATCCGTTATCTATGATTCTTAAAAAATTGAAATCAATCCAATCCGTTTAAATCGTAGAACCAATCCGTTTAAATACGGATTTGATTGGTTTAAGATTACAAATTTACATAATTAAATAATAAAAAAAATATAAAACATTTTAATTTCATAAAAACATAAACATAATTGAACCCAAATCATTTTTTTTCCCCACCAACCCATACTATTATTTCCACCAAAAGTTACAGCACTTAACTCTAAAAATAAAATAATTGAAACCCACAAAACAACCCACACTAACCAAAACAAATTGCCAAGTGCCGCATTCCCAAAACAACTTCACCCAATGCTGCACTCTTCATTTCCAAGACAACACCAACACACCTCCCATGGCCGAAAGCTCCATAGCTAGAAAACTCCCTTTACCGAAAACTATGGGGATTCAAGTTCGGAAAACAACTTGATACATGGCCGAGCATCATAGTTGGGGAAAAAAAACACCTCAGCAAAACTAAAAATCTAAAGGAGAAAAGGTAAGAAATCTATGGGAATTCAAGTTCAATAGAGGAAGAGCAAGAAACATAGACTATTGTATAAATATAAATTATTTGTATATGGTCCGAATGGGTTTCAATTCGAAACAGTGGGGTTCAATCCAGAACCGATCCGTGACCTACAAAATTTGAAATTTTCAATCTGAAATCAAATCACGGATTAAAAAAATCAATCCAAACCTACCGGTTTAAAATGGACCGGATCGGATTACAGATTATACGAATTTCTTGTTAGTCCTAATAATTTTAGGCAAAAAAATTTTCAAAGAAAGAATAAAAAACAAAATTAAAGAAATTAATTTTATTCTTTTATTTTTATTTTTAGATTATGCTTAAATCTTCAATTTGAGACCAAAAATTTGTGAAGAGAAATAAACAAATAAAAAAAATCTTTCGCAAATTCAAGATTCAAAAGTAAATTTAATAAATCTATAATTTAAACACGGTATCAAAGTCGCAGATGCTACAGATGTGTGCAAAATAGTTGAAATTTCTTAAATAAGTAATTTCTTGGTAACAAAGTCAAGATTCAAACCTTGTTTGTGGTAGGCTAAATCATAAAAAAGAATTTTTTTAAAAAAACAAATTTGTGAAAAAGACAATTTTACCTTATTTTCAAATATTCAAGAGTGTCCCACAATACTATAAGAATAACACAGTAATTTATCAAACGGAAATTTTTTTTCAAAAAAAAAGAGAAAAGACAATAATTGTCATCCCCACCCTCAATAAAGAAGGCATCATCACCTATAAACCCTCGAACTATTTTTACTCACCATTGTTGCCTCAACATAAATGTGTAGGAAATGTGTGGGATCCATCTCTATATTTGTATGAGTTTTTTTTGTTGTCGCCATTGCCTCCATACCACACATTTGTTGTGAGCATTGAGCAATGCTATAGACCACTAATTTACCATCACTAATACCACCACTAGTGAGGTGGCAACTGAAAAGAAAAAAAAAAAAAAAAAAAAAACGCACAAAACACATGTGGCAGTGGGTGGGACCCACTATCACATCATTAGAACCATCACTAATTAGTGGTCTAAAGCATTTTTGTTATCTTAATAATATCACACAACTGTGTGTGATTTGATCAGTGAATGAGACGATTCAATACAAATTTTAGTGTTACAAGTACAATTTAAACTTTTTTATCTACTGTCAAAACAAAAAATAAATAAAAAACATATAATAATCTCAAATACTATTGGAGTAAAAACCCAACACTCATATCAAAAGCAAGATAATTCAAGAAAATCATGAAATAAAAACAGGTTAATTTTACAACTTATTGCTATTCAATAGTAACAATAATATTATAGTGTTTTAGTCTTATTATATATTTTTTTAAAATTAAATTACATGTATCCCTAATCCATAAATAGCTATTATTAATGGAAGCGACAAACTTCAAGTTGTTAAGCCGAAAAGCATCTCTGCATTGAGTAAGAACCAAACATTTTGTATTGACAGTAAGGTAGCAGACCACGTTCTTCATCACCAACACTCACTGTCCTATTCAATCACCAACAAGCCCTAACAGTGAGACCCACAATTTAATCTCACCTGAGCCAGAGGAATATGTGATTTTCCTGGAAAATACCAAGCAAGAAAACACCAGAGAAAGGCATAGAAAATCCCATGGTACAAAAAGTGCATATTACAAGATTCGAAATAATATTTAAAACACTATTTTCTATTTTTATATAGAGGAATCATATATAATACAGCTAATCAGACCCTCTATCACTTGCCCTGATATTAACAAAATTTTGGGGATTCTTCAAGAAATTTAAATTTAAAGTTTTAGAGATTGTTCCCAAACAACGGTCGACGCGCTTTGCTTTTTTTAAAAATGGACACAAAACAAGAGAGACAAAGCCCAGGTGACGATGTTCAAACCTCAACAACTAGGGACACAGAAAGTAGACAATCCATGTATCCCATTTTTCTATGATTAGCTAAAATAATACCAAGAGTGGCTTCCAGTTCAATTCATGATGTTGTGGGCCCACATCGACAACGATTCCACCCTGTCTATCATTGGTTTACCGAAGTCTGAGGTCAAGAGAGGTATACCTGACACTGTATTACAGTTTTACCGATCTTGAATCCCGGAACCACCGTGAACGCCACTAGTGGGTCAGTTTCCATTGTGCCACCAGTTGACAAGAACGATTCTTCGCTCACACTTTCCATGTACACTTCTGAAAATCGACACTTCTTGCCCACTTGAAAGACCGATGCTTCAGGCTCAAATGAAAAGGCCAAACAGTGCAAGAGCCAAACCCGCTTTGCCATTTCAGTGAATATGGCAAAGAAAGTAGTCTCCGGGTGTTCACCGGATTTCACTAGATTTCTCTGATTTAAGTTGCCAAAGAGAGATGATTCCATCTTGGGATGCACAAGTCGGAGGTACTTGCCGGAGCAAAATTTTGCAAATGTTGATTTGGGCTTTCGGACAAGGTACTCCCTTGTTTTCATGGATTTCAGTTTTGTGAATCTGTCGAAGAAGAGGCGTTGCCACTTCTGCTGCTCAGACAAAGACTCGTTCAGGAGAGAGAAGTAAGGGTAATTGAAACCATCAAACATTTCACGGCAAACAAATGACTCGAATGCATAACATTTGTGGTTTGCGTTGCAGTAACGAACACCCGGTTCAATTGTGTTGGCTGCTGCATCTAAATCCCACCCGGCCAGTTCCATCTCATTGATCATCAACCTGACAAAATTCCGAATAGATTTGGTTGTCTGCTGAAGAACGACAATGAAATGGTTGGGGCTCAAGCCTGACAGGTGAAGATTGTCGGGAACGGATATCAACCCACTTGAGTTCAATCTCTTTTCAAGCAACTTATTCTCTCTGTTGGCTTCCTCCAACTTCTCCTGAAGAAAAGTGATTTCAGAGTTCTTGAGCTTAAGCTGAGAGTCCAGCTTCTTGCCCATAATTTCATAGGTCTTCAGAAGACTCTTCTGCTCCTGGAGATCAGCCAACAGATGTGTTTTTTCAGGAGAAGACTCATCAAGCTGTTTCTTCAGATAGCACTGCTTCAATTCAGATAAATTCTTCAATTCCGAGACCACCACCTGATCAGCAGCTTGAATCCCAACAGCATCATAAGGAGACTGAGCAAACTGCAACTGGGCATACGCTGCTTTAACAGTTGAAATGCTGGCAAACAATTTGGCCAGAAAAGCTTCGACGGCCGCTCTGTGCCGGAGCTTTTCATCATCGTAATCAAAGGACTCGGACCAATCGCTCATGTGACGATCATGCTTGACCTTTTCAGAGCGATGATCATGCTTGACCTTTTCATGAGACTTAGTCTTCTGGATTCCATCAACAGGGGCAACACCAGTCACAGCTCGTATGTGCAAAACCTTAGCAAACGTGCGTGCCAATCTGCTCTTACTTGGAGTCACGGACTTGCGGTCAACCGAATCCATCTGAAGCAAAAGACCCAAAAAAATGATGATGGTGATGATAGGAGGAGATTGATCAAGAGTTTCTGAGTGATTTCAAATAACAAAACAAATCTAAACAATAGCAGGAATATTTTGGTGATGATGAGGATGAAGACAATAATGAGTGTGTTCCAGCAAAAGAAAAAAAAGCAGAGCACGCTTTAACTCTTAGACCGAGGACATGAAGGGAATATGGAATTTCTTTTTCTTTTACCTTTGAGAGTTTCCAATTTGCTTTCCTTTCAAAGTGCAAAAAAGTGGATTTAAAACTAAAATCAAAGCATGAATAGAGGGATAATAAGAAGAAGAAGAAGAAAAAGAAGAGGGTGGAAAATATTTGATCAAGGAAATGCTCAAAAGAAATGTATAAAGTTCAATATTCTGAACATTAACCACTGTATTAAATAGAACTTGTCTTCGCAGTGATGCATGGATGCATAAATGAGTATTATGGGCTGTGGGAATTGAGTGGAGAAATGTGTAACTGGAGGAATTAACTTATGAAAGTATGCCCATGTACCAAAAAAATAAAATTATGAAAGTATACCCACTATATCTCCCTAAATATTCAACTACACCTACCTCACAAGTTTGACTAAAAAATAATAAAAGTCACCTAAGAAATCCAAAAACACAACAATGACTTAGTGCTCGTTTGGTTATCATCTTTGGCTAAAAAATTACAAAAGGACAAAAAAAATCTTGCCATTCCAAAGTCAAAAAGCCAAAAAATCCAAACAAGAAAACCAAACAATCAAAAAAATTTATTACTAAAATAGTCAAAAAAAAAAAAAAATCAAAAAGCCAACTTAAAAAAGTCATTGCCAAATGACTCCTAAATATGAATACAAATTTTGGATACCAATATATTGGTTTAATGAGTATTCACATTGATGACAAATAAGATCATATATAGAAAATTGAGAATCCAAATTTTGTCACCAAAATATTATGCATAAATTTATTAGAGCTCATACTCCAATTCCCTTCTCATCCATGTAAATTATCTATATTTTTCACCCTTCTCACCCTGTGCAACTAAATCACTATATACTTTACCTAAATTTAAATGTGCTGGTATTAGTGCAAACGTGATTGAGTTGGCAGAACAAAGCAAGTGATTGTTGGTAGCCCAAAATGAAAGAAAAAGAAAAAGGGAGGAAGTAAAAAGAAAAATATTAATTAAACAAATGTATAACTGATCACCGCATCTATATTGTAAATATGCAGTCACGAATAATCTAGCCAAAGTAATATGAATTAGACCTAACATGAATCCAAATAGCCAAAGTAATATGAATTAGACCTAACATGAATCCAAATAGAAAAACTTCAATCATTTCGACATTTTTGTGGTGCTGGTGTTAGTGCAAGTGAAATTGAGTTAGAATGGTGTTACATAGCATTACTTTATTTTAAATCCACAATGCGAGCAAGTGACTAGTGTACGTGGTAAAAGCATTGGACCTTTAGGTCAAGCCGGTCACAGTACCCAGGTCCAATCCCATTCCCCATCCCCAATGCCAAAAGAACAAAAACAAACCAACAAAATGCAGGCATCAATGCATCACAAAGCAGCACTTTTCAAAACACAAATAGAAGAATCATTCCCAAAAATAATTTTGTAAAGAAAATCATAAAAAAATGATAATACAATGATATTTTATAAATTCAATTAGAATGGATGATGTTTTAATTTAAAATAAAATGTTAAACCACATCATTTCATATAGAAATTGTGTACAAAAAAATTATTTTGCTTAGAATTAAACTGTTACGATTGAAGGTCTTATACATTTGAGTAAATTACAGTGACCTCTCTCTTCAGAATTTGAGATAATACAACAAATCCCATATTTTTTACATAACTACACCAAATTTTTTTTAGTAAGGCTAAATAAACTGAAACGTGTGACAACAAATAAAAATTTGATAAAATATATATTTCAGTAAGAAATAGATGACAACATAATTTTTCGATTCATACTACTAAAGAGCTATTAATAAGACAGTGTTATAAAAATTAAAAAATCTTAAACGAGTCCAACGTACCTAAAGTCAAAATTGTAAACTTACTATATTTTTTTCAAATCTCAATAAATCTATGTAATTTACCCTATATATTTATTTAGTAACAAAAGTGAAGCCCAGACAATTTGCGCAATTTTGGACAAGACAATCCAATTTAATGCCTTGAAAATCAAGAGGATGGGAGACAAAAATATATGCACCAAAAGAGTCAACTTGATTTATTAGTCTGTAATAAAATAGGAGAGGGTTTGGTTGTACTTTACACACTTGTTACGATATGTAAAGGGATGATACCGCACAAATATAGCTGGACAGGGTCAAACCGCAGGAGCCGCTTTAGCGGTTTCACACATACCAATGGTTTCAATTGTGTCCACACCCAAAAGTAAGAAAAATTAGTGTGGATTATTTTAGATATGAATTATAAGTTGATTTTTTTACTTATTACGAAAGACACGTGTAAAAAAATACAAAAGTGATATAATAAAAACAAGTCAATAAATAACTTATTTATGGTGTTGCCATCTATGTTGTTCTAAATTAATTTCTACTTTGGTACAATATGTAATTTTTGAGAGCTAATAGCATAAGTGTCCAAAATTAATAGTGCGAATTATTGCATTAAAATCATCAAATAACTTCTTCAAAAGTTAATTTCCAAAAAAATTGACAAATAAAACATATATGTAAGACAAAAAAGTGCGTTGGCTAAAAAATCACAAATTTTTTTTTTAGTGATTTTTTTTTAAAATTTATATCAAAATAGTTTTACTTTTCCAAGCCATTTAGTGTTGAATATATAAAAACTATATTAAAAAAAACTACCCCCCCAAAAAAAAAAAAAAAATTCTTCTTGAATTATTTGTCTTTAATAATTTGTTTTTTATTTTATAATTTTTCTGATTAGTCAAATTAAAACCTAAAAGTGTAAAGTATTTTAAAAAATTAAAAATTCAATAAAAATGATTTTTTTTTATAAAAAGAAAACTCAATTAAAAAAAAAAACTCAATAAAAAGAATGAAAGAATTGCATTTCAGCATAAATTTTCAAAAAAAAAAAATTTACAAATTAGGGACAAACTGTATCAATTTTATACTTATAAAATTGATCATCAATTTATAAATATTTTGTCAAAATGCCATTGATTTACAATTTCTCATAAAAGAATTATTAAAATGTCAATTCCAAACTTGGCTGTGGATTTCACAGCTTTATCTCTAATTTCGTTTGTCAAGGGTTGTTTTGCGAGAAGACACTCAAATACCAACTCCACCCGACCTGCAAAAAAACTGATGTAACATTTAAGGTTACCTCTTCACTGTCAATTTTGACATGAAAATCCTAGATGTCTTTTTTTAACATCACTCCTTTATGTTAATTTTGACATGAAAACCATTGATCATATTTTAAAAAAAAAAAAATACGTTAAAAATTGACTTATTGATTTTTATTGAAAAGATATATTAAAAAAATAGAGAAGTGATGTGTCTCCAAAAAAAAAAAAAAAAAAATTAACTTTTAATCAACTCTCTAAAATAATTAAGAGCTCTTTTCAAAAGATGGCTAAAAGTCAAATTTAGCTTTTAACTTATTTAAATCACAACATTTATCTTTTTTTTTTTTTTTACACATTTTTTTAAAAAAAATAATAATAATCAAAAGCAAAAACAACTAATTTTTAACTAACTTCTCAAACAACATCCAAATGGTCCTCTAGTGATGACCTCAAAAGGGTTTAAATTTTAAAAATAATATAATAATAAATTTAACATATCAAATAAAAAATTTACACGTTAAATTGACCTATGCTAATATTAAGATTGCTCGCGGTTCGATTTTGAATGGTTCGGTTTGCGGTTTAGACCCACCTACATATATGCAATTTGGAAAAAATTAAATCCGCAACCGTCCGCAGTGTGGGTTGCAGTTTGTGCAGATAGCGTTTACGGATGTGGAAGCGGTTGCAAGCGGTTTGCGGATTGAATTTTTTTAAAAAAATATTATTTTTGGGCCTTTTTTTTCCTGTTTCGTAAATATTTATTTTGGGTCCTTTTCCCCCATTTTCTAAAATGCTCAACATTAATAATTAATGAATTAAAACTTGTAAAATTAAAAATACAACAAAATCAATTCCTAATACAAGCAAATCATTCAAAATTCTAAATTTCTAAATAAAATCATAAACTAACACAAATACGTCTTTCAAAATCCTAAATTAAATCATCAAAATCATTCACTACCCAACAATACAATTAAAGTAAAATCATTTAAAATCCTAAACTTACCTAAAAATAATTATTCGTTAACATTTTCATTCATCCAAAATGTTAGGCAAAAATATCTAAGATAGAATAAATGAAATTAACAGTCCAAGTTAAAAAAAATTAAAAATTAAAAAGTCTAAGTATGGGCAGATTCTTACGAGTGCGGGTAAAACCTACAATAATACTATATTTCAAACTGTGTCGACCCGCATTATCTCTGCGAAACTACTTATTTATATACGGATCGATTCAAATTAGATAAATTGTACACTTCGAATAACCTCACGTCCAGCCTAATAACACTTATACGTACACGTGGCATAAACATAAAAATAAAACCCATTTTACCTTCAATTAGCATAAGTTAAAATGAAATTTTTTTGGTTAAAACAGTCATAAAATAACAAAATAAAATTTTTAATTTAATAAGATATCACATCAAAATTATAATTAATTTATTTTTTTTATAAAAATCAAAAAAATTTATCTCAAATTAAGTTTTTTTAATCCCAAACTAAAATAGTCAAAAAATTAAAAAACTAAAAACCTACCTCTCAAACAAACCCTCAATTGATTGTTTTGCTTAGAGCATCTCTAACGGTGAACTTCTTTTTTCACCAAATTTGAGTAAAAAAATGACTCATTTTTGAATTTGATATCAGTTACTCCAACGGTGCATCAAAATTCCGTGGGTCAACCAGCTGGTCGACCGGTAAAGCCAATTTTTTTTTTTTTTTTACTTTTTTAACTGTTTGAACCTATCTATTTGAACCAATTCACAGGCCAATATTTGCATGCACTGGTCGACCGGTTGGTCAACCGCGACCAGGTGGTCATCCGCGACCAGGTGGTCATCCAGGTGGTCGACCACCATGTGTAAAATTCTCAAGCTTTTCTGGTTTAACAGTCAGGAACAGTAATTTAGTAAAATCAGTACCTTGTTCTCAGTTTGATGATTTTATTGTTGAATTTTCATTTTGATATCAATTTGGTGAAAACGGTTGAAGCACCAAAAAATACTTTTTTTACTAAAATTTAAATCTGATGCCAAGCTTAGTTTACCATTGGAGATGGTCTTAGCCTCGTGATGTATGGTTTGTCATTATTATTATTTATAAAAAAATAAAAATAAAAATTTATCTTGTGTTTTACATCTTCGTGCACGTAACCCATGCACTAAACAAAAAAAAAATCACGTGGGTCCCATGATTACACGCACATTTATCACCGAGAATAATGCTTGGGACCCCCTTTTGGGGGTCACCCCTCACCCCCCTTTTGCCACGTGGCAGGGGGTGATTGGTGGAGCAGGAAAAAAAAGAAAAAAAAAAAAAAAAAGGTGACCAATGAGAGAGAGGGGGTCAAAGGGGTGGGGGAAGAAGGGAATGAATCATTACTCTTATGATTTTCCGAAAAAAAATTGACAGCTTTAAATTAAAAATTTTAATTGGTGTGTATATCTTATGATGTGATGTTTTAATTTTAATTTTTTTTTTATATATATTTTCACATCATCAATATTCTTTTAAGCTCACAAATTAAAAGAATGTACTATTTTTAATGATTTTCCATCACTAGCCGTTCATACCCGTTGGATAATATCGAAATTCGAGCAAAGTCTCTGACATAATCCAACGGACATAAAACATTCTTCAGAAGTCCATATGATTCCGAAGTGGAGTCCACACAATATCACGGAATCAATAAAGAAGATCGCATGATGTAGGTCATGTGACCAATCGTACGTGGCAAGATCCCTATGGTGGGGACTTTCACAATCCACACCGAATCCCACCCTCTCTCTCTGTTTTACTCTGACGACATCATCGATAATCGGACGGTCACAAGAGAGCGAGCGAGAAAAACGCTAAACAAAAATCAAAAGTTTGTTTCGCAAAACGCGATAAATCCACGTACCTCGAAAATACCCCGCGAAATTGCAACTCAGCTTTTGGTCATCATGGCGTGAATCTCAAGAAAATAGTGCAAAAATGAAACTACCTCTAATGGCGACCCCTCTGCGAACTCTGCGACCACAACAAGCAACAAGCTTCATATATACATACATACATACAATACACTTGAAAGACACATCTTAGAGTTGAATGAACAAATTTAAAATACTAGTAAAAAGCAATATCTTGTGCTCTGTTTGGAAAAACGAAGAAACGAACATTGAAGCCAAAAACAAAAAAGAGAAAAACCTGTAAAACAGAGCACAGACCACAGCTTGGAGCTTTAAAATCTTGATTTTCGAGCAAAATCTCCAAAAACAAAGTATAAAATCAAAAGCTAATAAAGAACTGGTTTTGCTTTTTGTGAAGAAGATAATCCGAAAACGGAAATCGAATTTTTAATTAATGAAAAAATATGTGATTTTGATCAAGCTTGCATAAATGTGCTTGACATATCTTAACTTACCTTTTGGATCACGGTGACACTGAAAGCATTCGTTTTTGACGTGGCCAAGCTCGATTGAGCTCTTCCATGGCGGTGTATAGACCGAAACAGAGATGGAATGAGCTTGAAATTGGTATACTTGAAGCAGAGAATGATAAGGCTGAGCTGTTGACGAAGGACAAAGAGATTAAAGTTCAGACAGAGAAAAATAGGGGAGAGAGAGAGAGAGACCAAAACAATTGGGAAAAAAAGAGAAGAAAAAAATAGAACCAGAAGCATTGGGAATTAAAAACGTACAGTCAATTTCTTATTTTTGCATTTCCTATTTGACCCCTAAGAGTGAGACATTTTACGGCTTAAGATTTGCGGGCATCATGGACAGTTCAAAGTCGGTAGGGGTCGTTTAGTCATTCAGGAGAGGACTGGTTCAGAAGTACGTGTGTTGGAGGAATGGACGGTCCACAATTCTCTGAGTAAAGGGTTTACTTGTGTGTACTAGCTCACACCATAGATACAAGATTGTGTAATGTATTTGATTGACAAGTGGTGAATAACACGGTTTGAAGGACACCTGTAGACTTTTAGGTCTTATCTGTCACCTTCTCAGTGGTTGGGTTGATCAATTGTAGGTAGGGGTCAAATTGGTTAAACCAGTACATGCAAATTTTTTAGATTTTACTTGTGGGTAATTGGCCTTTAAAATGAAATTCATGGGTCTAACCTTGGTGCCGATCGGATATTTTGATTCATTCAAATTGATTCAATTGAATTGAATTGATTTGATTTGTGGTATTTTGAACAGATATATGGTGATGAGTAAATGATTATAAATTGATTTTTTTTTAATTTATCTATTTTTAGATAGATGGTAGATTTAAAATTTCTTTATCCACAGCCGAGTCACTAAATTGTGAGTATAAAATTTTATTTTTTTAATTTATTTAGATATTTTATTTGTGTTTTTAATTGAAAAAAATTTAGATATTCTGTTGTATTTTCAATTTGAAATTCTTTTATCAAATGATAAGTGTTGATATTTGATATTTTTGTGTAAAAAATATAAGACTTAATTTTGTCATTTAAAAAAAAATCAAATTAAATAGTTTTTGAATGAAAAAAATAATGAAATAGTTTTGATAATGCATAGTTTTTTTGTATGCATTTATTATTAGTATTTGATAATTTACTTGATAATCTTTTGATTATGCTGAGTTTGATTGTTATCCAAAAAAAAAATTTGTTGACAAATTGTTTATTATGTTCAAAATTTGTAAAAGTTCAAACTATCAAACCGATTTGCATCCATGCATTAATAACAATCCGCATCCGTCAATTCGACGGACAGATGCAGATTGATTTTTTCCAATCTACTAATCTAAATGGCGGATGGGGGATTGAAAGTTCTCTTGCCCAACCGAATCACAAACAAACCCGGTCTAATTTTTTTATTTTATTTTTTTTAAAAAAATTCAGTATGTCTGGTTTCAATTTCTAGAAATTTAATTTTTTATTTTTCATATATATATATATATATATATATTATAGGAAATATTTTTAAAATTTTAAGATTTTTTTTACTTTTTTAATTGTACCTTATTTAGATGTATCAAAAAAATAAAATATTTATAAAATAATATTTTTAAAAATCAATAAATACATAAGATTAAGAAAAATGTACTAAATTCTTTTTTTTTTTTTTTTTGTATTTTTGGTATTTAGTGAATTTTCTCTAAAAAAAAAATTACAAATATACTTTTAAAGTGTATTGATGTTAGGTGTATCTAAGTTTTTTTAAAAAAAATGCTTAAAATATTAAAAAAAGTTCAATAAAAACAAAACAAAAAAAAAAACGAAAAACAAAAAAATTAATTTTTTGAAAAGTAAATCCTAAAAATTCAAACCAAACAAGCTGATTGATATTTAAAAAAGCTTTTTGAGTCTTTTTAAAATTTTATATTTTTATAAAACTTATTATATTACTTTTATAATAAAATGGTTGAACTCTAATCTAACTCGGGAGTTGTTTGGAGTTTTTTATGTAGTTTTTTTTTTTTTTTTTCTGAAAAGATACGTGTAAAAACAGAGAAATGATATGACTTACATATTGATAAAAAAAATATGACTTAAATAAATACACTTATCAAATAAGTACACTTGAAAAGGACAATGGCCCTGTTTGGTAGAGCTGTGGAAAAGTACTTATAGCTTATGCCTCAACAGCTTATAGTTTATAACTTTCAGCTTAAGCTGATTTCCAGCTTATTCTTAAAGCATCTCATGCCCCACTCAAAGAATAAGCTGATTTCTGACTTTCAAAAAGCTATAAGTTATAAGCTATAAGTTAAACTAAACACATCAAAATAGCTTAAATTAAGCTGAAAGCTGAAATAAACTGTAATTAAGCTCTGCCAAACAGGCACAATGTCCCACATCCCCTGTGAGGGACTCTCACTTCCACCTTATAAGTGTGTTGGCTCCCTCCACTTGTTACGAGACCTTGATCCCAGAGGAAAAATAAAGCTGTGAAGGCCGACCCCAAAGGGCTGTCCAAAGTGAACAATATCGTGGCAAGAAGCGAGAGGACAGATGCTGCGAATTTGACACTTAATTAGATTATCCCTGAACAATCCCTAATTATTTTGCACAATTGAAATTCTAGAAAAAATAATTTTTTATAAGAATTACTTATTTAGTTAAACAAAACAATTTTTTATTTTTATTTTTTAATCAAAAAGCAGTTTATTTGGATGTAATTAATCCTGATTATAATTGGGTTATTATATTATCACAACTATTGTCCAAAATGTTGATTTCATATTAGCATCTATATTCTCATTTTCATTTGCCTTCCCATACCAAGCAGCACAAATAACGGTACCTTTTTTATGATGAAAAAAAGGGAAATAAGTCATATTTGTGTCCCCATATGGCATATACAATAATACAACAACCAACTTCCAAGTGTCTGAATTTTCATTTCATTATCTTAATTGTTGAGATCATGAGTTTGAGTTCCTTAGTAACGTGTTATAATCAAATATACGTCATCTCTTCTTCATTTGTATATTTTTGTTATTTGGAATGATTTTCCTCCATTATATAATTAAATATGTATTTTCTTCGGTTCGTAAAACTTTTCGCTTACCTAACATTGTACATTTGCACCAATAATAAATAGTAGGGGATTTGGTGATAGTCTCCTCACTATTTAATTTGTCTTTCAAAAGGACAAAAATTATATAAGTACTTTTAAAACCCCCTAATATTTTAAAACTTATTTTTTTTTACTATATTACCCTCATATCTATTAGCTCTCCTATTAAGCCATCTTCACTATATATTTCAGAGTAAAATTTTACTCTATATAAAAGTAAAATTTTACTCTGAATAAGAGTAAAATGTTACACTCTGAAACTAAAAATAAAATTTTACTCTGAAAAACTAGTAAAATGTTAGACTCTACACAAAATTAAAATTTTACTCTGTATAAAAGTAAAATTTTACTCTGATTCTGTCAAATAAAAAAAACAGAGCAATAGAACCAGAGTAGTCAAATGAAATTAGATAAAAAACAACAAAAATAAATCAAAAACAAAACAAATTAATCAACAAATCAACATCTCTAATTGAAAAAAAAAAACTTCAAAAAACACAAACAACAAAAACAAAACAAATTAATTAACAAATCCACATATCTAATTGAAACGAAAAACTTCTAAAACTCGATCAACAATCACACATCTCAATGAAAAAGAATACATGTGTTCAACAGCACTCATACACACAAATATATATATACATATATTCTACTGTTCCTCATCCACATCCTTCCCAACCTCCTATTCAACTTCTTTCAATCTCGAAGCTTCAGCCTTCGCATTCAACATCGCCAGCATCTCATCAACAACCTCATCATGTTTCTTCTCCGCTTCCAATTGAGCCATCTCCACCGCACTCCGAATCTCCATCTGCTCCGAAACCCTAGCTTTCGAATCTCCAACGACATCCTCATTCAATTTCAACATACTCAAAGCCTCATCGTTGCTGATTATGAAGATGAAGAGAGGACCTTCTGCTGAAGCTTGAAAGACGCTACTATGGCGGCGGCTTGTCGACGACCTTCTGCTGAAGCTTGAAAGATGCAACTATGGTGATTATGATACAGTTGATGACGAAGCTGATTATATATGCAGAAGTTGAGGGTATAATAGTCCTATAAAATATTTAAATAATAAATTTTGTTCTTTATGCAAGATTTTATAATTATGAGGGGGTTTAGAAAGTATAATTTTTTTCTTAATCCTTTTAACAATGAAAGGAAGGTAAAAGAGGTTTATAGCTAAATTTTCCTAAATAATAATAGGAAAATGCTACAGGCCGAGGCCAGCTTTGGATTAAGGCCACTAAATCCTGTGCTTAAGGCTTTCAAATTTTGGCTCAAAATAAGTTCTATTAGTTTTATATTAGACTAAAAGTGAAAAGCTTAATCTTTTTTTTTATTGTTTGAGACCCAGTCTAAAAGGTTCCTCAAAAAAATCTATTGAGCCAAATTAATATATCTATATAATAAGGGAAAGAGTTTTTGAAAATGTATAAAATGTATGAGAGATACATTTTGATCCAATGGCTGAGATTAATTCCAAATTTAAAATATATGGCTCAGATTAATTCCAATGTTAGATCTCCCGCCCGTGACTTCTCTCCACCTACCCACGTCTGCCTCCCCACCTTCCATTTCTATCTCTCTCTCTCTCTCTCTCTCCCTCTCCCTCTCCTTCTACATCTCTCTTTCACAGATACGTCTCTCTCTTCCTCCTATCTCTAGCTGTGTGTGAGTGTGTGTTTTGACAGTATGTGATGGCTTCGATTCAAGCTTAGGGTTTCTTTTACTGTGTGTGTTTGGGAGAGCTACACAGAAATTTTCTCGGGGCTGAGAAAGTCCTAGAAAATGGCGAGAAACAACACTCTGCTGCTTCAGCATCGTAACCTCTGCGGCTGCCATTCTCTGCATCTTTGTCAACATTCTCTCTGTCATTCGTTCCTTCAAAGATGGATCTTATGTATGTAATCCCCCTCTCCCTCTTTGTCTCTCTCTCTCTCTCTCTCTCTCTCTCTAGATATATGCCTCTGGATTTGTATGTAAATTTATTGTTTTGTGGATATTTGTAGATATTTGATGGCATATTTCGGTGCTATGCGGTTGTGATTGCAATGTTCGTGGTCGTTGCCGAGACAGAATGGGGATTCATCATCAAGTTTTGGAAGGTTTACCTTCCAATTTTGGATTTTAATTTGTTCTACGAAATTTGAATGTCCATATAATACAAAATGTTAGAGATTCGAGTGTTAAAGCATTTATGTATCTGGATTCTGGATCAATTTCAGATTTCACTTTCTTCATACTATCCTTCAGAAGGTGATCTTGGTTGGTTACATGAGATTATAGTGGAAATTTTACAAATTTCATAAAACCTATTCACTTGCTACCTAGTTACATGAAACATATCGTCATAGCTTACGCTGTAGTTATTGGTTTTGCATGCCAAGTTTTGGGTAAAGCCTTAGCTTGGAAACCCTTTGGTTTATCACAAAGCTCACATTATCTTGGATTGATTTCAATCAATTATTTGCAGGTGTTGGAGTATTGGGCTGCTAGGGGTATGCTGCAAATCTATAATGGCTCACATTTTTTGTGTTCCTGTTATGTGGCCCCTGTTTATGAAGATTCTGCATCAACTTATGGCCCCTGTCTGTAATGGCATTTTGTAGTTTAACAGGAACACACAAACTGCCATAACTTATGGCCATTATAGACATTATAGATTATGCATCAACACAACAACAACACACAAACTGCCATAACAAGAATGTTACAAAATGCCATGTTGAGTTTGCTTTGAAATCCTTGACTTGGGTTCATTTCTATTTATCATCATTTCTGGTTCACGGTTTATTTATATCATCTGTGCAAGGTAAGATTTCTGTCTCTATTCCCTTTCTCTCTCTGTTCCCCTTCGTTGTCTTCTCTTGCCATTTTGCCTAAAAATATCATAATAAATCAGGACCATTAAAATGTCATTGATTGAAAAAATATCATTGATTGAGGGGCAAAAAATCTGTTGATCAACATTTGGTTCTGTTGCTGTTCATTTTTGCCATTTTCAATTATGATTTAATATAACTTGGTGACTGAGGGAAAATTTAAAGTTTGGTGAATGATGTGATGGCCAAAGAAAGAACACTCCGTAAAGGTGTTTTTCTTTATGGGTTTTATAGGTATGTTTTTAGTGTTATCCCAAACTACTTTCAGAACTACATAATCCAGATTGACAGTAAATCAAATTCGTTGGCAATACCACACAGAGGAAGCATCTGGGATGAAGACATGGGTGTTTGGATCAATTAGACAATCAGTTAGCCAGTGACAGGTCTGTCATGAACCCACATCGGAACACCATCTGAAGGCACCTCACATTTTTCCAACACAAAAGCAAATAGAATGGGATGGGCTGTAATAGAGGGGTAGCCCCACCTCTCAATTTTCAATTCCATAATTTTATTAATGAAAAAGTCTAGAAACACATATACTGATCATATGAAAATTATGTCCGATTTTTAGAAACACAGAAACTAATCATATAACGATTGCCTCTGATTTTTAGATTGGTTTCTATGGAAAGAGAAGTACTGTTTTATTTATATACAAAATTGACCACTAAAATAAAGTTACAATTTAGAATTATGGGGGCAAAATTTAAGTGTAGTAGTTTATAATTATTCAATGACAAGCTCCAATGTTTAATATCTGTAGTTATATTTTTTTCCCGTGTATCTTTTGTGATTAATTTTATGATTAGTTTTATTGTTGTTGAAACTATGATATTGGTAAAGGTAGAAATTTCAAATATTCATGGATTTGGGTCATTTCTGTTTTTCTCAGGAGCATCCAGGTGAAGCTATGTGGAATAGCTCAATATGGTAATCTCATAGGTGTTACAATTGGATACACAATAACGGCATCTATTAGTATGGTGTGAGTATAATTTTAATGGACTTGCTTTTCGGTTTGAATCTCCTTATTAGTCTTTTATTGTCTTATTTATAGTAAGGGGAGAATTCTTCCCAATCCACTGTGTGAGTTGGAGGCTTTGTGGGGGTGTAGATATACCATAAAATTATTTAATTTTTTTATTTGTTATTTGTAAATTATTCATAAGCAGAATTATATTAATTTAGTAATTATAATTATGTGATTTTATATATTAAAAAAATTGTGGATTATTTTTAAAATTATACTTATCGTTTATTTTTTTAAGATAAATATATATGATGAAATAATGTAGTTATAATTATCTTATCAATCTAATTTTTCTCATAACTAATTTGTACATAGGATTTGAAAAAATGAACAATTCAAATTATCATAATAACGGACTAAAATAATATTAAGATTTGAATTGTTCATTTTTTAATCAACATTTGAGTCTTAGATCACAGTTTTTGAGTCTTTCTCATTACTCAAATTTTAAATCACTAAATGATTCACCTAAGGATCATTGTTCGAGTTTAGAAAAAATAAATATAAAAATGAAAACAAAAGCAACAATTGTCACATTTTTTTTCAAATACTCCCCCACAAAAATACATAGTCAATCTATACATGCGTAATAAAATTTTCAATAGATTTCATTGTGTACTCACCTTAAACTGGGGGTATGACTCATGACAGCAGAAGCATTATTCATTCTTCATAGCAGCCGATTTTAATTAAACGATATTCAAAATATTTTTACAAACATAGTGTACATGAATTTATAGACATAGTGTACATGAATTTACAGAGAATCACCGAACTTCGCATCACAATCAGAAATCGTCAAAACCACAAACAATTAACTAAATTTTTAGCAATTAAAGCAACAATAGGATGAACAAACAATCTCAATGCAAATAACCATAGAGAATTCACATCAATTGGGATTCTTTGTGCTATATAGTATAAATCTGTTGATCAACATTTGATATGTTAAAAAATAAAATCTAATGATTTCAGTTCCCGCTTGAAATTTCAGATTTTGGCTTGAAAGGCTTGCGAAGAAAGCAGAAAGTTTTCAGGTGAGATTCTAATTGCGAACATATTGAGTTTGCTTTGAAATCCTTGACTTGGGTTCATTTCTATTTATCATCATTTCTGATCAACATTTGATATGTTATAAAATAAAATCTGCTAATACATATCAAATTTTATCAAACAAAATTTCTTTGTATCAATAAATTTTATTCATATCATCTTTGGGAATTGCACAGTGTGATTGCCACCCCACAAAACCACCATTGAGAAACTCAGAGACAAACTGTCTGAGATTTTCTTCCCAGATGATCCTCTTCACAGGTTCAAGAACCAAGCATGCTGTCAAAAATTGCTTCTGGGTCTTCAATTTTTCTTCCCTGTTTTTCAGTGGGGACCCAATTATAGTCTAAATCTTCTAAGGTCTGATGTCATCGCTGGTCTCACCATTGCAAGCCTTGCAATCCCACAGGTATATATGTATATATATAAGATACCAATTATGAAAACTTTAGTTAGGCCTGTTTCAATTAGATATATGTATATATGTATATATGTATATATATAAGATACCAATTTGATTGGCAGCAATAGCACTAACTGGTGTGCATTTTAGTTTTAATTTCTTTTAAATTGCAGAGCACTGACTGGTGTGCATTATTTGATATTTAATTTTTTTTTATATTTGATTTGTTTGGAATTGTAGAGTACAATCTGTTAAATATATTTTTATAACTGTATTTTAATCTTAATATTATTTACACCGTGCCTTTAGATACGGGCATACGCTAGATTATTATTTACACCGTGCCTTTAGGCACTGGCTGGTGACAAACAAATATGATTATAATAAATAAAATTTTGATTGGATGGGTTAAAGTCAAATTTTTTTTTTCTTCTTCCCTTTACCCCTGTGACTCAACTCAACATATTTTAGTTTCGTTGGGTGAAAATCATCCCTTATTTTATACAAGAGCTGAACCTATTCTTTCCTTTATTTATTTGTTTTCTTTCTTTCTTTCTTGATTATCAGGTTATCCTTTATGTTTACTTAACTTTCATTAGCTGGTAACGGATGCAGTTATATTGAATTTATTGACAGTATATTCTGTGTCATTTAGCAGGTTCATGTATAGTCCAGTGTACAAATTGTTTTCTTCTCAGTTTCATGAAACCCCATATTTCACCTCCTCTCATTTCATATATATCTATCGGGTTATAATTTCTACTGGGTTTTGTTTGTGTTTGATGTTTTTGTGAAGTTTAAGGTGCCATTCATGGGTATTTTGTTTCATGAAATTAACTGTTCTGTTTTCATATCCCTATTATATAAAAAATGGGTATAGGCTGATATGTTGCATTTACTTTCCTAATATTTGAATCGGAGAAAGAAAGAGAAACTTTTGTAGTAGAGAACAAACAGAAGATATTTGTAGTTTCAATTATATTTTTAGCAATAAAATTTGATATTATCTGCAACTTTAACAACAAATTTAGTACATCACTAAATTTGTCTTTCTTGGGTTAATAAAAATCCCGGTGGTATAATTCCAAAGGGAATGGTTACCTTATACATATGATTTTTTGCTTCTTTTTTTTTTCTATAATTTTAAAAAAAAATAAAATAAAAATTCTATTAGTAGCCATGCATATGTAAAGGTTATTCGCGCTGCTCGGCATTTCATTTATATTGAAAATCAATATATCATAGGGTCTTCATACAATTGGAGCTCCCATAAAGACATAGGTAAGGAACTATTCCCTCACATGCAAAAATCATGATGTTTATATTTCTTTTTCTAAAAGCACAAATGATAGAATCTTCTATAGACCGAAGACTACCCAATCAAAACTTAAAAAAGTTTTATCTGGCATTTTTGTTTATGTTATGCAATATTAGATATTATGGTGTGAAAAAATTGATGCAATTTAAGAATACCTGGTGGACTTGAGCATGGTTAATGATTATCTCAAAACTAGATAGTTGAAGTCACTTTTGATATGAAATTTGGTTTGCAGAAGTGGCTTACAGACTCCACTAAGTATATATACACTCCTATATGACGATTTCATTGCATAATTGAATCTCAATCTCTCTTTCTCTCCGAAGAAATATGGAACAAGAAACTACAATGGAGAAGGCATTGCTCTCAGGTAAAATTCCAGTTTCATAGGCTTTCAATTTTGGTTTTTCCCAATGTTTTGATTTGTAAATTTGGGTTCTGATTGACAGAGAAGAGCGATGTAGTAGAAGAAAAACAGAGCTTCAAGAGATGGAGTTCGTATCAGTACGTGGAAGGGGCTGGTTTTATAATTCCAACAGCTTCCTTGGCTAGAACTGAAGTCAGCGTCGACGAAATTCGATTTGCTACTGCTTCTTCTGATCAATATTACCCTCCTTCTCTTCACGCCCCTTTGATCAGCTCACCTGAACCAGATCCTAATAGTAATCCAATTCAATAATATCCCCAATTGATTCACTCACTCACGGACACACACACAAACAGTTGTAGTTCAGAATTTGTGAATTTTGTTGCTGCATACTAGGAAAGTTATGTTTCGTTGGATTCACGCATATATATGCATATGAACAATCACAGAAACAGTACAGTTTAATGTTACATTGAAATCTCAGCAACCCAGTAGAGGGTTTTGTTTTAACAATTGGTTACAACAATACCCAGAAGAAAGTTTTGATATTTTTTGCTTTTAAATATTTTGGGTGGTGTTTTGTGGTTCAGAATTTGTGAATTTTGTTGCTGCATTTTAGGAAAGGAAAGTTGTGTTTGGTAGGATTCATTAAACAGTGAAACATGTTCAGTTTAAGTGTTGAATTTGGTGTTTCTACTAAATCACAGATTGAGGAAGTTTTATGGTTCAAATTGGATTTTGATCTCATCCCTATGTTTAACATTGCTAGAGATATGATATTTACTGTTAGCTTTGGCCTCCCTGAATTTGCATTTTCTTAGCCTAGCAAAAGAAAAGAAAAGAAAAGAAAAGAAAAAGCAGGGGGATTAGAAAGGAATTTTGCAACTCACATGTGATAAAGCAGGGGGATTATAAAGGAATTTATATATCTATTGGTCCAATTTTAGCCAATATCATGTTGTTGTACAGTTTATACATAACCTATTTGGGTGTGATATTGGAATCATGTTGTTGTACAGTTTATACATAACACATTGAGCCAAATGTTTTAAAATGGCTGACTTGGAAACACCCGCAAGTCTACTATGGAATGAGTAGTAGCTGCTGTTCTGTGGATTGTGGTTAACACTTTGGTTCTCTCTTTCTTTTATTCATCTAATATTTGCATTTGTATCATTTGGTGGTAATATTTGCTATGGAGTTTTGTAGGTATTCTAGGTGATTCTCAATCATTTTGATTCTCTATCATTTGTATCATTTGTGTTTTTCTATATGTTCAAGAAACCAATATGGGTTTGTGTTTCCTTCACTATAAGAAATTACACTTTTGGCGACTAAATTTGGTGACCAAAATAAATTTGGTCGCCAAAAGTGTCATTTTTGGCAACTAAAAAATATGTTAGTCGGCGTTGGTTCGAAGTTTAGCTACTATATTAATTTAGTCAAGATATGCTATTTATTGGCGACTAAAAAAAATTTAGTCGCTAAATATTAAGTAATAGGCGACTAAAAACCTATTAGTCGGTGATAGTCTATATTTTAGGCTATGAAAAATTTAATTTGATTGTCGTATACAATTATTTGCCGACGAAAGAAAGTTTAGTTGTCAAAGACTATGCATATTTTTTAGGTTATTCTTTGCCGACCAAAGAATTTCGTTGCCAAATATGAACTTTTCGTGACTAAAAAAATGTAGTAGTCATATAATAGCTGTTCCCGGGAAGTTAATATCTCATTTTTAACTGCTTAATCATTGTTAGAAGCATTATTTTCATTTATTTCCCTTTTGAACTAGAAGAGAGGTAGTAGTCATACTCATACACGAGGAAATACAGTTGTTTCAATCTTATTCAAATATGAATTTAAGAAAATATTAAGACCTTTATATGGCCGATCTATTATGAGTCTGGTTTTATAATTTGAATATTTTATTATATAAAAAAATTTGGTGACCATTTTTTATAAGAAAAATTAGATCAATTTTATAATCATGACTTAGTATTCTTTGTAATGAAAATCCCTGTTCATGCTCTACTTTTCATGGAAGTAGCCTATTCTAATCTTTCATCTCTGGTCATATCAGATCGCTATGACATTACCATTCTGCCGCATAAGATATCCATCCATTCTTTCATGATTTGTGGTGCAACATGTCCATGGATGATAAAACCAGAATGTGTTATATTCGTATGTGTATCCATCAACATGTCCATGGATGATAAAACCAGAATGTGTTATATTCGTATGTGTATCCATCCATTCTTTCATGAATTGTGGTGCAACAACAACAACTACCCACATTATCAACCTCTCCAGAATAGATGTGTATGTGTTATATTTTCTGTAGTCAATTTCTTAGTTTCTACCATTTCTATATCCAAAAACTAATCTCTTTTTTTGTTTCTCTAAAAAATAAAAAATTAAATAATGAGCTTATTTGAGATTCTACTACTCTCTCTCTTACCTAATTCGAAAACAACCTCTCCAAAACAGAATGATTATGTAGTTTTATCTGTTTGGTATTTTTCAGCTTTTTTTTTTTCTATTCAATTTTTTTTTGTTCGGCCCAGGTGATATATCTTAAGACACGGGTTGTATTCTAATTCTAACGATAGCCAAATTTTTGTTTGGCCCAAGAGTGATATATCTTCAAGTTTGTTGGTGGAATTAAGGTCTTGATCATCATTTATGTTGGTGGAATTTATTTTGCAATTTATATGTTAAGCTTTATTAATCTGGATTTGAGTTGTTTGAAGTGTGATAAGATTACCGGTTTTGTTTGTGCATATCAGCTCCAATTTTGTCATTTCTATTGCATTTGTGTGTGTTCATAAAAATTAATTCAAAAACTTGGCAGAAAGTTTGTAATCTCTAAGTTTGTGTTTATTTATGTGCATGAGAATATGTATTTTATCTTTCAAGTTCTATTTTTCCCTTTTTTGATAAATTTCTTGACCCACAACAATGGTTGAAATAGCGTAGAGAATATCCTAAAAGTTCCATGGTCATCTTCTCCATTTATTCATTAGATCCAAAGCTCACAAACCCATGGGACTAAAGGAGGGGTGGATTCTGCGAAGGTACTCAACTTTTTAAATTATTTTATTTTATTTTTTATTTTTACATAGCTGTATTGTTTTTTTTTTTTTTTTTTTTGGACAGAGGATATTCACTCTCTTCAGTTACATTGCTGGATGGATGTTTTTGTGGTCCTTGCATTATTGTTCCAGTCCCTTGATCTAATTTCATGGTGTGTTCATTTGAGCAAACCAATGGATAGTTAAGAGTTATTTGATTTTTTTTTTTTTAATTTTTCATCTGAGCAAACCAAATGCTTGGGTTCTATTGGGAGTTAAATTGTTCAATCTATTTTTAGTTTAGAATTTTTTTTTATTTAAATTTAATATTATCATTTATGACTTAAGGAAACAGAGAGTCTTCGTTTGAGAAGAGAGAGGAACGGGGAGGATATCAGTCGGTAAGAGAGAGAGACAGTTGAGAAGATTAATATTTTACAGTCTTTGGGGGAGAGAGACTATGGTAATAGAGAAGAGGAGATAGAGTGGGTGAGAAAATTGAGAGATTGCAATTTGAGGGAAGTGCAATTTATCTTGGCAAGATTTTTCTTAACTTTCACTCACCTGTGATTGGTCAAGAAAGGAAAGAAAAAAAATAAAAATATATGATTGGTTTACATCATTTTGGGATTCATAGAGGTTCTTAATTTTGGGGGTTCTTGAAATTTATTTGGGTTACTGATAAATTGGTGTTTCATTCAAGTTTCATGTCTTCATTTAGGAATTTTTCTCCTTCCTATGAATTCATTACCTATTCTTTGAAAAGAAAAGAAAGAAAAAAAAAACAAAAAATAAAAAGCAAAAATTTGAATACAGTCCTCTTTAATTTTGATTTATATTTTAATCGCATCATTAATTGTACCGTGCCTTCAGGCACAGGCATACGCTAGTATATATATATATATATATAATCATTGTTAGACTCAATTACAAATTTGTATAATTAGTCTAAACAAATATATATGATATGATGAATCCAAATAGAGTCTAATGTCAAGAATTTAATAGAATAAATAACTTTATCTTAATTTTTTTGCCATCTCTCTTTATCATAATTTAATTGAATAATTTTGCCTTAATTTTTTCTTCCTTTTTTTTCCCTAATAATTTGTGTTTTGTTATCAAATAATTAGTGGATTGTGATTTGTGTTATTAGATATCATATTACAATAACATAATTATTTCGTTATCAGATATCAGTGAATTATGTTGTTTGCATTGATTATTTCTAAACTATGAAACAATAAGACCTTATTTTACCTTTTTTGAGCCTTTGTAACAATTTTTTTTATATCTTAATATATGAAAATAAATTTTAAAGATTATATGTATAAAGAAATTTTTTTGTAATTACTAAATAATAAAAAAAATTATATATAGGAGGACACCACTTTCAAAGCCCGCCTAAGACCCTATAAATCTCAAGGCTAGCCCTATATAAGCCTCGAATTTTCTATCAAATGAATGATTAAATTTCTTACATGGGTGTGGAGTCCATAAAAGTATAGACCTTACATCCATATGAGACATTTGGTCATTTATTTAATAGAAAATTTGATATCTCTAACATTACTCATAATAATATTAACAAATGCATTAACCAAACAGAGTGTTAAGTAATCACATACTAAATAATAAGATTTATGTATAAAAAAAATAATCAGTATGTTTGGTTTGAGTTTTCTGAATTAAGTTTTTTGAAAACTGAGTTTTATGGTTTTCGTATTCTTTTGTTTTTAGTGTATATTTTTTAAATTTTAAACATTTTTTTTACTTTTTTAGATGTACTATAGTTAGATGTATCTAAAAAGTAAAAAAATTTTGAAAAAATATTTTAAATAATTAATAAATACATAGAAATACAAAAAATGTACTGAATTCTTGTATTTTTTTGTATTTTTGGTATTTACTGAATTTTTAAAAGATTTTTTTTGCAACTTTTTTACTTTTTAGGTATATTTATGTTAAGTGTGTCTAAAAAGTAAAAAAATTACTAAAAATATTTAAAAAATTCAGTAAAAACAAAAAAACGCGAAAAATAAAAAAGTAGAATTTTCTGAAAAGTGTTTTCTAAAAAGAGAAAACAAGCAAAATCTCTTATATTTATTAGTATCGGTAACAGTTTTATTCGTATTTAAAATTTTCTCTCTCAATAATTGATTTATATATAAACTTCTACACTTTCTCAGACATAGTTTGAAAATTGTCAGTTTTTTGTTTTTTTGGATATTTTTGTTATCTTTTAGAATTACATCACTGTTTTATTTTTTAGAATATCAAAAAAATATTTTAAACATTAAATAAATACATAAAATGACAAACAAGTAGAAAATAATAAATGAAATTGAAAAGCATGCTTAAATGCAATTGTGAACCCACAGCTTATATTGGTCAATTATGACATGCAACATGGCTAGAAACTTGTCACATATGAGACAATGTCAATTTGAAGTTGAAGTAGACACATTAAAATTCCACGTAATGGATGACTCAGCATTATAATTAGAGTTGTTTTAGGTTAGGTAATTAGTCATTATCACAGTAATCTCATTCAATTGCCGTTTGGAGAAGTGCAACACAACTCAAAATTCAAACACATCTTTGAAAAGTTATTATTTTAATAGGTTATTTTAGTTTTTTTGCTATTTTGCCTCTGTTTGGCAAGTTAGTTCTTAGGCTTTTTTGGCTATTTTAGCCACAAAAGACAAAATAGACTATTTTAGTCATAACAAACAAAATATCACATCTAATCCATAATCATTACATTCTTCTCTCACAAAAAAACTCAAAAAAGCCAAAAAGCCAAAAAGCTCTTCCCAAACCAAGCTTTTAAACCCAGGTTAAAATAGCCAAAAAAGTCAAAAAACCAAAAAGCCAACCCACTTCCCAAACGGAGGCTAGTAAGTTAAACTTTTTATATTTAAGATGATAGTTGAATTTTTTTATATTTGCATACGATGTTTGTAAGAGAAAAAATAAAATGATTATGGATTTAATGTGACATTTTGTCATATTAATTTTTTAAATTTATTTTATCTTTTTGTGAATTTAAAATAAAAAATTTTTTAAAAAAAATTAACTTGCCCAACACCCCCAAACTTTGATCACTAGTGTTTCGTCAAGCAAACACCACAAGAAAGGTATGTGGTTGCTATTAGGAATGGTGGTGTCTCGTTCTTTGTCAAGACAAAGGGTAGGGACGAGTCAGAGAAAATTAGAAAAGTAATGGGGATAATCAAAGAAAATTAAGCCTTTGTTTGGCTAATTTAGTTGTGTTAAAAAAAGCATAAAAAATAAATAAGTTAATAACATAAAATGTTATATTTACATCATAATCATTTTATTTTTTTTGTAAAAATTAAAAAAATCAAACCAAACGAACTTTTTAATCTCAAATTAAAAAATCTCAATTCAAAAAAATAAATTAAAAAAGCCAATATCGAATGGCGAGTAAAAAAGTGGGAGAGCAGGATGCAAAGACAATTTTTCATTTTTAGGAAGGAGATTGGCCAATGAGATAAATGATATAGCATATGAAAGATAAAAATTTACTATGAGAGTTTAAAAAATTTAAAATAAATGAAAAGGTCAAAATGATTTGATATTTTATTTTTCGTCTCTTCCTTGTTTTCTTATTGGGATGAATAAAATTTGTGTAGAACAAGAGGACATATAAAGGCGGAAGTCTTCGTTTGAGAAGAGTTAAAATAGTCTGATTTTTTAATTTTTTTGATTATTTTAGTTTTATTTTTTTAGTCTCGTTTGATTTTTGTTTTTGATCTTTTTTACTTTCGTGAGAGAAAAAGTATAATCATTATAATTTGAATGTGATATTTTGTTTTATTGGTTTATATAGCTAATTTTGGCCTAGTTTGGGAAGACTAAGACCAAGTTTGGGAAGACTAAATAAGTGCACTTTTTGTCTTTTTGGACTAAAAAATTGAGATTGAAAATATGGATGTTTGGGTTAATTTTTTGACTTTTTATGGAAAAATGTGTAATAAAAAATTATAAAAATTGGTTTGTAGAGGAAAATTTGAATTGGGAGTTGTGCAGCCGTAATTGTTGACTTTTGGTGAATAGTGTTAACTTTTTAACTTTTTGAGTAACTTTTTGGCTTATTTGGGACTTCCCAAACTTAGCCTAAATAAGTGCACTTTTTGACTTTTTTTGTATTATGTGTAGAAAAAGTAGAGAGAAGATGTTGATTGATGTGACCCAAAAAAAATAAAAAGATGAAATAAGTGCATTTTTTTCTTTGTAGCCAAACTTGGCCTTTGTCTTTTGTACTTTTTTTAACAAAAAAGTCAAAACCAAATATAGCTTAAGTAAATTATCATCCCTGAATGCAATATTTGGAGGGGGGGTTGGAATAACAATGTTTATATACTCTCAAAAAAATACAATTACAATTCCTACTCACTTATGATTGGTTTAGGAAAAAAAATAAAAAAATAAAAAAACATAATTAATTCACATCATTTTAAGATCATGAGAGTGTCCAACTTTGGGAGTCCAAACATTTTTGATAAATAAACTCTTTCACGCCAATTGGGCCCCAATACGTGTTAGCCGAAAGTCCGGCCCAATGTTTTGCCAATCAAGTTTAACCAACAGAGCAAGATATTAATCCTTGATAAATCCTGTGAAATTGACCTATAATCCAATGAAACACACAGACGATATTAGTGGAATTGACTTTCTAAAGTTTTTTTAAAATTTAATTTGTGGGGTATTAATCTAATTTTAGAAATTGTCATTTTCATAGTTATTTCTCCTCTTTCACGCCATTGTCATTTTCATTGTTATTTCTCCTCTAGTCATTTTCATGTGCGAGGAGATTGCGGAAGAATTGATGTGTTGTGAAAATATCAATTTCTTTTATTTTTTTGTGAGTGTTAATTTTTGATTTCATAATTAAACAAATTTTTCTGTCGAGATCTAGGGAACTTAACTGTAGAATATACGAAATAATAGATTCACCTGCGCACAATAAGACAAAGAATACCACAATGGTTATCCACCCGAGATACTCCGACGATCAAGTTAGAAACTTGTCTCACAAGATATCAACTCAAATCAAGAGCTCTCCCAAGATAAGTTACAGACTTGATTGTTAGAGTACTCTCGGGTGGACGAATCATCGCGGTATTTCTTGTTTTCTTGTGCGTAGATGCTAGTTTAATCTATTATTCCGTGTGGTCTACAGCTAAGTTCCCTAGATCTTGACAGAAAGATCTGCTTGATTGTTAGGTTAGAAATTAATATTCACATTTTCTCTTGAGAAATTTGTCCCATTCAAAAATTAAAATATTTAGGCCTTATTTGTCATAACTTAAAAATGTTAAAAAGTCAAAAAGTCACTATCCTATTTAAATTACATCATCTTATTTAAGTCACATCACCTCTCTACCACATCATTTCAAGCCCAACTCATACCCAACTCATATTTCATAAAATGTCAAAAAGTACATTTATTTAGATCATTTCAAACCACCTCTTAATATGTGTGCTTTCGCTAGTTTTGATACTAAGGCCTCGTTTGGGAATAGGCTAATTTAGTAACTTTTTGGCTATTTGGCTAAAAATGAGCTAAAAAAAACTAGTATGTTTGGGATGACTTTTTGACTTTTTATGAAAAGATGTATAAAAAGTAGAAAGAAAAGAGAATTTTTTGTTTTTTTGGTATGAATTGTTGCCTTTTTTAGTTAATTTATTAATTTCTTGATTTTTTGACTAAAAAGTAAGGTTTCAAACGAGGCCTAATGGAAGGATAAAAACTTTTTTTTCAAAAGTTCTTTATCTACATCTCTTACGATGAGATCTAAAAATGACATTTGCGTGTGGCATTCTGGAGAAATTAGAAATATTGGAACTTCATTATCCATTTATAACATTTTAATACTATAACAATTATGAAAAACAAATTGAAAAAGAAATAAATCATCCACATGAATAGTTCCTCCCCTCCCCTCCCCTCCCCTCCCCCAAAAGAAAAGAAAAGAAAAGAAAAGAAAAGAATAGCTTGATTAGCATCTACAATGCAAAATGGATTTTGCAAGATGAACGAATTGTTAAATGCTTTCGAGTTGGTTGTTAGATGGTTGGAGAGAACTTCGATGACTAAATTAAAGAAAAATGTTTGGAACTGTCTTTGGGGATGACCCCCATACTTTCAAAGTGATTCTGGTTCTCTATATATGTGTGGAATCTACTTATGTATGTGTGAAATTCACACCATGAGTAATCCAGATTTGTGGGGTCTCAATCATTACTCATAAATATTAAATAAGAAGAGTCAATTCATAACATAAAGTGTTAATACATTTGTGTTGGTTGTTAAATGGTTGGAAAGAACTTTGATTTCATTTGACAATGACTTTTTTAATTGATTTTTTGACTTTTTTAATCTGAAACTTTTTTGTTTATTTGGTTTTCTTGTTTTGCTTTTTTAACTTTTTTGCATTGAAAATGATATTCCCAAAGTGAAATGACAAAATTGCCCACCACTTGGAAATGATGTTTTTTCGACTTTTTGTTTGTATATGGATCAATTTGGTAATTTTGCATCACAACTCAAGTGTTTTGGTATTTTATGATTTTATAACTTTTTTTTGCCCATATATGATTATTTAGCCCCACAACAAATGTTAAACCGGGGCTAAATTTGGTTAGTTTATCTAGTTGCCTCATAAATCCTTCAGGAAGTGATTTTTTTTGTTAAAATATAAAATTAAAAAAAAAATTATTGGAGAATAATAATTTTTTTGACATCTTACCAAAAATGTACCCAAAAAAAAAAAATAAAGAAAAATAAAAATAAATCTTTAATTTTTTTTATGGCTCTACTTTTGACTTCTTAATTTTTTCAATAATTTTTTTAACTAAATTAACTTATTGCAAAACAACCCTTAAGTGGTTGGATAACTTACTTGGGAGTGTATGAGAGGAGCTAAATAGTTAATCCCACACTAAATTAGTCAATAAAATAATAAAAAACTTATTAATTAGTTTTATTAATTAGAATTATTTACTTTTAAGTCCCCATTGATAAATTTATTACTGTAAATTTATTCATAAAAACAAAAAAAAACCAATAAATATGACTTAATAAATAATAATTCCAAAAGTAAGACCTATTAACAATGTATTCCAAAAAAAACACAAATCATCACTCTATAATTTTTTTTGGTATATATTTTTATAAAAGAATTTAATTTTCTCAAAATATTATGTAATACTGTATGTGATACTTTCTATCACAAATCACAACACACATTGATATAATGTGGTTCTCAAAAATTATTAAATAATTGTCCATTAGTTCAGTCAAAACACAAAAAGAGATCATGACTTGGTTCTTCACTAAGGCTGGGCGTAGAGTTATCTGATCTGCCCAAACCGTCCTACTCGATTCGAACCGCACGTATGTGAGTGGTTTCACAAACACATTAGGATAGGGAGCGGTTTGGATTTTATATAAATTTTGGGTTGCGGGTTTGAACCGCACCCGCCCAATCCGCCCGCATTAATACATTTTTTTTCCCCCCATCTTTCAAATCGAACCGTTCATCTCACCATCTTACGCACCTCATCTATAACAAACAAAACAAAAAAAAACCCTAATGATCTATCTAACTCTCTAACTCAAAAACACGAATCTGTCTCCCTTATTCTCTCATCTCATCTCATCTCATCACTGTCTCTCTCACTCTCGTTGTTCATCTTCTGCACCGATCGTCTCACTCTCTCTTCGCACCGATCGACTTACTCTCTCATCGCACCGATCGACTTACTCTCTCATCGCACTGATCGACTCACAGGTAAGCCTCTCTCTCTCTCTCTCTCAGTCTCAGTCTCAGTCTCTCTCGCCTCAATATTTGATTTTTTTTACAACATATATATATATATATATATCAGATATCTCTTTGATCTGTCTCCCTCACTCTCTCATCTCATCAGTCTTACTCTCTGGTTTTGCATCTGCACCGATCGACTCACAGGTAAGCCTCTTTCTGTCTCTCTCTCTGTCTCTCCCTGATCTCTCATCTCATTAGTCTCACTCTCTGGTCTCGGTCTCTGTTTATTTTATGCAATCTCATCTGTTGTTGAATCTGTGAGAAGAGGAAAGAAATTGAATCTGTGTGTTTCTTGGTAATCTGTTATGTTATTGAAATTGAATTTGTAATTTTTGTAATCCAGTTTAAATGGAGGATAGTGTTCAATCTCTCGCAATCAATCTTGTACCTCCAGAATCCTCTAATTCTCAAACGAATCCTTTTTTTTTTTTTTTTTTTTGTATTTGGGTTAGGAATGATGAATGTAGAATTTTCAATGAAGGATTTTTTTTATTTGGGTTATGAATGATGAATGTAGTATGAATGCAAGTTAATGATGAATGTAACTTTTAAATGATTTGTTTAGGTTACGAATTGAATTTGTTGTGTTTTTTTTTTATAAGTTTTAATTCATTAATTATTAATGTTGGAGCATTTTAGAAAATATGAGAAAAAATGTCCAAAATAAAGATTGACAAAATGAGAGAAAAAAAAAAAGGTTTAAAAATAAACTTAAAAAAAAAAAATTCAATCCGAAAACCGCCCGCAACCGCCCCTACATCCGCGAACCCTATCTGCACAAACCGCAAACCGCATTGAGGGCGGTTGCGGGTTGACTTTTTCCCAAACTGCATAGATGCGGGCGGGTCCAAACCGAACTACAAACAGTCCCAAACCGAACCGTAGACACCCCTATTCTTCACTTAATGGTGTGACCAATAAACTTCTGCCACGTACGCCTTTTTTTTTAACTGATTTAAGCAGGCAAAAGAATTGAAAAAATGATTGAGAGCACTAAAAGTGATGCTCTAATAACACTACGAATGATGTAGTAGTGGGTTATGCCATGTTTTTTTTTTTTGGCATTCCTAATGCATTAGTACTATTAGTGGTCTTTTTTTTAGTGGTATGAATCATTGTTGAAAGAATTGAGAAGTTAACTGATTTAAGCCAACCAAATCCAGTACAACCAAATAATTCAAAGATAATATAATCTAGGATTAACAGTTCGATAAATTCCAATATCTCTTTATTCAGTCCGCCTAAACAAATACACCCTTAGGGTGTGAATACATCGGACTTGAATCATGAGACTGTGAATCCCCTTGACTATTTGGTTGGATTGAATATGTACCATGTGTTTGTTTTCTCACGAGATTAGATATTTAAAAATGAATATTTTCAGTGAATCCAATGTTTGGTTGGATGAACTGAATATGATAAATGAACAAAAGACTATTTTACAATTTTTTAATAGTTTATTAAGTAATAGCAATATTAAACATATCTTTAATATTTTAATTAATTTTAGCTAGATTAAATAAAAATTTATTTTATTTTATTTTTTACACAATTAAATAAAGGATAATTCCTGGTAGCTCGAGTAAATGGCTCGACTTTTGGCTCGAATCTGTAAAACGACGTCGTTTTACATTTTTTTTTTTTTTTTTTTTTTCCCTTTCTTTTTCTTCCTTTTCTTTCTTTCTTTTCTTCTTTTCTTCTTCGTCTTCTTCGTTGAAACCAGGAACAGAGGGGAAGAGGAGAGAGGGAGCTCCCCCGCCTCCGCCCGCCGTCCTCGTCGCGAGGAGCTCGTCGCCTCCGCCGCCTCCGCCCGCCGTCCCCGTCGCAGCACCCCGCCGATCGTCGCAGAAGCTCCGATGGTCGCAGCACGCCGCAGCTCCGCGCAGCCCGCCTCCGGTCCCGACTCCTCCTCCAGCCATTTTTATGGCCCCCTCCCCTCCCTCCCCCTTCCTCCTCCTCCTCCTCCCTCCTCCTCCTCCTCCTCCTCCTCCGACGAATTCGAGCCAAATTCGAGCCTCGAATTCGAGCTACGAATCATCGCCGTTAAATAAATTTATTTTTTTAAAATAAAATAAATAAATATCAATAAAAATATATATTATTTTTTTAATTAAAATTTTAAATAAATTTGTTTTTAAAAATAATAATAATTAAACAATGAAATTAAATAAAACATCTATTAAAATTTAAATAAAATATAAAAAAATTTAAAATAAAACATCAATAAAATATCTATAAAAAATTATTTTTAAAAAAATTAAATAAATATAACATCAATAAAAATTTAAATAAAATTATTTTATTTTTAAATTGAAACATTTAAATTTTATTAAATATAATAAATAATTAAATAGTAGAGGATCAAAATTGTCATTTTACCATCTAATCCCAACAATAAATAGCCCCTCCAAAATTGTCCCACACCCCCCAAGATAATATAATCCCCCATATGGAGGATAAGGAGTCCAGCCGGACTAAAAAAAAAACAAACGATAGACTACTTACTCCTTCGGATAAACAATCTAAATAATGAATAATCCCCCAATCAAACACACCCTATCCACACGGACTGTGATTGGTAAAAAAAAATAAAATTATAATTTTACCAGATACCAGACTTGGGATGCTATTATGAGCAAATTATAGCAGGCTTCAGTAGTGCTCCGGTAAAAGTTTTTGTTAAGGCCTTGTTTGGAGAGTAACTATTTTAGTCAAAAAGTCACTATAAATCACATTACCCTCTTTATTTTTCTGCACATCTTTTCATAAATAATCAAAAAATTACTAAAATATCTTGTTCCCAAACGAGGAGTCTTTTTTTTTTTTTTAATAATTTGAACTATATATATTGTAAAATTTATTGTGTATATTATTTATGTAAAAAAATAAATTAATAAAAAATTTATAACCCCATGATCAAATACTAATTATTTTAAAAAAAATTATAAAGACAAAGTTAATCATTTATTTTGTAAAAAATAAATGTACTCTTATTACAGAGTTATAAATATCCAATTAATTTAATTTTCAACCTAAATAATTTAATCAAGTAATCCGTTCAAATTATATATAAATTAAAAAAAAAAAAACTCTGGAAAGACCTCGAGCACCACAGAAAGCTGCTCACAGCAGCATCCCCCAATTTCACTCCGTGACCACGTGACAGGTTCAGGGATGAATCGACGACACCACCTCACTATCTCAACAGACAAGACAAGATATGGCATTCATGCTAATCCCGCTTTTTGGGAATTTGATTGAAGTTGGAGATGACTGACGTGATTACACGAACTTCATCATAGCTTCTTTTTATTTTTTGTTTTTTGTTTTTTTCTGCCAAGAATATAAGCTCTATATTTTTAGGATGAATTGGAATCGTTACAAAAAAATCTTAGAAGAAAAATTACTACAAAACAAACATTGGTCCTTAACGTGAAGCAGTTCCGTCACTACTGTTCCATGGTGTATCACTTTCCCAAGAAGAAGTGCATATTAGATTAATGACAAACTACCCTACAATCTCAAATTTGAATCCTCAAGTTTTGAAGTAAGGATCTACTTACATCCCTAAGCTCACCAAAATTGAAGGGTAGTTCATGGGCAAACGCGCTTAGAAACCAAAGAAACCAAGCTCACTGGCCCTCTCCTTCTCGAATGTCTCAAAGTACTGATATATGATGGTGACTGCAAGCAGAATCCCCGTCCCAGAACCAATTGCTCCCATGAAATCGGCCAAAACTGTCAGTGCACCAATACACATGCCCCCGAAAGCTGCTGCCGTGGGTATGTAGCGGTTCAGTTCCTTCTGTAAATTTGATTCCCTATGGCCAGGCATCACCATTTGTTGTTCCTGAGAATCAGCAGTGTTCGTAAGTAAATAATTTAACTAAACTTTTTAGGTGATCATATCGAGTAACATATAGTCGAAGATTACCACACCGGAATTTGTGAAAACAGTTTGAATAAGATATAAATTCATAATGATTTCTGCGATTACTCCAATTAGATAAACACGAAAACATTAATCACATATAAGCCATACCTTGAGCTGCTTAGCCACGTCCTTAGCAGATGATCCAGACACTTCAATCCAAGTTTTTGAGAACAGAGCACATGCCGACAACATAAACACAAGATAAAATAGTGCGTGGAAAGGATTGGCTGCCATGTCTGCCAAGCTGCAAATCAGTGATTAGCATTAGTAGTAGGTAACATGAACTAATGTAACTAATAATTACATTGACATATAAGCAAGCTATCATATAGCAACAGATAACAGAGAGAGAGAGAGAGAGATTCTGTATCGACCTTGATGGAGCAGTTATATAATATGCAATGCCACCAACAGGGATCGATTGACCAGAATATTCAGATTCCTTCCACTTGCCCAACAGGTTTACGAGGAAATTTCCACTGTACTTCCTGTGGAGCAACTGCAGAGAGAATTAAAGTCAGATCACATCAGAATCTACTTCTTAGAAAGATATTAATTGTTCTATGTGCCGAGGGGTGGATTTAAAGCTTTGTACTTAAAGAAATTATCCTATATTTGCACTACAAGGTGGGTTTGAACAGAACAAAAATGAATCTTTTGCATACACCAGCAAAAAAGTTCCATTTACCTGGGAAATGAAGTAAAGATTGGTGACAAGGGCAGACTGTAGTATGATGGGCATATTGGAGGTGTAGAACAGTTTGATTGGATATGAACCCTGTTGTCCACGGGCATTCTTTGACCTCACAGGCAAGACCACGCGGAACCCTTGGAAGTAGATAACAATAAGGAAGATCAAGACGGTGGCAAGCAAGTTTGTTACGTTTGGAAGGTTCTGCCGATAGAATGCCTCACGGAGTGCACGAACCTTGTCTGTTCGAGTTATCAGCAAATGGAACAAAGCAATAACGGCACCTTCAAATTCAGCTCCACGCCCACTATTTATTGTGGTCGGACTAAATGCTTTCCAAATAATGTTCTCGCTACAAGAGAAATCACAAAAGTCTTCAGCAAAACAATTATAAATTATAAATGTTCCAAACTGAAATTCCTAGTATAATAAATAAATAAGGAAGGTAGCTCACCAGATGTTGGTTGCTATGAAAAGGGATATTCCCGAGCCCAGACCATATCCTTTCTGGAGAAGTTCATCCAAACATATCACAATGATACCAGCAAAGCATAGCTGAACGATAATAAGAATGGCATTTCCAACTCCAAGTTGGCCAACACTTCCATACATCCCTGAGAGAACATATGCAACTGCCTCACCAACAGCTATCAGAATGCCCAACAACTTCTGTGCACCATTTCTGAGAGAGAAAAGGAATCATCATAAAATTATAACAGGGAATGCTATCCTGTTATAACAGGAATGACTAACTCATGTTCATGGAAAAATTATAACAGGAATTAGTCATATCTGATCATAAAGCTAAAGACAGATGAGAATCATAAAATACTTACAAGAGGGCACGATCCTCGCGTACATTGTTGTCGACTTCAATGATCTTGGATCCAGCCAAGAGTTGCATCACTAGTCCAGATGTCACAATGGGAGTGATCCCAAGCTCCATGACAGTCCCACGGCTTGAGGCAAGAATAACACGCATCCAATAGAATGGATCTGCACCAGTTGTAGAGTGTATGCCATACAGAGGGAGTTGACTGCACACCAGGAAAATGAAAAGAGAGATCACAGTGTATATAACCTTCTCTCTAAATGGAATCTTCCTGTCGGCACTCTGAACTTCAGGTAGAAATGAAAGGAATGGTCGGACAAGATGAAGCACCCTAAACCCACCTCCCATCTTGTTTTGTACGAACTAAACCAATCCAACCTGCATCAAGAATTCATAGTAATACTAGGTATCAACAACTAAGTACATCCCATGAACAATTGCATCAATTGATTGAACTCAATTCTTCAAATGTTTTTAAAAAGCTTTTGATAAGGGAATAGTGTGAAATATTAATTTTTCTTTTAAATTTTGATAAGTAAAAAAATCAATCTTTTAATACTTTTTATAACCAGACAAATTTCAAACCACGAATCTCAATACTTAACAATTGTGACTGAATCCACAAAACCCAGCAAATAATATAATCAATGTTACATTAAAGAAACAAATCCTCAGAATGGCTATGATTAAAGAGGAAAACACCTATATCAACACAAAGTAATAGCCATGTACACCAGTGCGCTCATGCACTAAAAGATTAAGTCAAATTGAATTATAAAGAAAACATAAATGCAAAGGGTGTCATCAATCAGAACCCATTCCAATGGCAGGAGAAAAAAAAAATTTCTTTGTGTTCTAAGGTTTTGATCCCCCTATCCAAATATATAATCATTAACCTTTCCAATTAGTAATTAGCAGTGGTTTCTGTCTTAATAGTCAACCGTCACAGAGGGCAATGCCACTTATAATAGGAGGAAAAAAAAACTTATAACAGGGAAGTAATAGTAAAATGGTAGGCTTGTTTCCCCTACCCCCATCCCCACCCCCCCAGAAAATGAAACAAAAAATACAACATATACCTATATAACAGTCTATGGTTCAAATAGGTAAAAGGGAAAAGAAAAAAAAAAATTTAAGCAACATCATGAAAACTTAGGTAGTGTTTGGTTGATTGGAAGAAGTGAAATAGAGCGGTCATTCCATGAAAGTATCCATTCCCAAGTTTGGTTGACTAACAAAACAATGAAAAATACATTGCAAATCGAATCATCATTCACATTCCCCAAGTGAGTCCAAGGAATGACCATTCCATTTCATTTCATTCCAATGAACCAAATAGAGCATTAATTCCAGCTCTTTGGGGTCATGTTTTTTCATTTCAAATTCTGACTAATAAAGGCTGACATCATATCAGGACGAGCTTAAGCTTGAACAATCTTAGTTAGTTTGCAACAAATTCATAGGCAGGATTCCAGATGGCCCTAACTATTGTTGGAAGACATCATGTAGATACTGAATAAATCGAAAACATCATGAAATACATGCACAAACAAACATACACCTCCAACAAAAACGGAGAATTCAGATTTAAGACCGCAGCTTCACATAAACATATCTACGATTCAATGGATATCGTTGAATAAATAGAAACCTAAATTCAAAATTCCGTTTCAAGGAGACGCAAATAGTGATCTGAATTTTCCATTTTCAGATTCTCAAATCAAATAATCATACACTCCAATCAGATTGTACAAAAACGTGAATTGATCAAATACAAAAACATTAAGACCATAATCATCAACAATTAAATACGCATCTATGTACAAAACAGATTGCAGAATTACAGATCTGTAAAAATTATCGAATCAAACGAGAACTAGGAAGAGAGCAATCGGATGCTAACCCTTGGAGTTCGAAGATTGATTCTTCTGATGCTTGTGAATTTGCGAAACGGGGGTTCAGAGACTTCGATCTGAGAACTACGAAGATATGATTGGCATTAAAAAAAAGGGATCTCGATGGTATTACTTGTCACGCGCTAACAAAAATTGCCGTCAAATTTGACCAAGACTTTTGATTCTTTGAATAGTCCGCTTGGATCAGGTTATTATTATATTACTACGGACTCTCTCCCCGGTTGGGACCAAGTCCACTGGTGCTGTTGGGTTTATGTACCCAATCATAGGTCTGTCTTCATTTATTCAAATTTGGATTGGGCTCATTTAAATTTGAGAGGCGTGTGATCCATCGTAAATCTTATTTTAATAAGGAAAATTTACCTATAAGTCTTAGTTTTTGAAAAGTTGAACTATTTAGTCTTAAAAATTTTCTTATGTTCCATTTAGTCCCATTTGCACATCAATCTAATGTTTGAAACATTAATCTGATGTTCGAAATCTAATGTTCGAAACATTAATCTGATGTTTGAAACATTGTAATGGGACCTTTCAGTTTATAAGAAAACTTTTAAGACTAAACAGTGTATAAGTTATTAATTTGAGATTTATTGGTGCATTCCACTTTTAATAATTTATACTATTTATTTTATAATTTTTTTTATTTGTCTCTTTTTAGCAAAATTTTACTTGTAAGGAGTAGTGTTAAGATAAGACAATATACTTTTATATTAGTAATTGATGAATTGTTCAATCGATCAATTATTTTCTCTTTATTTTTTATTATCCTTTACCTTGAATGTTTCTCTTTGAGATTGGTTATTGCTTAACATGTAATATTTTAAGTCTTGTTCATTTAAATAAAAGAAATTTTAACATAATTGCTTGATAATTATTTGATTTTAAATTAATTTATAAATTTAAATTTTTATTGGTACGTTCAAATTTATATTTCTAACATTCAGAGGCTATAAAAAAGAAAAACAAAAAAAACAAAAGAGCATCATAAATAAAAAATACTAAAAACATATATTAGTGCATAAAATAATGTTATTTAAAACTGAAAAAATACATAAAATTTATGTACCAAATAATATGAATGACTTAGAGTCTTTCAATTTAAAACAAACATGCACAAATATACTTAATTATAAAAATATTATTGTCACAACATTTTTATTATAATTTTATATAAATTACAGTCAAAATTAATGAAGCGGTACTAATCCTACCAATATTAAAATAGTCAGTCCCAAAAAATTGGAACTTTGAAGAATGACGAGTTTAGTTATAAAAGCTTATTTTAGAAAGTAATTAAAAATTAATTTTTTGATTTTTTCTGACTTTTTTTATAAGAAAAAACCGTGCAAAAAAATAAAAATAAAAATAAAAATAAAATAATAATGGCCTTGTTTGGTTTGTGTTTTTCAAAAAATTTTGAAAAAAATTCTCTACAAATAAGTTTTCAAAAGTAATCAAACTAAACAAATTTTTTCCAAATTTTTTTCTAAAACTTGTTTGGTTTACAAGTTTTCCAAACAAATCTCTCTGTCATACACATCAAATCAATCATTTTTTTTCAAAACTCTCTCTCAAAATAATTTTTCAAAACATCTTTTGAAAAAAAACTAAACCAAACAAATTTTCGTACTTTTTATCTCAAAACATATTTCTCAAATACAAACCAAACAATATGATTTAAAAATTTACAAAAAATCAATAAACTGACTTTTAATATTATTCCCAAAATAGGCCAAAACTATTGTGACTTTGCTTCTATACTTGAGTTTTAGGAGCCAAAGGACAAAAGTGTGATGGATCCCTTTCAATTATTGTCTTTGTCAGACCCTCTCCAACTGTTCATCAGAGTTGATATCAAATTTAAATTTTGATGAAAAAGTCACTGTTCACAGCTCCAACGGTTGCACCAAATCAATATCAGATTGAGATTTCATCAAATAATCCATCAAATCGACGACAAGATACTGATTTCACCAAAACACTGTTAGTGACTGTTGGAGGGAGGACCTGGTCGACCAACCGGTTGTCTGGCCGGTTGACCAACCGGTCGACCGAATTCCTTTGAAATAGATAGGTTCAAACCGGTCAAAAAAGATTCAAACAGGCAAAAAAAAAAAAAAATTGCCTTACCGGTTGACCGGCCGGTCGACCCACCGCCAAACTGTTTCAATTGATGCATCTATGAGAATGAAAGCTGCAACGGGTGGATGAATCAATGAAAATGAAAGGCAATTTCAATTGGTGGGTTTTCACGCCAAAGATATTGACAGCAACCAAACAATTGGTGAGTTTTCATCAATTGATATAATTGGTTGGTTTCCATCAATTCAAATAATTTCAGAAACATAGCGTTCCGGTTGACCCACGGGATTTGATACAGGATTTGATGCATACTGTTGGAGGTAGTGATATCAAATTTGATGAAATGAGTATTTTTTATTCAAATTTGGTGAAACAAAAAGTTTACCGTTGAAGATGCTCTCATGCAAATTATTAGGGGCACATATTAATTAATGTCATTTTCGAACCAAAACAATATAAGAATAATCATTTTCCCATAAAACAATAAGGCTAAAAAGTTAAAAACAAGATGATGTGTCTTGTTCAATGCTAAAAAGATTAATAATCAATAACATCTACAATTGATGAATCAACCCACATTGATAAATGCCTTTTTTTTCTTGTTTTTTTCTAATTTTTAAAATTTTGGAAGAATTTTCTTTTTATTTTTACTAAGTTAACCATTCTTATTGAGTCACTCTCCATTTAACTGAATATTTTATAGTTTTGTTTTCAATTTCACAACCATTATAGATTATTCTATAATTTTTGAGAGAGTACATGATACTTAAGGAATTATCGTATCATATGTAAAATATATATTTGATATATTATTAAAAATAAATATTAATTTGCATTATTTGTTCTTACAAGTATTATGGAGGAGGAGCTGTGTTTACACTCAAATTTGGCAAGAGCTTTTTTGGCTATTTTAATCACAAAATACAAAATAAGTTATTTTAGTCATAACAAACAAAATATCACATTCAATCTGTAATCATTGCACTCTTCTCTCACAAAAAAAAGTAAAAAAAGCTAAAAAACCAAAAAGTCATTCTCAAACCAAACTTTTTAGTCCAAGCTAAAATAGTCAAAAAAAATCAAAACGCTAAAAAGCCAACCCACTTCCTAAATAGAGGCTGAATTAATAAACAAGTTACAAAATTAAACTCTCATTCATTCATTTAATAAATAAATCGAATTCAAATAAGTTTCAAACAAATTGAACTCAAACATTTCATAAATTTATGTAAAGTAAACCTAAGTTCAAAATTACAAATTTTTTTTTACTAGTTTTCATTTAAAATTGAGGATAAATTACATTGACACCCCCTGAGGTTTATATTTATTACAGTTCTCCCCTCACCTTTTAGAAATTACGTCTCCCTCCCTGAAGTTTAAAGTTTCATTACAGATTACTCCCTCAGTTAGTTGACTGTTAAGTCAACTAACAATTTTGCTGATGTCAGCAATTTATTTTTTTTAAATACCAATTTTTCCCTCACTAGGTAAATTACATTGACACCCCTCACATTTTAAAAATTACAATCCATTTCCCAAGATTTAAAGTAGTATTACCAATTGTCCCTCCAGTTAGTATTAGTTGAAAAAAAAAATAATTGAAAAAAAATTTTGTTAGTCAAAATTTTAAATTTCTGTTTAAAAACCAACGTAAACTCATTTTTTGAATTTACTTTTTTTCTTCAAATTTACAAACTGAGACATCCATTTAGTTTTTATGATAGTTTTGAAAATTTTTGTAAATATAAATTGAAAACTGAAAATGAAATGGTTATCAAACAGGTCTCAGATGGTAAAAATGACATAAAGTTAACAAATAATTAAATAAGTTACCAACGTAAGAAATGACTTATCAAAAGATTCTTAGGCTATGTATGATTTGATTTTTTAAAAAAAAATTAAAAATTAAAAATTAATTTGGTTAAGAAATAAAAAATAAAAATAATTATCATTTTTATATAATTTTTATGTTTCAAGTGGTTAGAAATAATTTTTTATAAATTAAATATATTTCTTCATATTTATTTTTATTAAATTAGTTTTTTTTTTTTCAAATGTCAAGAGGGATCCATATTAAATTGAAACCTCAAACGGTGTCAATGTAATTTACCCTTTAAACTATGAGAAATGCCTCATACACCCAGTTGCCCCGACCCCCAGTGACACCCAGTGAGGTGGCACTCACGTGATAGTCACGTGACTGGGGGTGTAAGACCAAACAAACAGGTTCCCGTGTAAGCCCACGCATCCACGCACCCATCTCATCCTTCATCTCTTTCTTTTCTCTCTCATCTGTGAAACCATTCAGCCCTCCTCTCTCTCTTCTCTCTTCACCATTGCTCCGGCCACCTCCTCCGCCGCCGAAGTATCGTGACGATGACAAGGAGATCCGACCACCACCATTCGTCATCGGTCGTCGCGTCACCGTTCATCAGTAGAGAGAGAGAAGAGCTTCGTGTTTGGTGGGTTTGGTGTCGGCATTGGAAGAAGGGGGTTGGGGAGGGAAATCAACGGTCGGCATCGGCGGTGGATAGAAGAGAAAGAGAGAGAGAGAGAGAGAGAGAAGAAGAGGAGAGAGAGAAAGAGAGAGTAGAGAGAAAGTAGTGAGATAGAAATAGAGATCAAAAAAGTTTCGTGGTGGGGAATGCTGGAATTTTCGGTCCATGGTTGAAGGCCTTTGATTACCAACCTACATACATTCATTCTTCATATCTAACAACTCAATTTCATCACATTTATATGACATAAACGATATGCATATCACCAAATTCAATCAAATGTTGATTCGAATTCTTGCCATTTCTGAATAGCTCTTCTTTCCCTTCTCATTTTGGGTTTTCAAAAAGTTAGTCTTGGATTGGAGTAGAATGGAAAGAAAGCCAAAAAAAAAAAGAAAAAAAAAAAAGAAAAGAAAAACATATATAGTGAAGGAAATTGAGAATAAAGAGTTGTATGTGATTTGAACATAATTTTGACTTGTGGCTGTGAGATCTAATTTATGGTGGCTGTGTGGGTTTGATTTTGGGTTTGGATTTGGGTTTGATTTTGGATTTGGTTTGTGGTGGTCATGCAACTCCTCCTTCCTCTTCCTCTTTTTTTTTTTTTTTTTTTTTTGCAGTTTACAAATCTGGTGGAGAGGAGATGAGAGATGAGAGAGAGAGAGATGGAGAAGAGAGAGAGAGAGGGGGGAGAGAGAAGGTGAAGGTAGTAGAGCACACCACTTTATTTTTGTTCTTTCAGATTCACAAGCCACGTCACTGGGGGTGGTGGGGGTGAACTTTTGGTGGGGGTCTGTAGCGGGACTGTTAAACTATATGTAAAGGTTAAAGGTAAATATGTTATTTTAATTTAAAAGTTAACACCGTCAAATAATTACACTGACAAAGGGAGTCAGTGTAATTTCTCAAATGTGAAGGAGAATTATAATAAATATAAATCTCAGAGGGTGTCAGTATAATTTATCCTAAAATTTATTTATTTTTTCCTTCGATATTTTTTGTTGTTGGAGTTAGCATACCAATATTTTGTATTTATAATATACAAATTTTCCCAATTTCCTTTTCATCATAGAAAAAACGCACCTTTCCAAGGAAAATAAAAGTACTAACACAAAAGGGAAATGAAAATTAAAGGTAAAGCAAAAAGGGGGGAAGCAAAAAAAAAAAAATTAATTAATTAAAAAAAGCCTGTATGCCGTACTACTCTGCCTTATTATTTTTATAAATAATATTAGGGATTCTAAAAATTTGGTGAAACACTTATGTTTGGTTTGGTTTGGTTTTGTTGAGTAATTTTGGAATTTTTTTTTTAAAAAACTTGTTTGATTTGTAATTTTTTTTAAAATAATTTCTAAAATCACTTTCTCTCTCTTACACATCAATCACTTTTTCTCTTTCCTCTCTCTTCTCTCCTTCTCAATCACTTTTTCTTTCACGCACATCTATTCAATCACAACAAAATACAAATCATTCTAAACTCCCAAACTCCAAAATTATTTTCAAAATGCACAACCAAACAAATTAAAAAAATTTCTAAACTCTCTCTCCCAAAATAATTTTTAAAAGCTACTATCTCAAAACCAAACCAAATATACCCGAATTCATATTTGTGATATTTAATAAAAAATTTGATAAAATTTATGTTTTCGTTTGACATGTCAAAAAATTTGACTTTTTAATTATTTTAGTCAAAAAAAATATAAAATAAATTAAAAAATTATTTTATTTTTCTTTTAAAAAAAATTTAAAAAGTTAAAAAATCTACCATAAACAAAAAATTTTAACCTCAAATAAAAATAATGAAAAAAAAAAACTAAAAAGCCAAGTTTAGCATTTTTCTATTCGCATTTCCGAACTGCTGAAGCTAGGGGTGAGCATGGTCCGGATTGGACCGGATTGGGGTAAAACCAGGACCAATCCGTTATCTACGGTTCCTGAAAAATTAAAACCAATCCAATCCGTTTAAATCATGGAACCAATCCGAACCAATCCATTTAAATACGGATTGGATCGGTTTTGGACCACGGATTCACATAATTAAATAACAAAAATATATATATATATATAACACTTTAATTTCATAAAAATATAAATATAGCGCTATATCATTTCCATAATAGCAACATGTTTTTTTATAATAGTGACATATTGTTCTTGAATTTAAACAACCATAAGAAAATATAAACAAAAGTAATAAAATAAGATATTTAACGGTTTTAGGTTTGAGTTTAGATTTTATATAGAATAAAAGAAGATACTATGGAGGAGGATATACAATAAAAATATAGACTATTTGTATACGGTCCGGATCGGTTCCAATCCGGAACCGCGGGGTTCAATCCGGAACCAATCCGTGGACTACGGATTTTTAATTCTTCAATCCGGAACCGAACCGCGGATTCAAAAAACTAATCCAAACCTATCGGATTGGACTGGACTGGATCGGATTACGGATTTCACGGATTCCTTGCTCAGCCCTAGCTGAAGCCAATCCAAAAACACGCAGTACTTTTGTTTCCAATCTCGTCTTACATACATTTGCCCCTTCACTCTATTCACATGCATCAAACTCGGGAGCTTCTATTTACACACACTAAATTCCCTCTCCACACACACTTAATGAAGGAGGTGTGTGAGAAGTGTAAAGAGGGGAGATGTGTAGAAAGTGTGTTGTGTGTAAATAGAAGCTCTCATCAAACTCCTCAAATCTCTTGAATACCCATTCTAGCCCTAGATTTCTCTCATCTCTTCCTCTGAGTTCTGATTGAGTTAGCCATGAGAACATCCTTCCCTTTCCTCACTTTCTCAATCTTCTTCTTCTTCACTTTTGGTCTCCATTTCCAAGCTCATGCTGCTCCTTCAGGTTACAATCTCTCTCTCTCTCTCTCTCTCTCTCTCTCTCTCTCTCTCTATGTACTATGCATTCTGTGTTTTATTTGATTGGTGTAGATTTGTTTATTCACATACATTGATAGTGATAAATCAGGACCTTTGATAAAACACTTGTCTTCTCTTCTCAAATGGACAAGGTCTTCCTCCAAACTCCCTCAGTCAGGCAAGTCCAAAATCATAATTTATGGTTTCTATTGTGTTTATACACAAATCTATGCATTGGTTTTATGGGTTTTTGTTTTTAACCCAGATGGAAATGTTCTTCAATTTGAGAATGGGTACCTTGTTGAAACTGTTGTGGAGGGAAATAAACTTGGAGTTGTGCCTTACAAAATCCGTGTCTCCGAGGACGGTGAACTTTTCGCTGTCGATTCGGTTAATAGCAATATTGTCCGGATTACTCCGCCATTGTCCCAGTGTAAGCTTGTTCTTCCTATGTTTTCTCTTGCTATATCTGCGAATTGATTAATTGGGTAATGTCCTACTCTTGTTTGTCACTCTATATTTAAGCATTTCTTAGAGTATCTCCAACCCTTCACCAAATTTTTCATCTAATTTGATTCCAAATTTGAGTAAAAAGTTTGATTCGATACAAACTACTCCAATCCTTTCTTCAATTTTTTTAAAAAAATTCCCCTCTTATCCCAGATTTCCCTTTTCGTCAAATTTGATGGGAAAAGAAAAAATTCAATCTCCACTGATTTATCTTTTTCAATTTTCTTCAAATTAAAATTTGATGAAAGATTTGATGGGTTCTCAATTTGATGAAAGAATTGGAGATGATTTTTTTAGTACTTTTAACATTTGATGAAAGAAAAGATGAAGGATTAGAGATGCTCTACCCCCAAAAAAAAAAAAAAGAAAGAGAAAGAAAGAAGTTGTCTCTGAGCATCAAGCACCTAATTTGATTGCATTTGAAACTGAAGGAACGAACTAAGAAATAACTTTCATTCTCTTGTTGTGCGGTGTTGCATTGTTTGCGAAACATGAATACTCACTTTTGATAAACCCATTCTTAGGACAGTTGATTGCAGATCATTGTTTCCTTGGGTCTTGAATGATGAAAATGTTAAACTTCAAAATTTACTCCCTTTTTATAAATATATTTTCATTTGTTCCTTAGCAACCAGACTGAGGGCTTGTCTTGTGTGAGAAATGCTTGTGGGATGGTTGGAAATCATTTGCCTTGCGGATTCTTTTTTTTTTTTTTTGAGTTTCATTTAAAATTTAGGATTTTTATTTTTTATATTGTTTTTTATTTGTTTCGTTCTTTCAATATTTTGTTGCAGATAGCAGGGCAAGATTGGTTGCTGGGTCATTCCAAGGTTACACTGGGCATGTAGATGGAAAGCCTAGTGATGCTCGATTTAATCAACCAAAGGGTGTGACCATGGATGATAAAGGAAATGTTTATGTTGCTGATACATCAAATCTTGCCATCAGGAAAATAGGAGAAGGAGGTGCGTGTGGTCTGTGATAGTTCTCCTGGAAGATAATAGTTTGGAGATCATTTTTTTTTTCTCTTTTGTGATTTAATGATGCAAACATTAGTCGGTAAAAACCAGGATGATATCCCAAATGATGTGTGTTATTCTGCATATTGTTGAAGTTGAAGTACTATGAAATTACACAAAATAGTCAACAATTAAAGTGAAACAATGCATCTCAATTACTGGAGGTTTTGAAATTAACACAACTCTATAAATTGTTTGCAGGTGTGACAACAATTGCTGGAGGAAAATCAAATGTAGCAGGGTACAGGGATGGGCCGAGTGAGGGTGCAATGTTCTCAACTGACTTTGATGTGATATATGTTCGCCCTACCTGCTCGTTACTAGTTGTTGATAGAGGAAATGCAGCTCTTCGTCAAATCTCTCTTAACCAAGAGGATTGTGATTATCAATACAATTCAATTTCTTCCACAGGTTCAGAATTCCATACAATTTGATTGATACATTCTTCTATGCGTTCTTGAAACATCAGCATTAGATTCTGCTGCTATTATGCATAATAAACAATATAATTTCATTGACTTGTATACAGTTATTACTGTAATCCACTATGCTTTTATTTGAGCAAAGACACACAAGTGCACCAGAAGAAGTGCATATAGATGGGAGATTAGCATGCAGTTTTGTGAACAACAATGAGAAATTTCTAAACCCTGATGCGTCAATTCAAGACTTAAGATTGAATTTCAGATGGCATTACCCACATAAAATTGATGTACTTAAGTTTTCTTTTTGGCAGAGGTCATTATGGTTATTGGTGCTGTCTTGATAGGATATGCTTCATGCATGCTTCAGCAGGGATTTGGATCCTCTCTTCTCTCGAAAGTGGTAATACCCGTATTTTGCAGTTTCACTTCTGATTTGTTAATGGAAGATGGAAGTGGGAATTTAGATATTACAGCGACCATTCGGACCAAATGGTTATAAGATTCCAAAATTTCTTCATTTTCCTCCATCCTGCAACAATAAGCAACATTATGCAAAGTAATATTTGGGATTTGTTTCCTCTATGGTTGTAGTGTTCTGAAAGTGTTTTGGTTTAGTGATGCAGGGTCAAATAATCTTAACATTTTGATGCCCTAAGTGAAGATGTTCATTTTAGAATTCTTACAAATGTTTTTTCTTGTTCTTGTTTTCTTGTCTTTTTGGCTGAATCTGTGTCATTTACAGGTGCATAAACATCCATTACAAAGTGAATCTCAAGACCAACAGACCAAGGACAAACCAACTATTGTCGAAACCATTAAAGAGGAACAAGAAGCAGGGTGGCCTTCTTTTGGAATGCTCATTATAAATCTATCCAAGCTTGCAACCGAATCATTGTCTAACACCTTCCTTTCCTTCATACCCTTTCGATTCCACCGCAGGGGCTCCACAAACGGTCTCACTCCATTGAAAGTTTCTCTCATAATGCCCGAAGATGAAGCTGAGCCCCCGGTTGTTCAAAAGCAGAGAACTCCCACTCCACTTTCTGAAACCCAGCAAGCCCATACTCCAAATGCTGGTGATAAATATTCAGAAATGAAACCTCCAAAGATGAGATCAGCCAGTTTCAAAGATCCATCTTTGTCAAGCAAGCACAGATCTTCAAAACGACAAGAATATGATGGATTCTATGGATCGGGTGAGGTCCCTCCTTATGGGCAGTATAGGTCTAAGAGCCAGAAAGATAGAACAAAGCATCGCCAACGGGACAAAAGTGGAGAGGTAGTTTCTGAAGCAGTTGGGATGGAACAGAGACCTGTTGAGATGAAGCCAGCGAATTATGATGATCCGAAGACTGACCATTACAGTATGAGGAAGACTGACCATTACAGTATGAGGAGCAAATATGGGAATTCATTCCGGTTTTGATTAGGCTGCAAGTTTTAGCATTTCTTTCAGCTTCTCTTTGACAATGTAGTTTCTTGCTTCTGTTATTTATTTATTTATTCCTGGAATTGTAGTTTGTAAATTGAACTGACCTTGGAAGCAAGGACTGACTTTGTACACTGATCTGAAAAAGGAAGACTTAAATTCCTGTTTGGCTAAACTTATTTTTAGTTCTATTTTTTGGGCCTAGAATTTGAAATCGGGTGCTTTGAAATGTGTTTGGTAAATTTTTTTGGAGTTTTACCAAACAGGCCCTCTTAAGTTTGTTTGGGAAAGTATTTTGAGATGACGTCATGTGGCTAAGGTGACGACGATATGTTAGCCAAGGTGCCATGTGGGTAGATCTGTTTGTTGAAATATTTAGGGCACTGTCAAGGCATTCTGGGATACCGGAATCCGAGTTATTTGGATAGAGGACTAGAGTTCTAAATGACATCAAACTACCTATTTGGATAGAGATGAGACTCTTGATGAAGTTTATCTTAATTTGAATAGTGTGAGTTGATAGATATTATCATTGTAAAAGATAGAGATCCATAAAATAAGACTTCTAAGGGAAGTTGGACAATGACAATTATAAAAGTGATGCACCCCTGTGGGTGTATGCTTTTATGCTTTTACGCTTTTACTTGTGAGTTTAAGCACTGTAATGATATTTGTGAGAGATAAGATTTACTGACTAGATCATCGGAGTGCCCCTGGGTAAACGGACCATCGCGGTATGCTTATCTTCTTGTTGGCAGGTGTTCGGTTTAATCTATTCTGTCACGTGCTCTCTAGTTAAGTTTCCTGTTTGGATGTGTAGTCGAAAATCAACACCCACAATTTGATGACGTCTACAGGAACTTAGTAATGATAGATGGCCAACAACGGATATGAAGAGAGGATTGGGGATGGCATCCACAATAAGGAGGAAGAGCATGTGGGTTCTAACACTGAAAGAGAGGACCATAACGGAAAAGTGCAATAAGTGAATCCTGAGGCGAATAATGTCGCCAAAGGTCGAGAAGGAAACAAAAAGGGTAGCCGAGATGAGTACCACTGTGAAAGCGACCTTCAAATATAGAGGGACAGATACTAGAGAAAAGATGAGGAAACTGAAAGACATGGCGAATAAGTTGACAGTTCTACAGACAGTAGTCAATCTCATGATGCAGAACAACGTGATGCAGCCGACATCCCCATTACAGGACGCACCGGCACCAACAGCCAAAACTGGTGCCCATGAGACAAGATCTCGGCCTAAATGATTAGGTCCGAGAAGAGAAGAGCTTAGCCTAAGTGAGTAGATCTCAGATACAGAAGATAAGATCTCGGCCTAAATGATTAGGTCCGAAAAGACAAGAGCTCAGCCTGAGTAAGTAGATTCTAGATTCCAGAAGACAAAATCTCGACCTAGATGATTAGGTCAAAGAAGACAAGAGTTCAACCTGAGTAAGCAGATCTTAGATTCCAGAAGACAAGATCTCGGCCTAGATGACTAGGTCCAAAAAGACAAGAGCTTAGCCTAAGTAAGATCCCAGATCTAGAAGACAAGATCCCGACCTAGATGATTAAGTTCGAGAAGACAAGAGTTCAGCCTAAGTGAGTAGATCCCAAATCTGGAAGACAAGATCTTGGCCTAGATGATTAGGTCTGAGAAGATAAAAGCTCAGCCTAAGTAAGCAGATCCCAGATCCAGAAGACAAGATCTCGGCCTAGATGATTAGGCCCGAGAAGACAAGAGCTCAGCCTAAGTGAGAAGATCCCAGATCTCATAAGAGAAGATCTTAGGCTAGATGAGTAGGTCCTAGAAGACAAGAGCTCAATCTAAGTAAGCAGATCCCAGATCTCATAAGACAAAAATGAAGCACACAAGATCAGACTAAAGTCGGCCAGATTCTGCTTGTCAGCAGAAGGCCATCTATATAGAAGGACTTTTGCTAGACCTCTACTGCGATGTGTACATTCTTTCCAGGTTGAAGACTTTTTATATGAAATCCTCGAAGAAGTATATGGAAGCCATGCAGGGGCAGATCCCTCGCCCACAGAGCTATATTACAGGGATTCTGGTGGCCATACATGCAAAAGGATGTCGAAGCTTACGTAAAGAAGCGTGAAAATGTTGTTAGAATCCATGATTATGCGATAAGATCGAAATGTCTTATGACGATGTTCCTCTGGCGAACATGATGAATAACTTAGACTTGCCATGATGGTAAAGTTGAACTAAGTTTGCGATGTTTGAACATGAAGCATGACGAATAACTTAGACTTGCCATGATGGTAGAGTTAAACTAAGTTTGTGATGTTTCAGTATGAAGCATGACGAATAACTTAGACTTGCTATGTTGATAAAGTTGAACTAAGTTTATGATGTTTCGAGATGAAGCATGGCGAATAACTTAGACTTGTCATGATGGTAGAGTTGAACTAAGTCTATGATGTTTTAGTATGAAACAAGGCGAAGCTGGCCATGACTTGGTTAGTTTGAAAAGAAAGCCGAGGAGTATGGTACTCTCGGTGCACTAAGGTTAAGCCTTAAATACTTCGTTTGGGTGAGCCAAACATGATGACCTCGGCCTAGAATGTCTAAGAGAGACTTAGGCGATAACCATGTGATGCGTCCTTAATGTGAACATAAGTGGTATTCAGGCTCACATTAGGGGGCAAGAAGTGAGAAGGAGCATAACACTTGTGAATTTTTTTGAAAATTGAAGTTATCTGAGATCATTGACAAGTGATACTATCCGAGATGACAATATTGTACTGTACCCGAACTGTAATTATCCGAGATACCCAACTAGGTTGTTAGACTTAGAAGGGTGAAGTCTTGCCAGAAAACAACAAGTATAAGTGAAGAAACAACACTTGTAAAAAGTTGATGAAAAAATGTTATAAGTGCAATTCGGTCGAGGTAACTAACAAGAGTTGTCACCCGAGATTTGGATGTATCAGAGGTCCTGGGATTCGAGGTGAGGAACCAAGTTGTCAGACTTGGGAAGTTAAGAAAAATTCTAAGTATGAAAAAAATATAGAAGGCACAAAGAAGATATAGAAAGCATACATGAAAGTAATATTCAACACTTAGAAGAAAAGAGAAGACTTGTATTGAAAAAGAGACAACTTGTTCAAGTACATAAACAGACACATCGGCCCGACAAAACAAACACTATTCAAAACAGAGAAAAAAATACAACTACAAAGAAAAAAGTACAATGGAAAGAAAAATTCTTAAGCACTAGGATCTTGTGCATTGATCTCAGATTGTTCAACCTCAGCTGTTGGCATTGTTTTGGTCTTAACAGACGGCTTGACAGATTTCTCGGCTGCGATTTCACGTCGATTTCTAAAAGAGTCTAGTCCAGGCTCTTTACAATGGCCGTGATCTCAGTTTTAGAAATGTCGGCCTTTTTTGGTGAGGTGCTCTTGGAGACCTCATCCCCATCCTCCTCAGTCAAGTCCAGGACTTGATCATTTAGAGTAGGGGACTTGGCCCTAGTAGCAGCTTCAGATTCTTTCTCTACAATTTCGTCCTCATCCTCTTTTTTGTCTTCGGCTTGCTCGTCGTCAACTTCTTCTACTTCCCCAGCCTCATCCTTAGATTGATTAGGAGAGGGAGGGAAAGCGACATTGAGTTAACCAATGCCACGGAGGGGTGAGTCCTCGGGGACAAACAGCTTTTTGAGGGTTGTCATCCTGCTGAGATAGTAGCCTTTGCATTTTGTACGTATCTCGTATATCGGTCTGCTCCTCAAAGTAGGCCTTGGTGTCTGTTCCTTGCTGTAACTTGGTCATCTTGCTTCATGTCATTCTCTTCCATGATATTAAGTTGTTGGAGGCATGAGCATGTTGGATTGACTATAAGGAGATGGAGTGGATTGCACAGTTATGACATCAAGAATGTTAGCAAGAAGGTCTTCTATGACAAGAGTTCGACGAGATATGTCGTCATTGGTTACGACGATGGTTACTTGCAGACAGGGTGATTGGAGGATTATCTAGGTCTAAGGCTGGGAGGATAGGACCTCGGTGTTTCCTATTCCTAGTTCTAGCTGCAATATTGTTGTTATGTCGGCGTTTGCACTGCCATTGAAATGTTGGGTTGATGTGTGGAGCAGCTGATGAAGTGCATGGCTGCTAGTTTGGTTCAGCTGGTAGAGTTTAAACCTTGGGCATGAATGGAGTATTCATAGTAATGAATGCTTCAAGAATAGCGATGATGGTTTGCAGAGGCCAAGAGAGAGAGAGAGAGTCTGAGGACACAGAGAAAGACAAAATAAGAAAGTGAAAAGGTTTTGTTGGAATGGAAAGAGGTAACAGATTATAATGATTCAACTTTCTTGGGAGACGTGTAATGGCTGATGTTAGGTGACGTCTAAGGAAGCAACGTATATCAATTATGGGACGTATTGGGAACCAATGAAGAGGTGACATGTCACGTTGATAGTTGAGACGACAGATTTCAAATCTTGATGTTCTTGAACTAGTAAGTTACAATCTCGGCTAGTAGTGCGATCTCAGTTGAGATGATTAATCTCGGTTGAGATGTTGATCTTGGTTGCGATAATGATTTCAGTTGAGATGTTGATCTTGGTTGAGATGTTGAATTTGGATGGGACAGAACTTGTTTGTTCTTGGTTCCTGATGAGTTGATACTGGGATCTTGATGTTCTTGAACTAGCAAGTTATGATCTCTGTCGAGATATTGGACCTGGAGGAGATAGAGCATGATGGTTCTTGGTTCTTGATTCTTGACAAGTGGACATTTGAGTCCTTGTTTCGATACGCTGGCGAGTCATGATCTTGGTCGGAAGAGTATCTCTAGCATGTTGGAAGATGAAACGATGTAGGTTCCATCACCTCAGGTTGCTGAGGTAGTAGAACCTAGGGGGCAGTTGTGGGGAAGTGTTTTAAGATGACACCACGTAGCAAAGGTGACGCTGAGGTGTCAGTCGAGGTGCCACGTGGGTAGATCATGTTTGTCGAGATGTTTAGGGCACTATCGAGGTATTCTGTGGGGATATTGGAATCCAAGATATTTAGATAGAGGACTAGAGTCCTATATGACATCAAACTATCTATTTGGATAGAAATGAGACTCTTGATGAAATTCATCTTAATCTAAATAGTGTGAGTTATGACAGATATTATCCTTGTAAATGATAGAGTCCCATGAAGTAAGACTTCTAGGGGAAGTTTATAAAAGTGAGGCACCCCCGTGGGTATAAGGTATGTTTTTATGCTTTTACTTGTGAGTTTAAGCACTGTATTGATATCTATGAGAGATAAGTTTTACTGACTTGATCGTCGGAGTGCCCCCGGGTAGACGAACCACCGCGATATTCTCATCTTCTTGTTGGCAGGTGTTCGGGCTTAATCTACCGCGTGCTCTCCAGCTAAGTTCTTTGTTTAGTTATGTGATTAAAAATCAACGCCCACAGTTTGTGTCTAAATCTGCATACTAGATTCAGGTTGTTTGCCTTTAGGTGTTGGTGAGTTTTAGTGCAAATTTCAAAGGGAAAAAGATTGTTTAATTTGCCATGGTTTTGCAACATATTTTTTTTTAAAGTTTTCAAGTTATTCGCAATTAAATTGGATTCTCCTTTTTTTTGAAATTATTTCTAGATTTTCTTCGTTTAGTTCAATTTTCAAAATTTTTTTATTAAAATTTAATTTGGTGAAAAAAATAAAATAATTATATTATTTTTATGTAACTTTATATTTTGAGAGGGTAGAAATAATTTTTCAAAATTTTAAAATATATTTTTAATGTTTATTTTTGTCAAATTAATTTATATATATATTTTAAAAAATCTGAAAATAGTTTTAGAAAATCAAACCAAACATTTTTCTTATTTATAATTTTATCTATTTTATAGTAAATCGAATTTAAATTTTCAAAGATTGATTTCAAATTCTTTTAAAAGGGAATTACATGTAGGTGTGTAGCTTGCTTTTCGTGCTCTTTTTGGATATGATCAGCCTTATAGTTTGGATTCTCGTGGTTCTGAATCTGATTTCACAAGTGAAATGTGAAATAGATAAATACAAATGAGTCCAAATCCGAAAATTTTTTTGGAAAAAATAATTTTGAATCAAAAGCCAAAAATGGACTGTTTTGCCAGATTTTAAAGTCGTCACCTAAATATTTTTGAAAAATTTAGAAAACCCGTGACTCATGCCAAAAGGTCTTTAGTCCGTCATCACCAAAGTGTCCCGGCTTGGGAACCTAGGTGTGAGAGGGGAAGGTCATTAATTGAGCACCTCACTCACCTTATTAAAGATCGGCATCTACTATTCATGATGTGATTCTTATTTACATTATATGCTCTTGTTTCAGTTATTAGGCTAATTTTATTAAGTGATGCACATAGGAATAGACCAATTCACAAAATTTAGAATGCATTGATTTTATATTTGTTTGGAAAAAGTGTTTTGAATACATGTCACTTGAAAAAGCGAGCTCGTATTTTACATTAATCAAATTATTCAAACTTAAGTAAAAGGGCCTTCATCTGCAGACATTCAAACAAGTATATCACTTAAGCATGTAGGCTCATGGAATATATGTTTGATATGGCAACACAAACATAAGTGCAAAATGCTAAAGCAATAAACGCTTACCTAATACTCCAAGGCACGCCGAAAGAAATAAAATAGTTAGAAAAAATGCATGATCCTAACGATACAAAATGACTAATGCAACACATACATTATGTAACTAATAAGCTCGGCTACTAACCTGACATATGAACCAATTCAAGGCATGCGATAAATCACGTATTCAAGCAATGATTTTGAATTTTAACAATTGATTAGTATGATGAGTTGAACCTCACGAATGAGTGCATGTCATGGAAGATGCTAAGTAAATATGATGCTACCATTATAAGCGGGTAAATAAAAGGGAGAAAGAAATGGGGGTTGGAAGACATACACAATTATTACACATTTTGCCCTTGTGCAAGAGGGTTCGAATGAGTATCCGAATTAAACTAATTATTACAAATCCGAATAACAACTAAAAAATAAACTAGCTATCTAAATTAATTAGCTATAACAATTATAAATAAATAATAATAATAATTACAATCATATTAACTACAACAATAATAATTAATTACAACAATAATGGGAAGATTAATGTACAACATTGATATAAACAAAGATACACAAGGATTGCATGCACGTGACGGTTTTTAGAAACAACTCTGTCGGCCTCCCTGGGAATCTGCCTTGTTTCACTTTCAGTCACTGCCCTCTGTTTTTGCAAAAACACTCTGCTTACCAAACATTAGAGCCCGGCCGACCCCCAATGAGGCTCGGCCGGGTCCAAACAAGGCCAGTCGTGCCCTATGTTTTTGTGCTCTGAGGTGAAAACAGTACAGACAAAGCAGCTTAAGCCCTATTTGTCCCTTCTGCTTTGCTTTGTTATGTGGAAGTTCAAGAGAAGAGCGAATTCGATTCCAAAATCATCAACAAGCACATGTTGATGGCTTGATGATTTCGAACACAATTTGGTCTAAAATTTAATGAATGCAATGAAGATGACCATCCCCCCCTCTCATTATGGAGGCTCAAAGAGGGAGACAGACACACATCAAGTTTCATCAACATATTGAATCAATAAGTGACAATTCTCGATGCGATAGACTTGGCATAACGTCCGGCCAAATGCAACCAATTCTAAACATTTTTTTTACTTCGGTTTCGTCTTACTTCATAGCTCACACCCTTGTTTTTACATTCTTTTCTTTGACTTTTAAACTGTTTTTTCGGAGTTTAAAAAGGGCTAAAAAAATATGGTTTGAAGTTTCAAAAGTGAAGGGGTTAGCCACCTCTCCTTGTTCTTGTTTACTAGTTCAGTGTCTTCTTGCTTTTACTATCTTTTTGTGCTCCTTAAGACACTGTTAGCTACTATTTTCTTGTGCTTTAGGGGCTGCTTAGGCATGTTTTATTTCATTTAGTTGGTTCATGCTTTGAATACTTTACTTGTTGTGTTGTAAGTCCTCATGGCTTCGGTTGTTTAGTCCTTAGATACCGAGCCATTTGAGTTGATAGCCTTCTTTACCTTTCTTCCATGTAGAGAGTCTCACTTTTCTAATAAACTAATTTTGCATAATCATTTCTGCAACCTACTGCTTTTCTTGGTTTTCCTTTTCTTTGAACGTTGTTTCAACCGAGTGTTGTTTAAACACGAGAAAGACACCTACAATGCTAAATGGTTTAATCTCATCAGAGGTTCATTATCAAGGCATTACGTCTTTCTAATGTCGAAAACAATTTCTCGTTTGACGCTTCTTTCCTTTTAGTGGACGAAACTTTCATTATTGGACAAATTGATTAAGTAATGGAAAGGTAAATCAAAAAAGGACTAATCAAATGGTGTTAATCCTTTGTACCTTTGGTAGCTATTCAACCCAAGTTTCAACACTTGAAAAGGATCCAAAACAGCACAAGAACACAAAAAATAGATAAAGATAAATCGAAATGAAAGCAAAAACAAAGGTGACAAGCTTATACCTTTTGAAGAGAACAAACTTCGTTTGCAAATCAAACTCAATCCTAGCACTTTCAAGGTTGAATTATGATTCTTAAGGCTTAACCAAGGCTCTAAGGTTAAGGTTTGAAGGTGTGTATGGTGTATAGATATAGCTCAAGGATGGTAAGCTTGCTCAAAGATGGCTTGGCAAGGAAGAAGAAGCTCTCAAATGAGTGTATGGGCTCTTTGGAAATTTTTCAACTCTCAAAATAAAGATATGACCTCGTATTTATAGAATTTAAGCAAAATAGATAAAAAAAAAAATATCTTCAAAAATAGACAGTTGGCGGGCTCTCGCCTAGAACAGTGTTTCTCGCCAACAAGGCACGGCCGGCTCCCAATGAGGCACGACCGGGCCCCAATGTGCTCCCTTGTTCCTCTGCTTCAAGCTTAGTGTAGGGTGGCACAATATTCAAAAAAGGGACCTCTGAGGTAAGAAGAGTGTAAATATGAAGGTTTTAGGATTGTTTTAGAGCTTAACCTTGGATTCCTTTGTTGAGAATTTGAATCATATGCAATGTAACTTTCATCATTGAGTGCACAGGACAAAGCGCTCAAGTCTTGCGAGCGGTCAAAAATGGGGTGTCTACAGTTGTCCCTCTTTGATAGAGCTCAAAATCATGAAATGATGTGAGCGAATGTCAAAGCCCAAAGATGACCCATTTGAAGAGGCCGTAAGACTTGAGCAGGAAAATAGGTCAAAATACAGTTGAACCCAAGGGTTGCCTACGTATCCCTTTACAAGAAATCAAACCTGCGTAGTTCAAGGAAAAAAAGTAAGATGATATGCAGAGAATAACTTATGATCATGTAATGAAACATTTGAATAAAAATAACAAGCAATGAAACAATGCAATCAAAACAAGAATGCAACGTTGAACGAAAGCATAACTTAAAGTGCAACAAATCCAGCTGTGTCTCACATGGAAAGAAGTGAGTAAATAAACATGTCTCACATGAAAGAGACAAAGAAAGTACAAACCAAACTACGTCTTACGTAGAAAGGATGTAAGAAAAAGCAGGTCTAACTATGTCTCACGGAGGAAGGGTGAAAAGCTTCATGCCAAATTGCGTCTCACGCAGAGGGGGTGGAGGATGGTGTGGACACCAGGCGCACCTGATGTTTTTAACCAAGGAGAAACACAACCTGACGCATCGCACGCGAAAGGAGGACAAGATGGTGTGAACACCAGGCGCACATGATGTCTTTAACCGAGGAAAACAAAACCTGATGCGTCTCACACGAAAGGAGGAAAGATGGTGTGAACACTAGGCGCACCTGATGTTTTTAACCGAGAAAAACAACTCTGAGCGCGTCTCACTCAAAATGAGGAAAGATGGTGTGAACACCAAGCGCACTTGATGTTTTTAACCGAGGAAACAAAAATCCTAACGCGTCTTATGCGAAAGGGGGAAACTGGATCAACAAAAAGGCAAACAATTTTAGCATAGAGCGAGATTCTCTCATTCTCGGAAAGGCCTTGGGGAATGAGACCCACAGAGGTAACCCAAATCAAGGTACTAAGCACAAACACGAATCAAGGTACAAAACGTAAACACGAATTTAACGAAGCTTCAAATATGAATTTTAACAAACTTAAACATAGATACATAAAATCAAAACAATACTTGAATTAACAATCAATTTTGCCCGTTTTCCTTTTGAAAGCAGGCTAATTTGGAAATAACACATTGTGAATGCAAACCGAGGTTGCCCAAAACTAAAAGAAACAAAATAAGAAAACTAGGTTGCATTAGGGATAGGTTGGGTTAAAACGAAGCACGATCGGGCTTAAATAGAGCTAGCTGGGTCGCGACAGCAGCAGCGGGGCAGATCGGTCATTTCGCGAGCCACAGTTGTTTTAAACAAAACCCAACCCTTATTTCTACACACACACCTATCTGAAACTCCCTCTCCTCTCTCTCTAACCTTTCTCTCTCTCTAGATTTTCCCTCTTCTCACATTAGCCAACATCCCTCGCGAATTTTTTTCGTAAAACCCTTCTACCCCTTTATATTTTGAGCCAAAGAAAAATTGATTTGGTTGAGTTTTGGGATTTTCTTGTTGTTTTCCTTGATTTCTCACATACTTATTTAGGTTTTACACACCCTCTTTTGTTTTTTTTTCTTCTTCTATTTGTTTTCTCTCTCATAGGGTTTGGGAATTTTGGGGTTTTCACTCAATCTCACTTACCCACTCACTTTTCTTCATATTTTCTTATTTTCTCTCTATGGTTAGTGGCGAGGTTCCCATCCCTGACCCCGTTGAGGATATTGGTGCCATCCTTGATGAGGACATAGAGGCTGAGGACGTTCTTCCGTCTGTTCCTGAGCCTGAGTTACCGTCCCTTGTCGATAAGCCTTTCGATGCAGCCACCTACCAGCCCTGCACACACGCTCCAACCCCTAGCGGTATCTTGCGATTCGAGGGCCTTATCCGAGGGATCGACGAGGACATTCTGCTACGCCATCCGCGGAGCACTTATTCACACGGCTCTATGGTAAATAGCCTTTGCCTTTACTTGTTTTTTTTTTTTTTTTTTTTTTTTTGAACACTGTTTGAATCTTGTAAACAACTCCTTCATTTCCCTTTAATGCAAATACTAACAACATTCCCAACCTACAGGTGATAACCAGGAGGAATGGCGGCTATGGATTCATATCTGACCCCCAACACTGGTATGAGAGGCTTCCTGCGGAGGTTTGCACATTGGTCGACATTGTCGACTTTGGGCCTTTCTGTTTAGGGTTCATATAGATGACGGTTGAGCCACTGCTCTACGAGGCCATGGTGAAGAGGTGATAGGACACCCTAGACTCATTCCACTTCTCATCGATCGAGGAGTTGACTCTGACCCCGTACGATTTCTCGATGCTCATCGGCCTGCTAGTAGGGGTTGGTGGCCCTATCTCGTTCGATCCTAATATGACGCAGTGAAGAGCTGCACAGCGCCAGCTTCTTAGGGTGATCCTAGACACTACTGGCCATGGGATGGTACGATACAGCTAGTTCCTGAATTACTTCTTCAGCCTTCAGCCAGCTTGTCACGACCCGAACCCGCCCCCATGGGTTAAGGACGTAACCGGCCAGTAATCCTAAGATTACCTACGGCCTCAGACCAAAACAGACTTAACACATCAGAGTAAAGGGGCCAAAAGGGAAGCAAAATTTAAAACTTTGTCCATAGAGCCGTTCTTATATGCACATCATAACATTCCATACCAACTCATGTTAATAACTCACGTCAGAAATGTAGTTGCATAAAATTCTATACAGACAGGATCGTCCAACTAAGTCAACCCATGAAACTATATACAGACATAATCAAAAACTTCGCCACCATGACAAGATATAAATACATAACGGAAGGGCGAAGACGGGTCTCGTGCGTGAGACGCAAGGGCTGACTCTCCAAAAACCTCTGTTGTTCCTCACAGACTTCACTGGGGCTGGGTTTGGACTTCTTCGGGCTCACCTACAAACACATGAATGAGCGTGAGCGATAGCCCAGTGAATAATATCAAATACAGAAATTACGTAAACAATGTAGAACAACAGGTTCCAAACGGCCTTAGGCCCAATTCCTATTTCTACTTAACAGATATATAAGTATACGAAATTCAAATCAAGTGACTGTAGTTCCAACCATTCTGGCCTTTGGCCCACTCAGATTTCCATTCATGTCAAAACGGCCTTCGGCCCATTCATTTATGTCAAAACGGCCTTTGCCTTCGGCCCATTTATTTATGTCAAAACGGCCTTCGGCCCATTTATTTCTATCAAAACGGCCTTTGGCCCATTCATTTCTGTCAAAACGGCCTTCGGCCCATTCATTTCTGTCAAAACGGCCTTCGGCCCATTCATTCATGTCAAAACGGCTTTCGGCCTACTCATTCATGTCAAAACGGCCTTTGGCCCACTCACATGTGTCAAAACGACCTTTGGTCCATTCATTTACATCAAAACGACCTTTGGTCCATTCATTTATTTCAAAACGACCTTTGGTCCATTCATTCACATCAAAACGACCTTTGGTCCATTCATTCACATCAAAACGACCTTTGGTCCAATCATTCATTTCAAAACGACCTTTGGTCCATTCATTCATCCATATCAGACTTACGTCCACAAACCCAATTAGCAATTCATAAAGCTTAAAAGGGAGTAAACAATTGGACATTCGCAAGCATTCAAATATTGATATTACTCACAGTGGTTGGCTTGTGGATTCGCCCTGGAACTTGACCCTACACATTCCATGAACACAAAAGGGGTCATTAACAATTCAATCCGTTCCTTAATTCACATATTCCTCTTTTAGGCTTTATTCTTATCTCATTAGCTCATTTACAATGCTTAACATAAGCCTAAGAATGCTTGCAAGTGAAAGAGAACGGAAAACAGAACACAAAATGCAAAAACAGGATTTCAGAAAATAGGGTCCCCGCTCGAGCGTGGACTTCCCCCGCTCGAGCGGACCCTTAGGTCTGCAAAAGTACTGGTTGCCTTCAATTCCAGCTCGAGCGTGAACTCGGCCGCTCGAGCGGACTGCCTGTCTACATAGCTCCCCGCTCGAGCGTCAACTTCCCCGCTCGAGCGGGAACCATGTCTGCAGAAAATGCTGGGAGCTCGATTTCTCCGCTCGAGCGTCAGGTTCCCCGCTCGAGCGGACATCAAAATTCTGGGTTTTCCAGATTGTGTTCTTGAGCTCCCTTCAACATTCAAACCGTCATTCCATGCTTTTGGTGGCTCCAATTTCACATATACTTGTACTAACATGGTATAAACACCAAAATACATCTTCATGGAGCCCAATTTCATAAATCAAATACATGCATGGCTCAATTCTATCATACACATTCATGCATTCCAAAGCTCCTATCTTTAATTATTCAACATGCATGCTAATCTTGACTTCATTTTCATTCCAAATAATGCAAATGGTGCTCATTCTCATGGAGCTCAACAAAAACATGCTTGCATGTAAGATTTAACACCTTTATTTCCATGTTTAACTCAATACATGCTAGATTATACATTTTCATGGCAATTCTATGCATGCATGTGCATATAAACTTCAATTTCATCATACTCAACACCATTCATGTTCTTGATCAGATATCCTCTGCGAATCCACATTATTACATACACAAATTCATGAATTAGGTGTTGATCACTCACCTAGGAGCTTCAATCTTCACAACTATGGTTAATTCTTGAGCTAGCCTTCAAGACTCCAAAGCTTCAAGAGCAAACTTAGATGATTTCCCCCTTTCTCTCTCAATTTCGTGTCTCTCACTCTCTCTAGAGAGTTTAATCAGCCAAAGCCACATAAGGGAAGGAATTGAGGGTGTAGTGCCCTTTTACATCAAACCCCACTATTCCAAAATAATAATAATAAACAATTGGGCACTAAATTATCAATTTAATCAACTTAATCTGACCCGAATCAATTTCTAATTAAATTTCACCGTAGGCTCTAAAAATTAAGCCGACCACAATGGCGTAATCAATTTCGGGTTCTGCGGCCGATAAGGCCTCCAATTTAATTTCCGAAGTGGTAAAATCAAACAGATATTCCTACGGTGAACAGATAGAAATTCAAAACCACATATTTTCACATAATGGCATACAAAACCATAACAAACACATAATCACATCTTATTAAGAACCAATTAACATATTACGGGACAGGGGTATTACAGTCTTCCCCCCTTTAGGAAGTTTGGTCCTCCAAACTTAATTCACCTTTAGTCAGGCACAATTCGGAACACTTTTCATTCAACGGCTCCAATCATTCTTAATAGTCATTCACTTAGTCTCAAAATCAAGCAACGCTCTATTCTCAATCAGTCAAAGACTCAACTTTTCCTCCATACAAGACTTGTATGGTGTCACACCAAACTAGAGCGTAGGCTGTAGTTGTAGGCAAAGTCTGCCAACAATGGATAGATCTTTCAAATTCCCTGAAAAATCTACTGCATAAATTTGGAGTATATCTCCCAGAAATCTAACAGTCCTTCCTGATCGTACATCAATTTGCGGATGGAAAACAGCGCCGAATCATAATTCAGTTTAGTATCAAATTCATAATTTGTCCCGATCATATACAGAAATCATAAGTCATGATTAAGTTTACGTGATACATCCATTAGCATTAACAGAACAGAACGGAACAGAATAGAACAGAACATATACACGTGAGGTTACGAATAACCAGTTCCATAAGGGAACCTCCGGGTTCGGGTAACATAACAGAACAGAAGCTGAGCCCCCATTGCCTCTTGGAGGCTTTTCAGAATTCAAACACATTTTAGAATTTCTGTCTAAACAATAGATACTGGGACCCCAGGTAAACGAGCGATCTTATCGATGTAAACAGTGGCTAGTCTACAAGCATCATACAAAATTTTTATAGGGAGAAATGGGCAACTTCAATAATTTTACCTACAATAGCCCAAATGGGACTTATACCTTGGGTGCTCAAGGTAGCCCCACAACGAAATTCGTAGCCACATATTCCCATTTCCATTCCAAAATGGAGAGAGGTTGAAGTAGTCCCGCCACTATCTGAAATTCAACTTCGACCTGTTGTCACCGAAAAATATTTAGACATATTCACCAACTGCCTTCTTCAAGGTAGGTCACCAACATATTTATTTCAATGTCAGCTAACTTTATCACAGAAGTTCGGTCTATTCCGTGTCACAAAAGTTCAATTCATTCTTCAATAATTCTCCAATTCACGATCTGATTCGGTATTTAGTCCAGTGACTCATCACAATTATCCAAGGTCAATTAAAAGTCTTCAGGAATATAAGGTGGATCCAGATACTATTTCTCGAATCAACAAAGGTAGTATCGAAGTAATTACCCATACAACGCACATAGTCCGTATATCCCCATAATACTGATTGTAAGATATAATAACATCGAAGCAGTCAATTTCTAACACAATACACGTGTTCTCAATTTATTCAACAGGTTACGGTCTACAACTCAGTTCGATATTCAATTTCCTGCTCCATCGAGTCTTTCCACACTATTTCATAGTCGCCAAAGCAGAAGGTAATTCATATATTAATCCCCATGATGTCAAAGATAATATCAAAATAGTTAGTCACATGTTAGACCCAATTTACACATCCTCAGAGCCCCAATCACAGAATATAATGGCACTGAGCAGTTATTCACAAGACGTACTGAATTCGCACATGTCCGGATAATCAGGGTTTTTCAAAGCTTTTTGGATGTTAATAACATCTACATAATACCAAGGGATGACATTCCGAACAAAACAAAGGAATAATCGTCTCGGAATCGAAGCACACCCGTTCGCGACCGTCGGTGGCCGATTCCAGATTGATTATTCAAACCCACCCGTACGAAATCGTCGGTGGCAAAGGGTATCTCAATCAAAGGTGCTACATAGGTTTAACGTCCCCTAGCACGAAAGGACACTCTAAGAATGTCATCAAAGCAACACAACACCATTCACTATAACCTGATTTTCCTAAAATCTGGTAACACTGAAGCAACCACTCTCCCTTACAAAACATGTTCTGATCAGTCTAAGACAAATGTTCAGTACTGCTCGAAATCAAATCAATCTACCGTCATCGGTTCCCACAACGTCAATCAAACAAAATGGAACAACACTCCTTACAACACCTAATCACGGGGTTCGTACAATTCGGTTCATTTTTAACACATATGTCCTCAATAGTTGGGGATTGGTTCTCAACGGTGTTCATAGTTAGATCAATCGATTGACAGCCCACAAAAGGTCTTTCAAATAAGTCAAGTATCCCAAATGAATTCAAGTTTTGGGCCTATCAGTTTTTCTGCCAAGAATAATCTGGCTATTTATTTATAGACAATTCTTAACCCCCTTTTTCAGAATCAACTTAGATAGAGGTTCTTATCAATCAACCCAAGCAAAGGTCTTGTCAGATTAGACCAAACAAGGGCTCCATCAAATTATATCAAATGAGGGTTCCATCGGAACAATATCAGGCAAAGGTTCTATTGGATCAAGTCAAATAGAAGTTTTCTCAAATAGGGTACATTTGATTCTGTAAAGCTCACTTCGTTTGCTTAGGCACATGGCTGATAGTTTCACAATTGCCCTAAGTTCATCAGTTCTCAAAGTCATATCAGAATTATTCATCACAACTGTTCATACCAAAGCATTTCAAGTCATGTACAATATGGCATCGACTACATAAATTCGGGGGTAGTTGCATAAACGTGCAGTTATTCTGATCAGGAGGTATGTACCATAATTAATACAGCAATTCCCAAACAAGTCTTATATACGAGAACATGGTGCACAGTAGCGCATTAAACAGAGTTCCTCGGTTGTACATAAGATAGGGTCTGTCACGCAAAAGTTCCAAATTAGTTACAAAATGTAGGTTTATGAGTCGAGCCCAGTATAGTCACATAATCCAGTCAATTTTCTACCAATCAAAATGCATAGTCTCGTAACTTGCAGAGTTTATTATTTGGGGTGCTCAACTCAATTACACAATCACAAAGTCACAATTCCTGTGGTTTAGTCATTGAAGACAGTAACATAGCAAATCAACCTGAGCATAGGTTTAGATATACATGTGCATGTACAGGGTCAATCAATATCCCAAAACGTATTTCACAAATTTCCCAAACGGGGCATATACCTCCAATGAATACAGTCTCGATCATGTGGGTCTAACCAATCTAGATACACATGCGGCAGATATGAAATATATGCCGATCCGAATCAAATAATATCCCAAGCGAAAATGTACAAACGTACTAATCCAGAATCAATCAACACATGAGCATTCATTTGTAAACAATATAGATACCTGGGATAATGGTTACAACATTTTGAGTGCTTTCTGGGATGAGTGTGATTACTCCATCCTGAGTAGCGATTCCTACCACTGGTACGGATTTAGCCAAGGTAGAGGATTCATTCACATTTCGTTCAATCCGGGGACAGTTCCTTGCCGTATGGTCCATTTTACCATATCTATAACGAGCCCCAGAAGTCCGATAACAACTCCTCGGTGTTTCTCACACTGGTGGTGGCAGAGGTTCTTGCCGTAGCGGCAACTGACACTGCTGTCTCAAGATCTCTGCCAATTCCTGTACTACTCTTTCCGGACTATCAAGTCGGGCTGTGGAAGAACCTTCCAACCCGTATGCCCTTAATTTGCCCATACTCTACACAAATTCTTATCAAACTTCACCAAATACTGGGATGCCCAATACGAAATTAAACACAAAATCACATGAGTGCATTTGCACATAGGCACATTGTTATATTCTCCTTTCACATATCGTACGCAATTAATCACTTACGTAACAGATAATTGCATATTTATCAAATATCGCATGCTGAACATTTACTAAGTAATTATATACTCAAATCATGTTCATATTTCAAATAGACACCCGTAGGCAGAATTGAATGCACATAAACAACTTTTCATGTACGTGCATTATAACAAAACAAACTTGTTGTACACATTAGTGTAACAATTTATATCTCATATTTGAATCATGTGTGGTACTTCTTTTAGCGTGACATATCATGTTGGTCAAGCATATCAACATGTCTCATACATAGGCCACGGTATTATTTCCCCCGGGCGAGGGCCTGTGCCACGGTATTATTTCCCCCGGGCTAGGGCTTCATGACCATAAGCCACAGTATTATATCCCCTGGGCGAGGGCCTCCGCTAAGGATACCACAATTATGTTCAAGGAGAATTTAGGAAATCATTCATTTATATCAAACATAGCTCTATACTTAATACAGAGATTCACAAGTATGCATACACCAGAGAGCATACGTATTCCAAAGGTTTACTATGCAAGCAATTTACAAATTATAGCACATGACTGTTCATACCGAAACACTTAAACATATTCTTGATGCTTTCAGATTTATATTTATCACGTGAATGCATCCTAGATCTTTTCTAGACGCTTATTGCTCTTTTGGACAAGTGTGTGAGTTATTAACTCGTGCTCTGATACCACTCTGTCACGACCCGAACCCGCCCCCATGGGTTAAGGACGTAACCGGCCAGTAATCCTAAGATTACCTACGGCCTCAGACCAAAACAGACTTAACACATCAGAGTAAAGGGGCCAAAAGGGAAGCAAAATTTAAAACTTTGTCCATAGAGCCGTTCTTATATGCACATCATAACATTCCATACCAACTCATGTTAATAACTCACGTCAGAAATGTAGTTGCATAAAATTCTATACAGACAGGATCGTCCAACTAAGTCAACCCATGAAACTATATACAGACATAATCAAAAACTTCGCCACCATGACAAGATATAAATACATAACGGAAGGGCGAAGACGGGTCTCGTGCGTGAGACGCAAGGGCTGACTCTCCAAAAACCTCTGTTGTTCCTCACAGACTTCACTGGGGCTGGGTTTGGACTTCTCCGGGCTCACCTACAAACACATGAATGAGCGTGAGCGATAGCCCAGTGAATAATATCAAATACAGAAATTACGTAAACAATGTAGAACAACAGGTTCCAAACGGCCTTAGGCCCAATTCTTATTTCTACTTAACAGATATATAAGTATACGAAATTCAAATCAAGTGACTGTAGTTCCAACCATTCTGGCCTTTGGCCCACTCAGATTTCCATTCATGTCAAAACGGCCTTCGGCCCATTCATTTATGTCAAAACGGCCTTTGCCTTCGGCCCATTCATTTATGTCAAAACGGCCTTCGGCCCATTTATTTCTGTCAAAACGGCCTTTGGCCCATTCATTTCTGTCAAAACGGCCTTCGGCCCATTCATTTCTGTCAAAACGGCCTTCGACCCATTCATTCATGTCAAAACGGCTTTCGGCCTACTCATTCATGTCAAAACGGCCTTTGGCCCACTCACATGTGTCAAAACGACCTTTGGTCCATTCATTTACATCAAAACGACCTTTGGTCCATTCATTTATTTCAAAACGACCTTTGGTCCATTCATTCACATCAAAACGACCTTTGGTCCATTCATTCACATCAAAACGACCTTTGGTCCATTCATTCACATCAAAACGACCTTTGGTCCAATCATTCATTTCAAAACGACCTTTGGTCCATTCATTCATCCATATCAGACTTACGTCCACAAACCCAATTAGCAATTCATAAAGCTTAAAAGGGAGTAAACAATTGGACATTCGCAAGCATTCAAATATTGATATTACTCACAGTGGTTGGCTTGTGGATTCGCCCTGGAACTTGACCCTACACATTCCATGAACACAAAAGGGGTCATTAACAATTCAATCCGTTCCTTAATTCACATATTCCTCTTTTAGGCTTTATTCTTATCTCATTAGCTCATTTACAATGCTTAACATAAGCCTAAGAATGCTTGCAAGTGAAAGAGAACGGAAAACAGAACACAAAATGCAAAAACAGGATTTCAGAAAATAGGGTCCCCGCTCGAGCGTGGACTTCCCCCGCTCGAGCGGACCCTTAGATCTGCAAAAGTACTGGTTGCCTTCAATTCCAGCTCGAGCGTGAACTCGGCCGCTCGAGCGGACTGCCTGTCTACATAGCTCCCCGCTCGAGCGTCAACTTCCCCGCTCGAGCGGGAACCATGTCTGCAGAAAATGCTGGGAGCTCGATTTCTCCGCTCGAGCGTCAGGTTCCCCGCTCGAGCGGACATCAAAATTCTGGGTTTTCCAGATTGTGTTCTTGAGCTCCCTTCAACATTCAAACCGTCATTCCATGCTTTTGGTGGCTCCAATTTCACATATACTTGTACTAACATGGTATAAACACCAAAATACATCTTCATGGAGCCCAATTTCATAAATCAAATACATGCATGGCTCAATTCTATCATACACATTCATGCATTCCAAAGCTCCTATCTTTAATTATTCAACATGCATGCTAATCTTGACTTCATTTTCATTCCAAATAATGCAAATGGTGCTCATTCTCATGGAGCTCAACAAAAACATGCTTGCATGTAAGATTTAACACCTTTATTTCCATGTTTAACTCAATACATGCTAGATTATACATTTTCATGGCAATTCTATGCATGCATGTGCATATAAACTTCAATTTCATCATACTCAACACCATTCATGTTCTTGATCAGATATCCTCTGCGAATCCACATTATTACATACACAAATTCATGAATTAGGTGTTGATCACTCACCTAGGAGCTTCAATCTTCACAACTATGGTTAATTCTTGAGCTAGCCTTCAAGACTCCAAAGCTTCAAGAGCAAACTTAGATGATTTCCCCCTTTCTCTCTCAATTTCGTGTCTCTCACTCTCTCTAGAGAGTTTAATCAGCCAAAGCCACATAAGGGAAGGAATTGAGGGTGTAGTGCCCTTTTACATCAAACCCCACTATTCCAAAATAATAATAATAAACAATTGGGCACTAAATTATCAATTTAATCAACTTAATCTGACCCGAATCAATTTCTAATTAAATTTCACCGTAGGCTCTAAAAATTATGCCGACCACAATGGCGTAATCAATTTCGGGTTCTGCGGCCGATAAGGCCTCCAATTTAATTTCCGAAGTGGTAAAATCAAACAGATATTCCTACGGTGAACAGATAGAAATTCAAAACCACATATTTTCACATAATGGCATACAAAACCATAACAAACACATAATCACATCTTATTAAGAACCAATTAACATATTACGGGACAGGGGTATTACAGTCTTCCCCCCTTTAGGAAGTTTGGTCCTCCAAACTTAATTCACCTTTAGTCAGGCACAATTCGGAACACTTTTCATTCAACGGCTCCAATCATTCTTAATAGTCATTCACTTAGTCTCAAAATCAAGCAACGCTCTATTCTCAATCAGTCAAAGACTCAACTTTTCCTCCATACAAGACTTGTATGGTGTCACACCAAACTAGAGCGTAGGCTGTAGTTGTAGGCAAAGTCTGCCAACAATGGATAGATCTTTCAAATTCCCTGAAAAATCTACTGCATAAATTTGGAGTATATCTCCCAGAAATCTAACAGTCCTTCCTGATCGTACATCAATTTGCGGATGGAAAACAGCGCCGAATCATAATTCAGTTTAGTATCAAATTCATAATTTGTCCCGATCATATACAGAAATCATAAGTCATGATTAAGTTTACGTGATACATCCATTAGCATTAACAGAACAGAACGGAACAGAATAGAACAGAACATATACACGTGAGGTTACGAATAACCAGTTCCATAAGGGAACCTCCGGGTTCGGGTAACATAACAGAACAGAAGCTGAGCCCCCATTGCCTCTTGGAGGCTTTTCAGAATTCAAACACATTTTAGAATTTCTGTCTAAACAATAGATACTGGGACCCCAGGTAAACGAGCGATCTTATCGATGTAAACAGTGGCTAGTCTACAAGCATCATACAAAATTTTTATAGGGAGAAATGGGCAACTTCAATAATTTTACCTACAATAGCCCAAATGGGACTTATACCTTGGGTGCTCAAGGTAGCCCCACAACGAAATTCGTAGCCACATATTCCCATTTCCATTCCAAAATGGAGAGAGGTTGAAGTAGTCCCGCCACTATCTGAAATTCAACTTCGACCTGTTGTCACCGAAAAATATTTAGACATATTCACCAACTGCCTTCTTCAAGGTAGGTCACCAACATATTTATTTCAATGTCAGCTAACTTTATCACAGAAGTTCGGTCTATTCCGTGTCACAAAAGTTCAATTCATTCTTCAATAATTCTCCAATTCACGATCTGATTCGGTATTTAGTCCAGTGACTCATCACAATTATCCAAGGTCAATTAAAAGTCTTCAGGAATATAAGGTGGATCCAGATACTATTTCTCGAATCAACAAAGGTAGTATCGAAGTAATTACCCATACAACGCACATAGTCCGTATATCCCCATAATACTGATTGTAAGATATAATAACATCGAAGCAGTCAATTTCTAACACAATACACGTGTTCTCAATTTATTCAACAGGTTACGGTCTACAACTCAGTTCGATATTCAATTTCCTGCTCCATCGAGTCTTTCCACACTATTTCATAGTCGCCAAAGCAGAAGGTAATTCATATATTAATCCCCATGATGTCAAAGATAATATCAAAATAGTTAGTCACATGTTAGACCCAATTTACACATCCTCAGAGCCCCAATCACAGAATATAATGGCACTGAGCAGTTATTCACAAGACGTACTGAATTCGCACATGTCCGGATAATCAGGGTTTTTCAAAGCTTTTTGGATGTTAATAACATCTACATAATACCAAGGGATGACATTCCGAACAAAACAAAGGAATAATCGTCTCGGAATCGAAGCACACCCGTTCGCGACTGTCGGTGGCCGATTCCAGATTGATTATTCAAACCCACCCGTACGAAATCGTCGGTGGCAAAGGGTATCTCAATCAAAGGTGCTACATAGGTTTAACGTCCCCTAGCACGAAAGGACACTCTAAGAATGTCATCAAAGCAACACAACACCATTCACTATAACCTGATTTTCCTAAAATCTGGTAACACTGAAGCAACCACTCTCCCTTACAAAACATGTTCTGATCAGTCTAAGACAAATGTTCAGTACTGCTCGAAATCAAATCAATCTACCGTCATCGGTTCCCACAACGTCAATCAAACAAAATGGAACAACACTCCTTACAACACCTAATCACGGGGTTCGTACAATTCGGTTCATTTTTAACACATATGTCCTCAATAGTTGGGGATTGGTTCTCAACGGTGTTCATAGTTAGATCAATCGATTGACAGCCCACAAAAGGTCTTTCAAATAAGTCAAGTATCCCAAATGAATTCAAGTTTTGGGCCTATCAGTTTTTCTGCCAAGAATAATCTGGCTATTTATTTATAGACAATTCTTAACCCCCTTTTTCAGAATCAACTTAGATAGAGGTTCTTATCAATCAACCCAAGCAAAGGTCTTGTCAGATTAGACCAAACAAGGGCTCCATCAAATTATATCAAATGAGGGTTCCATCGGAACAATATCAGGCAAAGGTTCTATTGGATCAAGTCAAATAGAAGTTTTCTCAAATAGGGTACATTTGATTCTGTAAAGCTCACTTCGTTTGCTTAGGCACATGGCTGATAGTTTCACAATTGCCCTAAGTTCATCAGTTCTCAAAGTCATATCAGAATTATTCATCACAACTGTTCATACCAAAGCATTTCAAGTCATGTACAATATGGCATCGACTACATAAATTCGGGGGTAGTTGCATAAACGTGCAGTTATTCTGATCAGGAGGTATGTACCATAATTAATACAGCAATTCCCAAACAAGTCTTATATACGAGAACATGGTGCACAGTAGCGCATTAAACAGAGTTCCTCGGTTGTACATAAGATAGGGTCTGTCACGCAAAAGTTCCAAATTAGTTACAAAATGTAGGTTTATGAGTCGAGCCCAGTATAGTCACATAATCCAGTCAATTTTCTACCAATCAAAATGCATAGTCTCGTAACTTGCAGAGTTTATTATTTGGGGTGCTCAACTCAATTACACAATCACAAAGTCACAATTCCTGTGGTTTAGTCATTGAAGACAGTAACATAGCAAATCAACCTGAGCATAGGTTTAGATATACATGTGCATGTACAGGGTCAATCAATATCCCAAAACGTATTTCACAAATTTCCCAAACGGGGCATATACCTCCAATGAATACAGTCTCGATCATGTGGGTCTAACCAATCTAGATACACATGCGGCAGATATGAAATATATGCCGATCCGAATCAAATAATATCCCAAGCGAAAATGTACAAACGTACTAATCCAGAATCAATCAACACATGAGCATTCATTTGTAAACAATATAGATACCTGGGATAATGGTTACAACATTTTGAGTGCTTTCTGGGATGAGTGTGATTACTCCATCCTGAGTAGCGATTCCTACCACTGGTACGGATTTAGCCAAGGTAGAGGATTCATTCACATTTCGTTCAATCCGGGGACAGTTCCTTGCCGTATGGTCCATTTTACCATATCTATAACGAGCCCCAGAAGTCCGATAACAACTCCTCGGTGTTTCTCACACTGGTGGTGGCAGAGGTTCTTGCCGTAGCGGCAACTGACACTGCTGTCTCAAGATCTCTGCCAATTCCTGTACTACTCTTTCCGGACTATCAAGTCGGGCTGTGGAAGAACCTTCCAACCCGTATGCCCTTAATTTGCCCATACTCTACACAAATTCTTATCAAACTTCACCAAATACTGGGATGCCCAATACGAAATTAAACACAAAATCACATGAGTGCATTTGCACATAGGCACATTGCTATATTCTCCTTTCACATATCGTACGCAATTAATCACTTACGTAACAGATAATTGCATATTTATCAAATATCGCATGCTGAACATTTACTAAGTAATTATATACTCAAATCATGTTCATATTTCAAATAGACACCCGTAGGCAGAATTGAATGCACATAAACAACTTTTCATGTACGTGCATTATAACAAAACAAACTTGTTGTACACATTAGTGTAACAATTTATATCTCATATTTGAATCATGTGTGGTACTTCTTTTAGCGTGACATATCATGTTGGTCAAGCATATCAACATGTCTCATACATAGGCCACGGTATTATTTCCCCCGGGCGAGGGCCTGTGCCACGGTATTATTTCCCCCGGGCTAGGGCTTCATGACCATAAGCCACAGTATTATATCCCCTGGGCGAGGGCCTCCGCTAAGGATACCACAATTATGTTCAAGGAGAATTTAGGAAATCATTCATTTATATCAAACATAGCTCTATACTTAATACAGAGATTCACAAGTATGCATACACCAGAGAGCATACGTATTCCAAAGGTTTACTATGCAAGCAATTTACAAATTATAGCACATGACTGTTCATACCGAAACACTTAAACATATTCTTGATGCTTTCAGATTTATATTTATCACGTGAATGCATCCTAGATCTTTTCTAGACGCTTATTGCTCTTTTGGACAAGTGTGTGAGTTATTAACTCGTGCTCTGATACCACTCTGTCACGACCCGAACCCGCCCCCATGGGTTAAGGACGTAACCGGCCAGTAATCCTAAGATTACCTACGGCCTCAGACCAAAACAGACTTAACACATCAGAGTAAAGGGGCCAAAAGGGAAGCAAAATTTAAAACTTTGTCCATAGAGCCGTTCTTATATGCACATCATAACATTCCATACCAACTCATGTTAATAACTCACGTCAGAAATGTAGTTGCATAAAATTCTATACAGACAGGATCGTCCAACTAAGTCAACCCATGAAACTATATACAGACATAATCAAAAACTTCGCCACCATGACAAGATATAAATACATAACGGAAGGGCGAAGACGGGTCTCGTGCGTGAGACGCAAGGGCTGACTCTCCAAAAACCTCTGTTGTTCCTCACAGACTTCACTGGGGCTGGGTTTGGACTTCTCCGGGCTCACCTACAAACACATGAATGAGCGTGAGCGATAGCCCAGTGAATAATATCAAATACAGAAATTACGTAAACAATGTAGAACAACAGGTTCCAAACGGCCTTAGGCCCAATTCCTATTTCTACTTAACAGATATATAAGTATACGAAATTCAAATCAAGTGACTGTAGTTCCAACCATTCTGGCCTTTGGCCCACTCAGATTTCCATTCATGTCAAAACGGCCTTCGGCCCATTCATTTATGTCAAAACGGCCTTTGCCTTCGGCCCATTCATTTATGTCAAAACGGCCTTCGGCCCATTTATTTCTGTCAAAACGGCCTTTGGCCCATTCATTTCTGTCAAAACGGCCTTCGGCCCATTCATTTCTGTCAAAACGGCCTTCGACCCATTCATTCATGTCAAAACGGCTTTCGGCCTACTCATTCATGTCAAAACGGCCTTTGGCCCACTCACATGTGTCAAAACGACCTTTGGTCCATTCATTTACATCAAAACGACCTTTGGTCCATTCATTTATTTCAAAACGACCTTTGGTCCATTCATTCACATCAAAACGACCTTTGGTCCATTCATTCACATCAAAACGACCTTTGGTCCATTCATTCACATCAAAACGACCTTTGGTCCAATCATTCATTTCAAAACGACCTTTGGTCCATTCATTCATCCATATCAGACTTACGTCCACAAACCCAATTAGCAATTCATAAAGCTTAAAAGGGAGTAAACAATTGGACATTCGCAAGCATTCAAATATTGATATTACTCACAGTGGTTGGCTTGTGGATTCGCCCTGGAACTTGACCCTACACATTCCATGAACACAAAAGGGGTCATTAACAATTCAATCCGTTCCTTAATTCACATATTCCTCTTTTAGGCTTTATTCTTATCTCATTAGCTCATTTACAATGCTTAACATAAGCCTAAGAATGCTTGCAAGTGAAAGAGAACGGAAAACAGAACACAAAATGCAAAAACAGGATTTCAGAAAATAGGGTCCCCGCTCGAGCGTGGACTTCCCCCGCTCGAGCGGACCCTTAGGTCTGCAAAAGTACTGGTTGCCTTCAATTCCAGCTCGAGCGTGAACTCGGCCGCTCGAGCGGACTGCCTGTCTACATAGCTCCCCGCTCGAGCGTCAACTTCCCCGCTCGAGCGGGAACCATGTCTGCAGAAAATGCTGGGAGCTCGATTTCTCCGCTCGAGCGTCAGGTTCCCCGCTCGAGCGGACATCAAAATTCTGGGTTTTCCAGATTGTGTTCTTGAGCTCCCTTCAACATTCAAACCGTCATTCCATGCTTTTGGTGGCTCCAATTTCACATATACTTGTACTAACATGGTATAAACACCAAAATACATCTTCATGGAGCCCAATTTCATAAATCAAATACATGCATGGCTCAATTCTATCATACACATTCATGCATTCCAAAGCTCCTATCTTTAATTATTCAACATGCATGCTAATCTTGACTTCATTTTCATTCCAAATAATGCAAATGGTGCTCATTCTCATGGAGCTCAACAAAAACATGCTTGCATGTAAGATTTAACACCTTTATTTCCATGTTTAACTCAATACATGCTAGATTATACATTTTCATGGCAATTCTATGCATGCATGTGCATATAAACTTCAATTTCATCATACTCAACACCATTCATGTTCTTGATCAGATATCCTCTGCGAATCCACATTATTACATACACAAATTCATGAATTAGGTGTTGATCACTCACCTAGGAGCTTCAATCTTCACAACTATGGTTAATTCTTGAGCTAGCCTTCAAGACTCCAAAGCTTCAAGAGCAAACTTAGATGATTTCCCCCTTTCTCTCTCAATTTCGTGTCTCTCACTCTCTCTAGAGAGTTTAATCAGCCAAAGCCACATAAGGGAAGGAATTGAGGGTGTAGTGCCCTTTTACATCAAACCCCACTATTCCAAAATAATAATAATAAACAATTGGGCACTAAATTATCAATTTAATCAACTTAATCTGACCCGAATCAATTTCTAATTAAATTTCACCGTAGGCTCTAAAAATTATGCCGACCACAATGGCGTAATCAATTTCGGGTTCTGCGGCCGATAAGGCCTCCAATTTAATTTCCGAAGTGGTAAAATCAAACAGATATTCCTACGGTGAACAGATAGAAATTCAAAACCACATATTTTCACATAATGGCATACAAAACCATAACAAACACATAATCACATCTTATTAAGAACCAATTAACATATTACGGGACAGGGGTATTACAGTCTTCCCCCCTTTAGGAAGTTTGGTCCTCCAAACTTAATTCACCTTTAGTCAGGCACAATTCGGAACACTTTTCATTCAACGGCTCCAATCATTCTTAATAGTCATTCACTTAGTCTCAAAATCAAGCAACGCTCTATTCTCAATCAGTCAAAGACTCAACTTTTCCTCCATACAAGACTTGTATGGTGTCACACCAAACTAGAGCGTAGGCTGTAGTTGTAGGCAAAGTCTGCCAACAATGGATAGATCTTTCAAATTCCCTGAAAAATCTACTGCATAAATTTGGAGTATATCTCCCAGAAATCTAACAGTCCTTCCTGATCGTACATCAATTTGCGGATGGAAAACAGCGCCGAATCATAATTCAGTTTAGTATCAAATTCATAATTTGTCCCGATCATATACAGAAATCATAAGTCATGATTAAGTTTACGTGATACATCCATTAGCATTAACAGAACAGAACGGAACAGAATAGAACAGAACATATACACGTGAGGTTACGAATAACCAGTTCCATAAGGGAACCTCCGGGTTCGGGTAACATAACAGAACAGAAGCTGAGCCCCCATTGCCTCTTGGAGGCTTTTCAGAATTCAAACACATTTTAGAATTTCTGTCTAAACAATAGATACTGGGACCCCAGGTAAACGAGCGATCTTATCGATGTAAACAGTGGCTAGTCTACAAGCATCATACAAAATTTTTATAGGGAGAAATGGGCAACTTCAATAATTTTACCTACAATAGCCCAAATGGGACTTATACCTTGGGTGCTCAAGGTAGCCCCACAACGAAATTCGTAGCCACATATTCCCATTTCCATTCCAAAATGGAGAGAGGTTGAAGTAGTCCCGCCACTATCTGAAATTCAACTTCGACCTGTTGTCACCGAAAAATATTTAGACATATTCACCAACTGCCTTCTTCAAGGTAGGTCACCAACATATTTATTTCAATGTCAGCTAACTTTATCACAGAAGTTCGGTCTATTCCGTGTCACAAAAGTTCAATTCATTCTTCAATAATTCTCCAATTCACGATCTGATTCGGTATTTAGTCCAGTGACTCATCACAATTATCCAAGGTCAATTAAAAGTCTTCAGGAATATAAGGTGGATCCAGATACTATTTCTCGAATCAACAAAGGTAGTATCGAAGTAATTACCCATACAACGCACATAGTCCGTATATCCCCATAATACTGATTGTAAGATATAATAACATCGAAGCAGTCAATTTCTAACACAATACACGTGTTCTCAATTTATTCAACAGGTTACGGTCTACAACTCAGTTCGATATTCAATTTCCTGCTCCATCGAGTCTTTCCACACTATTTCATAGTCGCCAAAGCAGAAGGTAATTCATATATTAATCCCCATGATGTCAAAGATAATATCAAAATAGTTAGTCACATGTTAGACCCAATTTACACATCCTCAGAGCCCCAATCACAGAATATAATGGCACTGAGCAGTTATTCACAAGACGTACTGAATTCGCACATGTCCGGATAATCAGGGTTTTTCAAAGCTTTTTGGATGTTAATAACATCTACATAATACCAAGGGATGACATTCCGAACAAAACAAAGGAATAATCGTCTCGGAATCGAAGCACACCCGTTCGCGACCGTCGGTGGCCGATTCCAGATTGATTATTCAAACCCACCCGTACGAAATCGTCGGTGGCAAAGGGTATCTCAATCAAAGGTGCTACATAGGTTTAACGTCCCCTAGCACGAAAGGACACTCTAAGAATGTCATCAAAGCAACACAACACCATTCACTATAACCTGATTTTCCTAAAATCTGGTAACACTGAAGCAACCACTCTCCCTTACAAAACATGTTCTGATCAGTCTAAGACAAATGTTCAGTACTGCTCGAAATCAAATCAATCTACCGTCATCGGTTCCCACAACGTCAATCAAACAAAATGGAACAACACTCCTTACAACACCTAATCACGGGGTTCGTACAATTCGGTTCATTTTTAACACATATGTCCTCAATAGTTGGGGATTGGTTCTCAACGGTGTTCATAGTTAGATCAATCGATTGACAGCCCACAAAAGGTCTTTCAAATAAGTCAAGTATCCCAAATGAATTCAAGTTTTGGGCCTATCAGTTTTTCTGCCAAGAATAATCTGGCTATTTATTTATAGACAATTCTTAACCCCCTTTTTCAGAATCAACTTAGATAGAGGTTCTTATCAATCAACCCAAGCAAAGGTCTTGTCAGATTAGACCAAACAAGGGCTCCATCAAATTATATCAAATGAGGGTTCCATCGGAACAATATCAGGCAAAGGTTCTATTGGATCAAGTCAAATAGAAGTTTTCTCAAATAGGGTACATTTGATTCTGTAAAGCTCACTTCGTTTGCTTAGGCACATGGCTGATAGTTTCACAATTGCCCTAAGTTCATCAGTTCTCAAAGTCATATCAGAATTATTCATCACAACTGTTCATACCAAAGCATTTCAAGTCATGTACAATATGGCATCGACTACATAAATTCGGGGGTAGTTGCATAAACGTGCAGTTATTCTGATCAGGAGGTATGTACCATAATTAATACAGCAATTCCCAAACAAGTCTTATATACGAGAACATGGTGCACAGTAGCGCATTAAACAGAGTTCCTCGGTTGTACATAAGATAGGGTCTGTCACGCAAAAGTTCCAAATTAGTTACAAAATGTAGGTTTATGAGTCGAGCCCAGTATAGTCACATAATCCAGTCAATTTTCTACCAATCAAAATGCATAGTCTCGTAACTTGCAGAGTTTATTATTTGGGGTGCTCAACTCAATTACACAATCACAAAGTCACAATTCCTGTGGTTTAGTCATTGAAGACAGTAACATAGCAAATCAACCTGAGCATAGGTTTAGATATACATGTGCATGTACAGGGTCAATCAATATCCCAAAACGTATTTCACAAATTTCCCAAACGGGGCATATACCTCCAATGAATACAGTCTCGATCATGTGGGTCTAACCAATCTAGATACACATGCGGCAGATATGAAATATATGCCGATCCGAATCAAATAATATCCCAAGCGAAAATGTACAAACGTACTAATCCAGAATCAATCAACACATGAGCATTCATTTGTAAACAATATAGATACCTGGGATAATGGTTACAACATTTTGAGTGCTTTCTGGGATGAGTGTGATTACTCCATCCTGAGTAGCGATTCCTACCACTGGTACGGATTTAGCCAAGGTAGAGGATTCATTCACATTTCGTTCAATCCGGGGACAGTTCCTTGCCGTATGGTCCATTTTACCATATCTATAACGAGCCCCAGAAGTCCGATAACAACTCCTCGGTGTTTCTCACACTGGTGGTGGCAGAGGTTCTTGCCGTAGCGGCAACTGACACTGCTGTCTCAAGATCTCTGCCAATTCCTGTACTACTCTTTCCGGACTATCAAGTCGGGCTGTGGAAGAACCTTCCAACCCGTATGCCCTTAATTTGCCCATACTCTACACAAATTCTTATCAAACTTCACCAAATACTGGGATGCCCAATACGAAATTAAACACAAAATCACATGAGTGCATTTGCACATAGGCACATTGCTATATTCTCCTTTCACATATCGTACGCAATTAATCACTTACGTAACAGATAATTGCATATTTATCAAATATCGCATGCTGAACATTTACTAAGTAATTATATACTCAAATCATGTTCATATTTCAAATAGACACCCGTAGGCAGAATTGAATGCACATAAACAACTTTTCATGTACGTGCATTATAACAAAACAAACTTGTTGTACACATTAGTGTAACAATTTATATCTCATATTTGAATCATGTGTGGTACTTCTTTTAGCGTGACATATCATGTTGGTCAAGCATATCAACATGTCTCATACATAGGCCACGGTATTATTTCCCCCGGGCGAGGGCCTGTGCCACGGTATTATTTCCCCCGGGCTAGGGCTTCATGACCATAAGCCACAGTATTATATCCCCTGGGCGAGGGCCTCCGCTAAGGATACCACAATTATGTTCAAGGAGAATTTAGGAAATCATTCATTTATATCAAACATAGCTCTATACTTAATACAGAGATTCACAAGTATGCATACACCAGAGAGCATACGTATTCCAAAGGTTTACTATGCAAGCAATTTACAAATTATAGCACATGACTGTTCATACCGAAACACTTAAACATATTCTTGATGCTTTCAGATTTATATTTATCACGTGAATGCATCCTAGATCTTTTCTAGACGCTTATTGCTCTTTTGGACAAGTGTGTGAGTTATTAACTCGTGCTCTGATACCACTCTGTCACGACCCGAACCCGCCCCCATGGGTTAAGGACGTAACCGGCCAGTAATCCTAAGATTACCTACGGCCTCAGACCAAAACAGACTTAACACATCAGAGTAAAGGGGCCAAAAGGGAAGCAAAATTTAAAACTTTGTCCATAGAGCCGTTCTTATATGCACATCATAACATTCCATACCAACTCATGTTAATAACTCACGTCAGAAATGTAGTTGCATAAAATTCTATACAGACAGGATCGTCCAACTAAGTCAACCCATGAAACTATATACAGACATAATCAAAAACTTCGCCACCATGACAAGATATAAATACATAACGGAAGGGCGAAGACGGGTCTCGTGCGTGAGACGCAAGGGCTGACTCTCCAAAAACCTCTGTTGTTCCTCACAGACTTCACTGGGGCTGGGTTTGGACTTCTCCGGGCTCACCTACAAACACATGAATGAGCGTGAGCGATAGCCCAGTGAATAATATCAAATACAGAAATTACGTAAACAATGTAGAACAACAGGTTCCAAACGGCCTTAGGCCCAATTCCTATTTCTACTTAACAGATATATAAGTATACGAAATTCAAATCAAGTGACTGTAGTTCCAACCATTCTGGCCTTTGGCCCACTCAGATTTCCATTCATGTCAAAACGGCCTTCGGCCCATTCATTTATGTCAAAACGGCCTTTGCCTTCGGCCCATTCATTTATGTCAAAACGGCCTTCGGCCCATTTATTTCTGTCAAAACGGCCTTTGGCCCATTCATTTCTGTCAAAACGGCCTTCGGCCCATTCATTTCTGTCAAAACGGCCTTCGACCCATTCATTCATGTCAAAACGGCTTTCGGCCTACTCATTCATGTCAAAACGGCCTTTGGCCCACTCACATGTGTCAAAACGACCTTTGGTCCATTCATTTACATCAAAACGACCTTTGGTCCATTCATTTATTTCAAAACGACCTTTGGTCCATTCATTCACATCAAAACGACCTTTGGTCCATTCATTCACATCAAAACGACCTTTGGTCCATTCATTCACATCAAAACGACCTTTGGTCCAATCATTCATTTCAAAACGACCTTTGGTCCATTCATTCATCCATATCAGACTTACGTCCACAAACCCAATTAGCAATTCATAAAGCTTAAAAGGGAGTAAACAATTGGACATTCGCAAGCATTCAAATATTGATATTACTCACAGTGGTTGGCTTGTGGATTCGCCCTGGAACTTGACCCTACACATTCCATGAACACAAAAGGGGTCATTAACAATTCAATCCGTTCCTTAATTCACATATTCCTCTTTTAGGCTTTATTCTTATCTCATTAGCTCATTTACAATGCTTAACATAAGCCTAAGAATGCTTGCAAGTGAAAGAGAACGGAAAACAGAACACAAAATGCAAAAACAGGATTTCAGAAAATAGGGTCCCCGCTCGAGCGTGGACTTCCCCCGCTCGAGCGGACCCTTAGGTCTGCAAAAGTACTGGTTGCCTTCAATTCCAGCTCGAGCGTGAACTCGGCCGCTCGAGCGGACTGCCTGTCTACATAGCTCCCCGCTCGAGCGTCAACTTCCCCGCTCGAGCGGGAACCATGTCTGCAGAAAATGCTGGGAGCTCGATTTCTCCGCTCGAGCGTCAGGTTCCCCGCTCGAGCGGACATCAAAATTCTGGGTTTTCCAGATTGTGTTCTTGAGCTCCCTTCAACATTCAAACCGTCATTCCATGCTTTTGGTGGCTCCAATTTCACATATACTTGTACTAACATGGTATAAACACCAAAATACATCTTCATGGAGCCCAATTTCATAAATCAAATACATGCATGGCTCAATTCTATCATACACATTCATGCATTCCAAAGCTCCTATCTTTAATTATTCAACATGCATGCTAATCTTGACTTCATTTTCATTCCAAATAATGCAAATGGTGCTCATTCTCATGGAGCTCAACAAAAACATGCTTGCATGTAAGATTTAACACCTTTATTTCCATGTTTAACTCAATACATGCTAGATTATACATTTTCATGGCAATTCTATGCATGCATGTGCATATAAACTTCAATTTCATCATACTCAACACCATTCATGTTCTTGATCAGATATCCTCTGCGAATCCACATTATTACATACACAAATTCATGAATTAGGTGTTGATCACTCACCTAGGAGCTTCAATCTTCACAACTATGGTTAATTCTTGAGCTAGCCTTCAAGACTCCAAAGCTTCAAGAGCAAACTTAGATGATTTCCCCCTTTCTCTCTCAATTTCGTGTCTCTCACTCTCTCTAGAGAGTTTAATCAGCCAAAGCCACATAAGGGAAGGAATTGAGGGTGTAGTGCCCTTTTACATCAAACCCCACTATTCCAAAATAATAATAATAAACAATTGGGCACTAAATTATCAATTTAATCAACTTAATCTGACCCGAATCAATTTCTAATTAAATTTCACCGTAGGCTCTAAAAATTATGCCGACCACAATGGCGTAATCAATTTCGGGTTCTGCGGCCGATAAGGCCTCCAATTTAATTTCCGAAGTGGTAAAATCAAACAGATATTCCTACGGTGAACAGATAGAAATTCAAAACCACATATTTTCACATAATGGCATACAAAACCATAACAAACACATAATCACATCTTATTAAGGACCAATTAACATATTACGGGACAGGGGTATTACACAGCTACTCCAGAGGAGGTTGCTCAATACACCTATGGGTTCTTCATGTATCTCCTCGATACTACCTTGTTTGCGAACAGGGAAAATACCATGGAGCTATATCTCCTAGGCGCGCTAGTGCATCTACCACAGGTGGTGGAGTACAACCGGGGTGGTGTCGGCCTAGCCACCCTGTACTACTACATGAGCACTGTATCCCGCGGATTCACTCAGTGGCTACTAAAGAGTTTGGGAGGTACACCTCACACTTACTTTTCTGTTAAGCTTTACATTCTCTGCTTATACCTGCTTTGCATTTGCTATTTATATCTGCTCATCTACTTCACTTATATTTCTCTTCTTGCAGTTGTGGGTTTATACGTATTTTACTTCTCTAGCTTTGGTCCCAGTGAGGCCGATTGAGTTTTCAGTACCCTGCTCCCAGTACTACAACTGCTGATTCTAGTGGCGCCACCGCGTAGACCGAGACTTCCCTTACTTTCGCCGCTTCTTCGACACCGTCACCGCAGATAGGGTAACAAAATTTGATAATAGTCTTGATCTTTTACTGCTTTTACTATTTCCATACTACCATTTCCATACTGCTGCTCGATCTTCGATATTTGGACACTGGCTTTACATTTTCTGTTCACAAGTTGACTGGCACCCTTGGGTAGACATCTCTCAGGCATCGATGGTGATTTATGTTGCTACATGGGAGGCCTCCACCACGCGGATTCTGTTTGAGGGTCCTTTCGGCAGGGCATATCACTTAGAAGAGCGATTTATCCGCTAGACCCAGAGCCGAGATGCTTCTAATGTCCCACATTTACTCCTCACAGTATAAGGATAGCTAATGATCTCCATAATGGACCTCTGATTGATCACCTAATGTAAGGAGATGACGGTGACCGATACCACGGGGCTAGCAACTTCACTGCTTTCTTAAAGACTTCGGTGATGGCTCCACTTACCCAGGGTGTGGTCCGTGCACTTTCTAAGGCCACTGTTGCTGCCAGAGGTGTTCCCACTGCCGCTCCCGTTCCTGGGTTTCCTGCGATACCGACAGAGGTTGTATACATGCGACCAAATCGGGTGATCGAGCAAATCCCCCTTGAGCATATTGAGGAAAGGAACCGCAGATTGGTGGTTGCTCCTGATGTCGAGCAGGTACACACTTCTCTATATTTCTGCTCACTGTACTTTATCATTTCTACCCACACTTTGTTCCATATTTTCAAGTCTTTTCTCTTTTGTAGGTGCCTGCAGGGTATGTTGATGATCTCCTCTAGACAGTTGACCGACTGCTTCTGATGGTGCGGAGGAGGCAGATTACTTTGGCCACTAACGAGATTAAGGTATACTTTACCTATAGTTTACTGTTTGTTGCCATCTTGCTTATAATCCTAGTTGAACATATTCTAATATATGTACTCTTTTCAGCTTGAGCCAGCACCAGCTGCACCTGCAGGACCTCTTCTAACTAGGAGTCGGAGAGGGAGACGAGGCCCAATGAGAGGTAGATGATGGGCTGATCGGGGGGGGGGGCCGAGTGAGACAACGTTAGCCCTCTGAGGATTCCTTTGATAAGTACATGATCCACAAGGATGAGGGGAACGAGGTTGACATGCAGTCCAGCAGCCATAGCGATGACAGTAATGCATCTCCTCCGCAACTGAGGGGGAAGAGGGCGATGATGGGTTAATTTTTCTTTTCTTTTCTTTTGCTTTGTAGTTAGGAACCAGTTTCAGATAGACCCTTTTGTTTTACTTTTGAGGACTTTTGTTTTGTTTTTACTATTTTGTAAAATGATGATTAGGGTTAGACCCGCTAGTTTATGGAAAGAATGTTTTATGATGATTTCTCTGCATAACATGTGATGAATGGCGCAACTGTTGCATGGTAACTTTGTACAAGACTTTAAGACTGTGAATACTTTGCCCTTGAATTCATTCTTGAATCGGATAACCACCTATAACCGGACAAAAATATAAAATACAACGCGATAATAGGAAAAAGAAATGAAAACAATGCGAAAATACTAAAAAACAATTGATATAAACAAAACAAGACTCAAAATATAGTCATAGTACACCAAAGAAAAAGTCAGCCTTTTCTGCAACTGCTCTAATCTGGGCCATCATTTATATCCGGCAGTGTCCAAATAGGCACGGCTGGGCTCTAATGAGGCACGGTCGAACCCAAAAAAGATGTCGATGAAGCAGTCCAGCTGTCATGTACTGCCTCTTCTCAAATTCTATAAAAGGTGCTTTTAAGCTGTTTTTCTAGCAGAATAGCGAATCTTTGATATTTTCCTCTCAAGATAGAGATTGTGCTCAACAATAGGGCTTCGAGACTGGATAGCCATTTTGGACGGCTCAGAAAATGTGAATTTTCGCTGTTTCGGCCTAAACGCTCTTTTTCGTTTGAGTTATACGTCGCTTTGTTTTCCGTTCCTCCATGCCGTTGTTCTATGCTGGAACTCGATCACATATGTATTTCGCTTTGAATCACAAGAAATGTGTTTGACACTCAAAGAATTTCAAGTATTGATAGAATCCCGGTGCGATGAAGAAATCATGCCTCAGCCCCATTTTGGCCATGCCCAGGCTTTGGGATGGATGTGTGGGCTTACTTTGCTCAAGGCTCGATCCTTGGCTCCTGATGGGAAGTTGGATATCCCAGGTTTGATTTGTCGATTTTCCGCCATTGGAGACAGAAACGACCTCCTTTGGCGAGGTTATCGGTAACATGTCCTCTGCTTATGCTTACTCGCATACTTTCTTCTTTCCTCTAGTTGCAGCGGAGCCAGCATTAGGTTAATTAAGGTGGCTCAATTCCTGAAAGAGGGCAAGAGCTGCATTGGTCTGGCATTGGCGGAGACCCTGATAGGTTTAAATGCTTTTCATCGACAAGAGACCACCCGGTTTACAGGAAGTCCACTGCTTCTTCAGGTATTGTTTCACATATTTTCTTATTTATGGTCCTCACGTCACTTGGCCCTCACTCTCTATTTTTATCTCAAAACCCATTTTGTTACTTTTCTCTCTACATACATCTATTTATTCTTTAATCTCTCTTATTTTTCACCCCTTCCCAGGTATGGCTCATGGATAAGCTGAAAGTGGTGGACCCTTGCCCCGAGTATTCAACAAAAGCTTACTTTTTTCACCAAAGCCTAGTGGACTTCTCTTCAGAGGGATGGTGGTGTGATTGGATGTGCAACAGATCTGCAACTGACATAGCTTGGTGTTGCCCTTGGCTTAACTTAATGAAGATGAGCCATAACATGCCTCGATAGCCCAGTATACAATTGATTGGCCTAACACACTGCATGTTCTATTTCCCTTTTCAGTTCAGGCGCCAATTTGGCCATGATTAGACTTGTCCAGAAGAAGGGGTGGAATACCTGACTTCATTTCCCATTCGTGGTTCACACTTTCCTCGGTACCTCACCATTTGGAGGATGAGAGAACTAGCCCCTGTCCCTAGCTTCAGTTATGCCCTTTTTGGCGAGTGCTTGGCTTGGTTTGAGGACGAGGAACAGGTTGGGCCAACTTTGGCTGTAGAAACTTCCACGAATACAAGCAGAGGACATAGAACCACCTGACTTATCTATGCCCCTAGTTTTATTGCTCTATTCTTTCTTTTCAAGTTTTTATGATGTGAAAGCAACTTAGATTTAAATCAGAGAGTTGGAGAATGTACTTGTGTTGAAATCAATAAAATAAAGTTGTGAGCATTGAAAATTTTCTTCTTTGGTTCCAAAATGGTCTAAGCTGTAAAGGCAAAAGTTTGAGAAAAAATTAACTTTTATTAAAACTTTTCAAAACTATTTTCAAGAATGATCACTGCCTAACACACACGGTATCAGTCCTCAAGATGTACAATCCCGAATCAATAGGTCGCAACTTCCCATAACTGCATTCACTATATCGGCCCTTCCGTCAAAATGAAGATCACACAACCGAGCTAACTGATAATAGAGACAGATGGCCCGATCAAATAAACGAAAAAGACAGTTGAGTTGGAAATGATTGTGGCTGAACTTCATGATGAAGTTACCTACGTATCCCAAAGATGGGAATCAGGCCTTATGTAGTTTGGTTCTGGTTCATTCGAGTATTAACTCTCTCCTTTTGCACTCTAACTTTTGTCAAAGCCGCTCTTTCAGGTTTTTAACCTTACGAGCTCAGTTTTTATTTGTTTGTAATTTTTCATACTCTAACTTTTGCCTAGGTCACCCTTTCGAATTTTTAGCCTAGCGAGCCTATCAAAGATAATATTTCTTTAACTTGTCCATATTGATTGGTTGTGAAAACTCTATGCCATCTAAATCAATGAGAATAATCACCTCTCTGGACCAGATTGACTTGATCATGTAGGAACCAATTCAATTGGGCCTAAACTTGCCTCTAGGGTCATGGATGGGGGCTCAGTTATCCTTGAGCATCATGTCTCATTCCTTAAGATTTCTGGATTTGACCTTCTTGTTAAAAGCCCTAGCAAGCCCTGGATGTGATACAATGCCTTCAACCTCCTCTCATCGAATAACATCAATTCTTCAAATCTACTTTGTTGCCAATCCGCCTCTGCTATTTGACCCTCAGCCATAACTCTGAGCGACGGTACTTTAATTTCAATTGGCAGAACAACTTTCATTCCATATACTAAGGAATAGGGGGTTGCCCCTGTAGATGCTCTAATTGATGTTTTGTAGCCCCAGAAGGCAAATGGTAGCTTATCTGGCCAGTCTCTATAGGTTTCAACCATCTTCCACTGGATGTTCTTCATATTTTTATTGGCGACGGCGTCCATGGCCCCGTTAGTTTGCGGTCGGTATGTTAATGACTTATGAAAAGTCACGTTATATTTCTCAAGTAAATCCACCACCTCTTTCTTGAAGTGTGAGCCGTTGTCTAAGATAATTTCATTCGGAACCCCATATCGGCAGATGATATTGTTCTTGATGAACTTAGTCACATGTGATGCCTTCAATACAGAGTAGGACTGAGCTTCCAACCACTTAGTAAAGTAGTCAATTGCCACCAAAATGAACTCATGCCTATTCGAGCCCTTTGGAGAAACCGCTCCGATGACATCGATTGCCCAGACTGAAAAAGGCCATGGTGAAGTCATGTTGTAGAGTTTTGATAGTGGGATGTTCATACGATTAGCATGGGCTTGACATTTGTGGCATCGTTGAACAAAACCAATACACTCCTCCCTATAATCAACCAGTAGTAACCTTGTCTGAGGATTTTCCAAGCTAGCATCACACCGTTCATGTGTGCTCCACACTCCCCTCTGTGGATAGCCTCTATGAGGCACTTCGTGTAATAGCTGCCCCCTTAATTAATTGTTAAATTACGTAATTTGCTTTGTTTATGGGTTTCTTATGCCTAATTATATGTCATGTGATATAGGTGCCATCTGTTAATTGTGCTATGTGCTCATGGTAGTGAATTAGTGGGAAAGATAGATGGAAATGGGAAATAAATCTGTCTGACTCAGTAAACCTAAGATTAAAATTAATATTGGGAATAAGCCATTAGAGCCTGATTCACGGTAATATGTTTTCATTTAGTGTTAATGTTAATTGAAGAGACTTGTGGTGAGAATTGAGTTAGTAACTTAAACTTAGGAAGAGAATTAGGAAGATCCAAACAAGGCCTAACCTTAGTCAACAAATAAGAAGTAAGTGGAGATAGATATGGCAGAGAATTCTGGAGACAAAAAGAAAAGAGAGCAAAAGATGAAAGGAAGGGGAGTAGAAGAGAGCCAAAAGGATTAGAGTAATCTCCACCAACTTCACAATCGAATGTAAGAATACTTATCTAAACTCTTGAAATTAAGCTAATTTACTCTTGAGATAGGTTGAATTAGGAAGTTGGGTTATGTGATTGTAATAAACCCTAAAGAAAGGACTTCAAATCTTGTGATATATGGTGTTTTCCATGAACAATTACTTGTTTCTTGTTTGATTATTAAGGATAGAGTTGAAACTCCATGGATGTGAATTGGAAGTTAATATTTACATGGTTGTTGATTTTTGGCCCTAAAGTTTAAAGTTTGATCTTGTTGTGTTGAGCTTTGTTTTGAAATCAAGGTTTGGAATGAAGATAGAATATAGTTATTCAACTTGTTTTTCTGAGGTTTGGTTTTGTTTTTGCATGAATTTGAAGTTAGGTTTGCAAAATTAGAAGTTCCAACTTAGAGCAGATTTTCAGCCTGGTATAGACACCCCATTTTTGACCGTCCTTAAGACTTGGACGTCACCATTTGAACACTCGGTGATTATCCATGTTTGTGTTCGTTTGGAGTTCCTGGAGGTCTCGGCTCGCGCGCCTTGCCTCAGGATCTCCGAACTTGACTGTTTAGTGTCTGGTTTTACACCAAACACTTGTGTTTTGCCTTGGAGGGGCAGGGAATGCCTTGTGAGCCATCCCCACACACCACCGGCAGTGGCTAGAGGTCACCGGCTGGTTTTTGCTGCCATCGGCACATTTTGTTGCCGGTCGACACTCTTTGTTGCAGGTCGGCACTATTTGTTGCCGGCCGGCACTCTTTTTTGCCAAAATGGCATTTTTGGCCGGCCGACTACTGTGCATCTGCTTTTGCAGATATTTTAAGACAGCTGTCTTGCTTTTGGCTCCCCTCCATACACGTGTATGGAGGGATCTCTCTCTTGGAAGCTTGTCTTGCAAGCTTTACAAGACAATAAGCTTCTATAAAGAGAAGGCTTGTCTCTTGGCCTTGGAGTTAGAGACTTTAGACATTTTAGAGACAAAAAACACAGAGAGAAGCTCTAGTTTTTTAGGGTTAGGATCCATACATATCCTATCTCTCTTTTTCTCTCTTTGTGTTCTAGGTGTTTTGTGCCTTACTATTGCACACAAACACCTAGTGTTTCACCTTTCTTTGGCTCCTGAGGTTCTAAGGGGCTGATTTTGGTGTTTTGGTGTTGGATTCAAGCCAAGGAGGGCCATTGGAGCATCATTGTTGAAGATGTCTTCAAGGATGAGAATCTAGTCCCATTATTCCCCATTTTTGCATCTTGTTTTTACCTATCTTAAAATTGTTTTTGAGCTTAGTGTATAATACAAAAAAGTTCTGTTTTTTAGCCCTCTTGATTGTTTATTAAGGGTATTTTGTGGTTTGAGGGTGTTTGACCCCTCTTAGGCCTTGAAAAGCCTCATTTTGTGCTATTTTGTGCTAGTTTTGGGACTTTGGTGTTTGGGCCTCTTCACCACTGAAATCTTGAGGGATTTCAGTGGTGGAGATGGTGCCTTGAAGTCTCCAAAAGGAGAGGGCCACCGCATCTCCTTGTTGTCCTTAAAATGGACCATTTTTGGCCTTTTGAGGGAGCACCATGTTAGAGTGTGTATTGATCATGTCTTGGCTGTTTTCCATGCTTAGTATGTCATAATATACCTCTGTTTATTGATGGTTTTGGTACACCATGCATGCTTAGCATACCTACCATGTAATGCCTTGTTTATGTCTTAATATGCCTTAGGTTGTTAGCCTTTGTTCGAGCATGTTTTAGGCTTAGTCTTGTGAAGATTTTGTGCATATTTTGCCATGTCTTAGGTCTGTCCATGGTTGTTTGGGTCGGATTTGGCATGCTTAGTATAGCCTCTTTGCATTCTGGCTTGTTGGCCTTAAGTATGTGCATGTATAGCATGACATCTTTGCATTGATTTGGTGATTTGGGGCCACCCTACGTGTTATTTCAGTCCCATTTTCATGCCTATGTGTTTGCCTTGAATGCTTTTTTAATGCTTTGAAAGCATGTGTGGTATGTTCCATGTTTTGGCCATAGTGCATGCTTTGAAATTGAGCCCCTTAGATGCCATCTAGGGAGTCCCTTTTGCATGGTCTAGGTCTGTCTTGAACCTATTTTAAGCCCTCTTAGCCTTGTGAGGCTTGGTTGGCTTAACCATGGTTCAAGTCCCCTTGACCGGCTTCAAGTACTTGGATCATTTTGCATGTTAATGTTAGCCTATCTTGTTGCTTGGTTTGACACCATCCTCATGCATTTTCAGAGCTTATGTTGCATGTTAATTGTCCATGATATGCCTCTTCCAAGTGTGCTTGAGAGTTGTCCAATTTGTGCCTAAGTGTTGGTCCTTGTGTGCATGTGTGTTTGCATGCCATTTAGCCCTCATTTTATAGCACTTTGGCCACTGTTTTGGGTCTTTTTAGAGCTGCCCAAATCATGTTTAAGTCCATCTTTTCATCCATTTGCATTGCCTCATGTTTGCTTGTATGCTTGCATAAGTGCCTTGTCATGCCATGTTGCATCCTTAGCTTGCATGCCTAGGTTGCATTGCATCTTGCATGCATGCCTTGTTCCTTGACTTGATGATAGGAATTGGGCCTTGATTTGTGTGTTTGGTTTGCATTTCATTTGACATGAAAGTTGCATACTTGACTCTTTGGGCCATCATGCATGGAAATGCGTGATTGGTGGTTTGAGAATCGAGACACATGCCCCTTTGAGTCACAAACATGATAAGGGACATGAATGGTGCATATATGCCTTGAATTGTGCTGTCATGCTTTGCCTTGCCCTCTGTTGCTGTCAATTGCAGATTCTGCAGGAACACTTTGCTAACCGGCAGTGTTAAGTGCCGACCGGCAATCCCTTCTCTGCCGACAGCTTCATTTTGTGCCGATGGACATAACACACTGCCGGTGACAGTTCCATTCAGCCGGTGGCACTCCTCAGTGTCCAAGGAAGCAGTCCTGAGGTTTTGACAACCTCCAGAGGAGTGAAGGAAGGAAAACAGAGGCAGACTATGCATGGCGGTGCGATTCCAAGCAAGATCCGAGCATGCGCTGCATTTGGCCCTCCCCCCGAGGCGGTTTACTGCTTTTCTTAACTTATTTAATTTGTTAATTAATTAGGCAATTTGTAATATTAATTAGCTTACGTAGTTAATTAATTTGTATTATTTATTCGGTCCCTCCGAGTGAGGGCAAATCTGTAATAAGTGTGTGTGAGTGGGGTGTATGTCTTCCAATCCCCACTTCTTTCTTCCCTTTTACTTACCTGCTTATAATGGTAGATTAGGGCATTTTTCGAATTAACATACCTTATGCTATGCATGCGTGCATTCATGCATTTGTATTGCATGCACTAGGCTCAGTACATCACGCTAACTGCATTTGTACTTCAATTCCAAATTGAATACGTGCATCGATTGATCGCATTTCACATGCCATGTTTAGGATTAGCCGAGCCTATCTAGTTGCATCCTGTATGTGTTACATTAGTCAAATTGACATGAACTAGGACATGCATGTTTGTTTTGGCACGAAGTACGATGTAAGTATTTTCCTGCTTTAGCATCTCGCATGCGTGTGAATGCTATCATGACAGCATGTTTACCATGTGGCTAGATGCTTATGTGATAAACTGTTTTAATGCCTGTGGGTGAAGGTTGGGTTGTTTGAGTTGGGAAAACTCGTTGAAATCCGTGTTTTAGCCTACTTGCGAGTAGCAAATTCTAAAGCACTTTTCGAAACAAACGGATATGCAATGCTTATTTCCAAATTAGGCAATCTAGTCTATACTTGTTTGCTGTGCGCATGACATAGTAATGTTAGGCTAATAATTGGTATAAGAACACATAACGTCTTCAAAATCGGATATCATGGTTAGTAGAGGCCGGTCTTCGGGCCGGGCGAAAGGGGGTGCTCATAGCTGACCTTCCCCGATCGTACCCAAGCTCCCGAGCTGAGACAACTCCGGTGATGACGGACATGTGGCCTTCGGCACCGAGTCAGGGTTTCCTAAATTTTCCCATTAAAAAATATTTAGGTGGCGACTCTGTATCTGGCAAAGCAGTCCATGTTTGACACTACTTTTTTAAAAATCTGTTTCTCAAAACGATTTGTCAGATTTGGACTCTTTGGTTCAGATTAAGAATCGTGACAACAAAATCGCGAGTCCGAACTGTAGTAGCGAGGGCCCCCTCCGCGAGCGCGTCTACACCTGGACTTCAACCCAGATTGCTCGTGCGGTCTGGGCCACTGCATGAGTGGCCAACCTTTTTTTTTGGCCAAATTACATTCTGAAGTTCCTCCACTCGTGCGGCCAAGGCCACCGTATGAGCAACCAAACCCCCGCACGTGCGGCCAGGGCCACCGCACGTGCAGCCTACAGAGCCAGCTCGGTTTGATTTTCTCTCCTGTTTTCTCTGACTTTCAAACCTCCAATTGCATGGTTTTCAACTGTTTTCATGTGCATGTGCATGGGGTGAACATAAGAGAAAATGAAAGAATGAAAGGGACCGGGTTAAATAACCAATAGCAGATAAATAATGGATAAGTAATAACTAATTGCCATTATACTTTCATGTGCCTACGTAGATCAAAAACCACATTCTAGCCAAGTGCTACACGGAACTAACAGTGAGTGACAATGTAGTAAAACTATGCTTGAGTTATAATTCTTTTAGATTGTTATTGGTATAGTTAAAGTTTGTTCTACAGTGATATGATTTACTGAATGCGTGAGCCTACTCCATGCCAAATGTTCACGTGGCCCATACCCGGAGGTAATAATACTGTGGTTCTACTCATGTGGCCTTTACCTGGAGGTAATAATACCGTGGTATATGTTCATGTGGCCCTTACCCGGGGATAATAATACCGTTGTCTATGTTCACGTGGCCCTCGCCCGGGGGTAACAATATCGTGGCCTATATTCACGTGGCCCACGCCTAGGGGTAATATGTATGAGATATCAAGATATCTAATTATGATTACAAGACCGCCATAGTACACGCTGATCCTTATGATTGCTAAGCCTTAATGAACATGCTATTGCTATATGACTTAACTCACACGTTGAAATGAACATAATTCTTAATCTCCTTACACATTGTTCTTTACTGGGCCTTGGCTCAAGGTTTATTTCTTTCATGTAGGTGATCAAGCTCAAGAGAGGAGTTAGAGGTGTCAACCTACTTTCTAGTTTGTCAAGCCAATCGTTGTGCCTCCCTTCGAGGTTTCTTTTTGGTCTAACTCTAAGAATTTTGGGTGATTATGAATTCACCCTTTGTAAAGTGATCAAGTGACTTACAGCAAAGATCTTTTGGTTTTATGCTTTGTTTGGATACTGTGTATGCTTTTGGTACATGTGTATGATATGGTATGGGATGATTATACAGTGATGCATATAAAGATTTGTTTATTCATTTTAGTTCACCACTCATTGGACGATGTATTGTGATTTTATTGGCTTCTGCCAGCCCTTTACTATTTATTGTTAAGTAGGCCTTTGGTAATCTCGGATTACTGGCCGGTCATGTCTCTAATCCCGTAGGGCAAGGGTTGGGTCGTGACACTTCGATTCATCTTCTTCAACACACAGTTTGTGAATTCCCAGATGACCTCTTTTATACAGCTTGCCACTGCAGATGATAAATTGGATGGCCAGACGCTGTATTCCCGTTTGTCTTTGGCATTTTCCCCTAGTGGATACGTCTCATTTTCCAAGAAATTCCAAATGTCATGATACCAGGGTTTTTTGTCTTGTACTTCATCTATTGCGACAATGGTCTCATAGGCCGGCGCGTATTTTTGTTCGATGATAATCGGACGCATCTTGACTCCAAGCGGGATGTCTACCATAGAAGATAGAGTTGCTAATGCATCAGCGAACCGGTTGTTCTCTCTAAGCAGGTGTGTGAATGTCAGCTTTTCAAACATCGAAATCAAAATATCCAAGGTCTGATGGTAAACCTTTATTTTCTCTTCTTTAACCTGCCAATCTCCGTTAGCTTGAGAGACAACCAAATTCGAATCTCCGATGACATCTAACCTTATTGCCTCTAGTTCAAGGGTAGCTTCCAGACTAGCAATACATGCCTCGTATTCTGCTTCATTGTTGAACACTATGAACTGGAGTTTGAATGCTAAGGGTATATGGAAATCAGCAGTTGCTATCAGCAACACACCTATCCCATTACCGTACTGATTAGACGCTCCGTCAAAGTACAACGTCCACATTTCCTCTTCTATCTGCAGAATATCTTCTTCTGGGAACAAGTACTCTACTACCTCATCCCCTTCTATCAAGTGATCTGCCAGGAATTCCACTGCAGCTCTTCCCTTAACCGACTTGCGTGTGACATATCTGAGCTCAAATTCAGAGAGCAAAAGCAACCAACGAGCTAGCCTACCCGTAAGCGTCAGTTTCTTAAAGAGATATTTAATAGGATCCAATCTCGAAACCAGAATTACAAAGTGAGCTAACAGGTAGTGCCTCAACTTCCTGGTAGCCCATACCAAGGCTAAGCAAGCTTTTTCCAGGTAGCCTATACCAAGGCTAAACAAGCTTTTTCCAAGAGAGTGTAGCGGGTTTCATAATCTAGCATCTTCTTACTCAAGTAGAAGATGGCCTTCTCTGCCTTAGCTTCTGACTCCTGAACTAGCATACACCCCATGGTCGAATTCATCACTGCTAAGTACAAAATCAGTGGCTTCCTCAATTCTGGCGGTAATAACATATATGGATTCTACAGGTATTGCTTGACCTGTTTAAAAGCAAATTGACAGTGATCGTCCCATTGAAACTTCTTTCCCTTTTTTCAGAAGACCAAATAGTGGTTCACAAGTCAATGACAAGTTTGAAATAAACCGTCTTATGAATTGCACTTTGCCCAGAAAGCTGTACACCTTTTTTTCAGTCCTTGGTGGTGGCATTTCTATGATGGCCTTGATTTTGGACGGATGCACTTTAATTCCCCTCTGGGTGATCAGAAATCCTAACATTATCCCTGTCGTCACCCCAAAGGTGCACTTCTGCGGGTTCAACCCCAGTCTGTACTCCTTGATCCGTTGAAAGAATTTTTTCAATGCAGTGTAGTGGCCTTTTCACTCTTTGGACTTAACAATCATGTCGTCCACGTACACTTCAACCTCTTTATGGATCATGTCGTGCAGGATCATGGTTGTAGTTCTCTAATAGGTAGCACCAGTATTTTTCAGCCCAAAAGGCATGACTCGGTAGCAGTACATACCCCATGGTGTGGTGAAAGCAGTCTTTTCTCTGTTTTCCGGTGCCATCAGAATCTGATTGTACCCAGAAAACCCATCCATGAATGAAAGTAAGGCATAGCCAGCAGTAAAGTCCACAAACTCATCAATATGCGGCAGTGGAAAGTCGTCCTTCGAACTCGCTTTGCTCAAGTTTCTAAAGTCGACGCAAACCCAAATTTTGTCGTCTTTCTTTGGAACTAGGACGATATTGGCCAACCAAGTCGGATACTCGGATACTAACAAGAACCCTGCATCAATCTGCTTGGTGACCTCTTCCTTGATTTTTAATGCCCAATCCGGACAAACTCTACGCAATTTTTGTTTGACTGGTCGGGCCTTAGGGTCAAGAGGGATCCGGTGCTGTACGATCTCAGGGTCGATTCCAGGTATGTCTTCGTAGGACCACGCAAAAACATCTTTAAAATCTTTTAACAAATCGATTAAACACCCGCGTTCCCCTGAAGTTAATGTGGACTCGATCTGGACCAAACGCGGATCCTTCTCAGTATCCATATTAATCGCAATGATTTCATCTGTACAGGGCTTAACACACCTCTCCTCCTCTTGGTCAACCAAGCGCAAATCCTTAAAAACATCTTTAAAATCTTTTAACAAAGCGATTAAACGCTCGTGTTCTCCCGATGACAACGTGGACCCGATCTGGACCAAGCGTGGATCCTTCTCAATATCTATATCAATCGCAATGATTTCATCTGTATAGGGTTGAACACGCCTCTCCTCCTCTTGGTCAACCAAAATTTTCAAAGTCCGAGGAATTTCTTTCTCTTTGTTTAAGTCAAAAATTTGAAAATCAAGATTAGTACAACAAACCACAGGCACAGAGAAGTAAGTACAATCCACAGCATTCCCATTCAAAAAGTCCGGATCTTCGGTTACAGTAAACTCAAAAGAAAAATTGAGAGATGACCTGGACAGGACTTGGGTATCTGGATTACTACTCCCGGAAGCACCAGACTCAGAGGAACTAGAATCTGACTCCAACTTCTACTACCTCTGTATCTTCATTAGGAAAGCTCCTTATGACCACTATTATTACCCTTTTCAATGCTAGAAGTCATTATGCTTTGATTTTTAGACTAATGAAGCAACAAGCCAGTGGGTACATCATCACCATCATCGAAGTCTGAAGAAAGCCCCACAATACTAAATGGGCTACCAGAGCCTAAGGGAGTAATAGCAGAGATGTTGTCCCTCTTTAAGATGAACATACCCTAGACAAAGAAAGACACACTTATGCAACCAAAGTTAAAGGAGTACTAAGTGAAGAAACATTACTGGTGAGGTTCACTTGAAGTCTAACATTATGCACGTGCAGAAAAACACATGTTCTCTACGCGCGCAAGGGTCAAATGTAGAGGGTCAGAAATTAAACTCTAAATTAAGTATGGACCTAAGGGCTGAGGTCACCCCTTTAAGGCGACCAGAAATGACTAAAGGAGCATGGGCTAAAGCCTAAGAGAAGTGGGCCAACAGTAGGCCGAAGCAGGTCCGACTCGCCATGGGTCTGAACAGACTCTATGAAGAAAAATGCCCAAGTGAAGTTGCAGAGGCAACACTTGCAGCAGTCAAGTCACTAAGGCACTTTGCCTCAGTGCTTTGTCGGTTTCGTCGCCATCTGAAGTTGCTGAGGGAAAGAGAAAGCCGAATCAACTAAGTTGCAGAGGCGACACTTGCGACGGCCAAGTTGCGGAGGCACTTTGTCTCAACGGCGCCATCTCTAATATTGTCGGTTCTGCCATTTGAACTTGTCGCGGGAAATGACTACCTCCGCAACTACAACCACCGTAACTAACGTACGGAGGGAATGTCCTACCAAGGTGATAGCAGCCTTTGGGAGATGTTTCCCCTTTGCACAAGTAGAAACTAATGCTTGGTGTTGATAGCAGGCCCCAAGACATTACTAGCCTAGGACTAATAGCAAGCCCCAAAGTTCACTAACTTGGCACTGATAGAAGACCCCAAGACTTATTGGTTGGAGCTGATAGCATGCCCAAAGGTAAACCTGTAACAACCCAGATTTTTAATTATTCTGTAGAATTTATATTAATATTATTTAATCTCAGTTCGGAAAATATATAATTTATTATATATTATTATGCGTAATTTTGTAAAATAATATAATTATTAAAAGTTTAGGAGTCAAAATATAAATAATAATAATATAGATAATATAAATAATAATAATAATAATGGGTGTGGTACTAAAATAAATAAATAATTTTCTATTGGTATATAATAAAGTGTAATTTAATTAAGAATTAATTTATTTATATAATTACATTAAAATATTTAATCAAAGCGTAATTATCTTAAATATTTATTTAGGATAAGATTGAATCTATGAAATTATTATCAAAATCTGTGGGATGAATTGGGGCTGGCCACATGCTGGCGAGAGAAGGTTTTACCTCCCTATAAATAGGAAGGCTTTGATTCACCTGGAAGGAAGAAAAGAAAAAGAAAAGAAAGAAGAAAGGAAAAGAAAGAAGAAACAAAAGAAAAGAAAGAAAAGAAAGAGAGGAAAGGAAGGAAAAAAATAGTGGAAGTCGAAAAAGTTTTTGATAGTGGAAAGAAAGAGTAAGGTATTAAAGTTAAGGTGAATTATATTATACCTTGAGTCACCAAAATGTATTTTACGTATGTTTTGACTTACCAAAATCTGTTTTATACAAGTTATGTTTTATTAGTATATTAATAAAAGTTATGTTTTATAAAGATTTCAGTTACGTGGATTATTATCTAAACCCTATTTGTGAAAAGGAAACCCATGGATATGTTTGTTTATATTTTAAAGAATATTCGGCTATAACCTTATATACAATTATGTTTTGTAAGTACCACCACGAGAGTTCCATGCCTTAGGGGACTTAAATAACCATTGGCCTCTGTTTGGTTACTTTGTGGCCGTCTGATCCATTGACCTCTGTTCTGTGCGAAGTAAAGTGCTGTACGGAGCTAAGTGCTACACCATTGTGGGAGCCACCTCTAGAATCAGTACGAGCCACCTCTTGAATCCATACCTCTGTTCTGTGCAAAGCAAAATGCTGTGCGAAGCTAAGTGCTACACTATTGTGGGAGCCATCTCTAGAATCCGTACGAGCCACCTCTTGAATCTGTACCTCAGTTCTGACTATCACTTCTGTAACCTCTGTTCTGTTCTGTTCTGTACCGTGGTTATGGTTATATATTTACATAATATCTGTATTTTAGTTTCTGCTACTTAAATGATTTATATACCAAACTGAGTTATGTAAATGTTTTGGCCTAACTAACTATCCATGGTTATTTCGTGTCCCTTATACTCTTGGTATAATATTTCTCACTCTGCCATGTGCTTATAGTTGTTTACCAATTTTCACAAAACAATACAATTCAGAAAATAGGTTTTGGAAAGTCTTAAATGCAAGACTGCGAAATAAACACACACAACACTTTTATGATATTTTTATATGTAATTATCGACCTTTTTGGTCAATAAATTTTGTAATAAAAATAGAAGCTCCGATGAATAGAAGCTCCGATGATTATTTTGGTACCCTCATTTAAATATTACTTCCGCTCACGTTTATTGATTTGTTTAAGAATTGGCCGGAGGTAACCTTAGTTACTGGCCATCACGATACTTAACCCTTGGGTATGGGGAGCGGGTCGTGACAAAACTAGTATACTGTGGCAACCCCGTGAAGATGGGAGAAGGGCAACCCGAGCGCAAGGGACTCCCTTTCCATTTACCCAAGTCATGGATCTGCCTTGGTTGCACTGGCAGGACTAAGGAAGCCTCCTTGGGCTTGGTACTAAGGCACAGTATGGCTGATAATAGGCTTAGTTGTGGTCTTCGCCCTGGGAAGCTGGGGAGCTTGTGATTAGGTAATTAAGGGTAGAGGCTTCGCTAAGGTGAACACGAAAACATGGCTGATAGCAGGCTATGAAGTCCTGAGAATGCATGTATTGGCTAAATATAATTAAGAAGGTAAGTGCAGCAGCAAGGTTTACCGCTGCAAGTGCACTTGATGAGGTTCGAGCTGAGAAGGCAAGTGCAGCGATAAACACTTTTGCTGCAACTGCACTTGTTGAGGCTCAAAAAGGAGTTGTAACGCCAAACACTCTTGTCGCAACTATACTTACTGAGGCTCAAAAAGGTAGTTGCGGAAGCAAACAGATAGTACACAATACATGTAGAGGGACACGTGGCACCTTTAGCCTGGTGGCTCAAGGCAGAATATTCCATGTGATCCTCAGGGACACCTATCTTCTCTCTATTTGACCACTTGGTGTCCTCTTGGTACTAAGGAAAACCCTATAAATAAGACCTATTTCCCAAGGTCCAAAAGAGAAAATTTTTGGAATTTGGGGAAGATGCTGCCCGTTTGTACACTGCCATTGTCTTTTTCTTTACCTCTCCAATCATCTTCCTAACCTCGAACCTCCCTACAAACTTACATTGATGTTAAATTCTTAAAGAAGATAGTGTGACTTGGCTTTTTAGGAAATCTAGATAGATAAGTGCATTCCAAGGCTATGTGGAAACCCCTTCAGAGGAAAAACTATGGGAGTAGTTGAAAAACTCCAGCATATCAAAATGTAGGAAACCATCTCTTCTTTGACTATAGTATTCCAGATTATGCATTTGAAAATTTTCTTTTAATCCAATCATCACCCCATTCTAACATTTTATTAACACAGGGCTATGCAGTTAGTTTCTCAACCCTAGTTGGCATTAAGGGTTCGAGTTCCCTTATTGTCATGTCGATCGAAACCAAGGGCGACTCCAAGTGAGAGGTGATGGAGTCCATGACCCCATCAAGCTATCAAAAACCCTTGAATTTTTTTTTACTTATAATCTTAATATTTTATTTAATATAATTTAATTTTATTAAAAAATTAAAGGATCGCATCAAATAAGGACCACAACCGTTAGAGACCTAGGCCAAGTTTGGGAAGTTGGAAATAATCCATCTTTTTATCTTTTTATCTTTTTTCCATCACATCACCTCTCTATTTTTCTGCACATCTTTTCGTAAAAAGACAAAAAGTGCACTTATTTAGTTCATCCCAAACAACCCCCTACTATTTAGAAGTTTAAATCTCTATTTGGTTACTAGCTTTTAAAAATATTTTATAATTTTTTATTTTTTGTGTTTAGTGAATTTTTTAAGTATTTTAAGCAAATTATTTTACTTTTTAGTTTCACTTAATCTGAATACATTTACAAAAAATAAAATATCTGTGAAAATTTATTTTAAAAATTCACTAAATATAAAAATATATAAATTTTCTTAGATTTTTTTTATAAATATTTTACTTTTTAAGTGTAAGGTACATGTAAAAAATGACTAAAATATGAAAAAGAAAATGCTAAAGACAACAAAACACACAAAATTTAAAAACTCTTCAAAGACCAAACAAAGTGGATATTGTTTAATTTATTTATTTTTCTTCTAAAATTTTTTAAACTTAAATTTGTGAAGTTGGCCACTGATCGGAACTACAAAAACCTTGCTCTGCCTCAGCACACAAGATAAATGGCAAAATGGAGATAGATATGTATATATTCCCTTTCTCTTTATTTACACATGTAGCGTGTGGCACATCGGCTCTGTTTGGTAGAGCTGTAAGAAAATGCTTATAATTTATGCTTTAATAGTTTAAAACTTATAACTATGAACATAAACTAATTTCTAACTTATAAATTAAGCATCTCTTGCCCCACTCAAAGAATAAGCTGATTTCTGACTTACAAAAAGTTATAAACTGCATTGTTAAGCTAAACCAAACACATCAAAATAATTTAAATTAAGCTAAAAACTGAAATAAATAGCTTTTAAGCTGCACCAAACAGACACATTCACTAATATTCTTTCCTTTTTCTTTTTTTCCTTTTTTTTTTTTTGTTTGAATAGCAATAGTATTCAAAATTCTGAAATAAAAATGGCAATTTAGCAGAAATGTACTTGACGCTGCCGCAGAAGCTGATCTAACCCTGGGACAAGCAATTGTGGACAGTGCAGGGGTCCTTATTCAAAGTGCCGATTTGACAGTTTGCTAGGGTGAAAGAGGTAACTAGAATCACGTTTCATGCAAATTTTCTTACTCACCCACTTCTCCTAGACTAGGATTTTACACTAGGAACAGACATACTTTTTAGGCTACTACACTTTTGGAAGCTTAGCGTGTTTGGTTTGTATATATTTTTAGAAAGAAATTTTTAAAAATATGTTTGGCTATAAAAAATTTTTAAAAAAATTTAAAACTATCTTTCTCTTTATTACATATCAATCAATTAATTTTTTTTTTCTTTCCTTTTTATTTTTTAATTATTTTTTCTCTCACACACATCTACTCAATTACAACAAAATGAGTATTTGAAAAGTGGATTGTTTTGTAAGTTTTTTTAGTTGTAGGATATTATTGGAGAAAAAAATTTGTGTTTGGAAAGATAGTTAGATTTTTTGTAGTTGGATGTGATGTTTGTGAGAGAAAAAGTGAAATGATTATGGAATTTGATATGATATTTTGTTTGGATTTACTTTTTTTAGTTTTGTAATTAATTTGTCTTTTAGTGAAAAAAATAAAAAACTCAAAAAAATCTTTCTCAAACACCACCAAAATATCAAATTATTCTAAACTCCAAAACTATTTTCAAAATATACAACCAAACAAATCAAAAAATTTCTAAACTCTCTAAAAAAAAATTTTGAAAATTTATCTTAAAACACAAGTCAAACACATCCTTAGATAGTGTTTGTTTTGAAGGATTGAGGGGTGGGATTGGACTATTAATCCAGACTAATAGTCCGCTGTTTAGTTCAAAATGTTTGCACCGGACTATTAGTCCCAAATCTATTAGACTATTGTGTCCTATGGGGGAGGTGGGACACAAATGAAGGGATAAGGGAAGATGTGCGATTAGGTGGTGAAATGACTATTCTGACCATCTACTATTTAATTATGTATTATATTTAGTAAAATTTAATAAATTTTTAATGTCTCAATTTAAAAATAAAATAATTTAATTTAATTTTTATTGATGTTTTACTTTAAAATTTTGTTTATATTTTATTTAATTTTATTATTTAAATTTTAATAGATGTTTTATTTAATTTCATTATTTAATTATTATTATTATTTAAAATAAATTTATTTAAAATTTTAATTAAAAAAATAACATATATTTTTATTGATATTTTATTTATTTATTTGTGTAAAAAACAAAACAAAATAAATTTTATTTAATCTAATTAAAAATAATTAAAATATTAAAGATATGTTTAATAGTTTTATTACTTAGTAAATAACTGAAAATGGTAAAATAGTCATTTAAACATTTATTATTCTCCATAATATCTCAAACAAACATAGGATTTATATCCTATCCAACCAAATAGTCATTTTCTGACATTTAATCCTATAACTAAACAAATATGGGATACAAATTCAGTCCAACCAAATAGTCCAGAGACAATGTATCCCAAAACTAACAGTGGTGGATTCCAATCTCCCCTTATCTAATCCCTCTAAACAAATACACCCTCAAGTGGTGTTTGTTTTGAACGATTGAGGGGTGGAATTAGACTATTAATCCGTCCGGACTAATAGTCCGTTGTTTTTCGTTTAAAATTTTTGCACTGGACTATTAGTCCCAAATTTATTGGACTATTGTGTCCCATGGAAGGAGGTGGGACACAAATGGAGGGACAAAGGAGACATGGGATTTCGGGGTGGTTTGAAATGTTCTAAATAAATATATTTTTTGATTTTTTATAAATAAAAAAAAATGTATAGAAAAGTAAAAAAAGTGGTTAAAAAAGTAGAGAAAAGATGTTGATAGATATTGATTGATGTGACCCAAATAAATATATATATATATATATATAAAATGTACTTTTTTAAGGGATCTCAAACAAGCACTAGGTGAAATGACCATTTTGACCTTCTATTATTTAATTATGTATTATATTTAATAAAATTTAATAAAATTTAAATGTCTCAATTTAAAAATAAAATAATTTTATTTAATTTTTATTGATGTTTTATTTATTTAATATTTTATTGATGTTTTATTTTAAAATTTGTTTATATTTTATTTAATTTCATTATTTAAATTTTAATAGATGTTTTATTCAATTTCATTATTTAATTATTATTTTTTAAAAAAATAAATTTATTTAAAATTTTAATTAAAAAATAACATATATTTTTATGGATATTTTATTTATTTTTTAAAAAATAAATTTATTTAATTGAGTAAAAAATAAAATCAAATCAATTTTTATTTAATCTAGTTAAAAATAATTGAAGTATTAAAAATATGTTTAATATTGCTATTACTTAATAAATAATTAAAAATGATAAAATAATCATTTGAACATTTATCCTTCTCTACAATATCCTAAACAAGCATAGAATTCATATTCTATCCAACTAAATAATCTTGTCTTGACATTTAATTCCATGACTAAATAAATATGAAATACAAATCCAATCCAACCAAATAGTTCGAGAACAATGTATCAAAAGACTAACAGTCCAATAGATTTTAATCTACCATTTATCCAGTCCATCCAAACAAACACGTCCTTAAAATTTTGTATCTCTAATTCCTCATTCGTTCAATGTTCTTATTTTCTCTAGTTGACTCCATCTAAGATGCGTAAACAAATCTTGTTGCAGGTGCAAAATATGAACCACCAAAGTATGTTCTGAGTGAGCCTACAACCTTTGATCCGAGATATTAGCGGTTGTGCACAAGTCCAAATGTATAGTACAGCATTATTTTAAAATTTTCTGAAGTTCACTTTTATGCTATTTCATTTCAATTCACTTTTGGCATTTTGAGACTCACTGTAGTTTTTTAAGTTCAGAAAATGGGAAGCATCAGTTTTTTATTTGCTTCGGTTTATAAAGGTACTTTGCTTAACAGAAAAAATAAAATAAAATAAAATAGTGTGCTGGCTATTCAATATTTTCCTATTTCTATCCGTGAATGTTGAAACAAAATTCTTGTAGCCAACCTCATGTTTGGGACACAGCATTTTTGAGTTGTGCATCAAGACACTCATAATAGACCAGAATGTTGGACAAGGACACAGCCTTATTGAGTTGTGCAAGTCCTATAAGCCAGGTAACTTCAATATTTGTATAATGCTGTACAATTAAAATTAAAAATTAAAAAAAAACTAATTTTTCCGACTACATGCAAAACATTAAAAATAAAATAATGCATGTTCTCTTTTATTTATTGTTCATCTAAACACAACACAACCACATTAACTTGTTTTCTTCTCTTCACTAAAATAAAAAATTCAATTTTAATAATTTCTTTTGACCTAATTTACCATTCGGACTGTTAAATTACCATAAGGATTACAGGCTTATTGCTAGACCAGGTAAATATTTGTCCAAGGCATGTGGGCATCATACCATATGAAGCTTTTGGCAGCCCTCCAATTCCAATATTGCAAAGTGACATCTCTAGAGTACCAATGATATTAAACCAAACACAGAAATACCTACACAGCCACCAGTACAAATTTTAGAGAGCAAGAGAAGAAAAGAAGAGAAAAAAAGCAGTTGTATGAGAGCTAGAACCCTATAATTATTCACAAATCAGGCTAGCACATGAACCACCAGCAGACTAAAGCAAAAACACAGGCCATTCTCCTGTAGCAATATGGTTAAACTCTCTTGAAGAAAGACATAATGTTTCCTTGTTTAGGATCCTTCACATTTGCTGCCTTCTTGTTTCCAGCTTTGCCACCTGGGTTAGATGGAGCAGTGCCCCCCACAGCTGGTGACTTCTTAGCTGCAGGTGCTGCTGCCCTGTTATTCATAAACCCAAACATTGTGAGAGCTGAGTCATCAATTGAAAGCAAAATTTTGAAAGAAAAAAAAGAACTGAACTGACAAATAGAATATGGCATGCAAAGCATGCAATGAGGTAAAGCTATAGAATTGTCTTCTGTTTACTTATACTGATAGTGAGAGAAGAAAATCAAGGCTCAAAGAAAAAAGGAAAAAGAAAAGATTGAAGGGCATATAACATTCATGGGTACCTGATCTCAACTTTTTCGAACTATTCTGCTGTTTTTAAATGCTAGTTCTGAAAGTTGTAATTGTTTTTCATATAAACATGTTCTATTTTTGTGGTGGGTTAAATTTCTGGTTAGTCATCTGTCCCTACAATGTTTCATCATTTTGCAACAAACCCCCCACAAAAAAATAAAATAAAATAAATAAAAAGAAAAGAAAAGAAGAGGTGTGAGCAAGATAAACTAAAAATGAACTAACGAATCAAACAGACAAAAATAGTTAATTACTAAAATGATTACCTGTTGATAGTATTGCTAACTGAGTTGTTGTCTGCTTTCTTCATTGTATTAATATCAGCTTTGGTCTCTGTCTCCCCACCCTCCCAAACAACCTCGGTTACTGAAGCATAATATGCACAAATCAATTGAAAGTGGGTAAAGGACAAACTCAGAAAGAAATAAATACTTTGTTACAAGAGCACAACTTTGAGGGAATAACATGCTGGAGATGGTTCTGTTTAGAGTTTCTACAGGCATACACATAGAGATATGTTAAAAGTCTTTTGGGGGGACTATCAAGTGTTTTTAGTTGCTTTAATAATTTTAAACAATCCACCTCTAAAGGACAGAGGTCATGACTTGGAACAACGACAAGTGCTATCTGCTCCCAGCACTGTTGCACGGGTTTGAATCACAGCAATCAGCCCCTCCACAAGAAACTGGGGGCAAAGGCTGCCTATCTATTACCTCTCCCAAAACCTGTTATAAGCAGAGCCTTGTGCACTAGGTATAACCACTAAAGCATAAACATAGGTACAAAATATTCATTTTAAGAAATCTTTCTGATACTCAGAATGTTGTGTGAGAGTTCAACCTGGATAGATGAGCTGATTCAGCGGGAGGTATTACAAATAACAGTAACAGCATAACCATCATTATTAGTATAAAATATTTACTAAAATGATACAGGAATTGAAACTTTTCACAACAGAAAGAACAAGAAGAAATCCAAGTAACAAGCCAGGCCTCTTGTACATACCTTCTCTCCCACGTTCATCAATACGTGTCTTTAACACTTTTCTCCTCTTAGGTGAAGTTGAAGCAGCATCAACCAGTTTATCCTTTGCATTAACATTATTTTCAGGAAGACTGTGGGCCTTATCTGAAGAGGAAATCTCAGTCTTCCTTTTGCTGACATCTGATGAATCTTCCCTTGATAGTTGGTTAGTTTCCTTGGCTACAGTTTCTTCCTTCACCTTAGGTTTAACAACTTTTTGCATGTCAATATCCATATTGATTTTCTCTGGAATTGGGGATTTAGTCGTTTGTTTGTCCAGAAAAGTTTGACTTTTAGGGGGATCTGGCGATGCTAGATTGACAGCATCTTTATATTCATCATCTTCATCTGAGAAATCGAAAACAACCCTTCTCTTTCTACTGCCTTCACCTTTGGATGCCCTCTTGAAATTAACATCTTGGCCATCATCATCACTACTTGTAGCCTCAATCGCTTCACGAGCACAGATTTGAGCTTCCGCACTAACTAATAACATATTGAAATTTAAAAATAAAATAAATCAGTTAAGAATAGGAACTGAGTGCAGTCACATCTCCAATTAAATAATGCAGCAAGTACATCCATTACTTTTTAATCACATAGGAAGAGTGTAAATGGAAACCAACCAATAGGGATTGGAACATTAGTTTCTGTGGTGGCACTTTTGGGCTTTGGCTTTGCAGCTGCACGACCCCACATATTTGCTAATGAACCCCCATTTCCTGAAGTGCTTTTATCGTTTTCACTTTTCTTTTTGTTAGCAGGCAATTGAGGAGCTTTTTCTTTATCTGAAGAAGGCTTGCCAGCCTGTTCATGACCTCCACTGACATGACCCTCAGTTTTGATATTTTTTACCACATTGGAAGATTCTAGACCAACCTTAGGGCTTGATTGCTGAACTTTCTTTTGCTGAGGTTGAGAAATAGTTGCCTTTTGAATCATAGAATTACTTCTGGATGGCCCTGCCACCACTGCATTTTTGGGTTGTGGAGCTGCAATGCTTACAGCTGTTCCATCAGCATTGCGCTTGACAAAAGAATTTGAAATTCCGCAGAACCTGAAGAAACAATGCTGTGAGCATCAGGAAAAGAGCAAAAATGTGTTACATGAACTCTATAGATGCACACCTCATCACAGACTGAACATATAAATTTAAACACTAGTACACATCTATGTTACATGGACTTTTCAAAATAAATCAAATACCCGTGTCAGACACCCGACACTCGGACAAGGGTATGAGATATGTGTCGGATACTTTTCAACGGATACTTCTTATATAATTGTATATAACACTATTATTATATGTACATATTGTTGTATAATTGCTATAAATGTCATTTTGACACTATAAGTTAAATATAATACCATTTTATCTCACATATTAGATTAAAAATATAAAAATATGACATTTTTTTGCCGAGTCCGCGTATCCTTAAATTTATGATTTGATGAGTCCGACCTCTAGATACATACCCGCACCCGACACCCGTACCCGAATCCATGTAACATAGGTACACATGTACAGATGTTCCAGTTGTTATGTGCGTGGATATTCAAAGAAATTCTCATAAACCATTGCAGAAAACTATGAACATTAGAATGTGTTTAGTCCTTTCACAGCCAGAGCATTTTTCAAGTCTGAAAAATGAAGACAGACGAAATTCATAGATCATTTTGCTGTTATTTCATTTTTCATTAGCCAAAAGAAAACGGAAGAAATGCAGGACACCATTTTAATTTTCTTAGATTTCAGAAATGGAGAGCAGTCCCCTTAAAAAACAAAGAAAGTCGGAGAGAGAAATGTTATTTAAGGAAAACAGATATACGTTTAATATACATCTTGGTGTTCTTGATACGTAACGTGCCTTAGAGAAAATTGATTTTTGATTTACTAACGGACATGTAGGGCAGCACCACTAAGATCCACACTTGCCACAAATTTTAATTCAGTGCCTGTGTTATCGGTAACCCAGATATGCAATCAATCACCAAATGTAGAGGCCTAATAAAGTATGAACAGGATACATGCACAGCTCAAGATTTCATAGTCTCCTTAGAAGCCCAAATTTGCCTGACATGATTTCACTGTAGGAACTGGATACATGCTTTTAATATTTTTTCTTCTACAAATAATAATGATAAAAACTCTCAAACAATAATCAATTTCATCAAAAAAAAAAAATTAATGAGCAACATTTAAATATTCTACATGAAATAACAGTCCTCATCACTAAAAATGTAAAGCCATTGCCATGCCATCAACGTAATCATCAAAAAGCACCAACCCAACACCCTACACTAAATTGATGAACTCAAAATGGAAGAACTATACCTGTTATCTCGCAAGCAATTATCAATTGTGGGAGGCTGCCTAAAGAGTTCTTCTGCCTGCACAAATTCAGCATTCCAAAGTGCTGCTGGGTCCTTTGGAATGCAAGCTTGCACACTATACACCTGAACTGAGCAATTGCCATCAAATTCTTGTTTGGATTCTGCAAATAACTCAAGACAAGACAAGACAAATACAAATTAACATTTCTTCCCTGCTGTTGGCAACAGGATTATCCACGACTAAGAACTACAAAAACTCATTAAGAAAAACTTCATCTTTCACATTTCTCAGAAGAAAAGAAATACATTTGGATTTCTACGAGGCAGATATTAGAGAATGATAACTGTTAGTTTCAGTACATGGTAGCCCCAATTAAATGACAAAAGACAACCTGGTAAAACAGGAAACCCCTATTTATGTTTGCGTAAGAAACAATTAATATTACCCAAATTTCATACTTTTGAGTAAAGAGCAGCAACATTTTAGTCCATATCTAATATCTTCAAACTGCATGTAACTGAAAATTTTAAAGGCTTACATCTTCAAATGTGTACAATATTTGAATTATAATAAGGGCATCCACGCTCGATGGAAGTGATGAGTGATATAGTGGTTCTAATTGAAAGCACCAGATTAACAATAGGAAGGTTAAGAATGAGGGTCAAAGAGGTGAGAAGAAACAGAAAGACCAATGTTTTAGGCACTAATGTAAGAGTGAAATTGCATAAGAGGAACACATGGATAACAATTAATTACCATGGGATGAACATGGCATTCTAATAAAATTTCTAACCTGAAAGTTTAGGCCCAGAAACAAGCCTTATATGGTAAACTGAAGGACTATTCTTCAACCATCCAGACAAAGTATATACTACTTCGAACCCACTTCCATGTTTTTCAACATATTCTTGTAGCAACCTATATCCAAAACCAGTAAACTTCTATTAGCAAAAAGAAAATACGTATAAATTATAATTTACATGATTACTTCTTATACGAGCTCTTACCTCTTTGACACATTTGAAGGCAGCAAAAAATTACGACTTAGCCACTTGTAGGAAACCTAAGGGAGACAACCATCAACTTAAGAAATTACTAATCAATAAAATATAAGCTCTACACGTTCATAAAACAAGTTAATTGTCTCACATTGAACTTCTAAACAACTGAAAACAAAGAATTTAGAATATTCCCGCAAAAAAGCAGCAGTGCAAGAGAACTTCAATGCCATTCAATGAGAAAACAACAATACAAGCAAAGACACTCCAAATCAATAAAATAAAATTAACCTGGTGAATGAGGAAGCTTCGAAGCTAAAATGAAAGATGGCCAAAAGTTTTCTCATCGGCAAGATAAAGCAAACAGATTCACATATTGAAAATTTACAGCATAAGCCTATATCTGAATGGTACAACCCACACGAAAAATAACTCAAAAGAAAGAGAAGGGGCGCTGCACCAAGACGCAAGACCAAGATCTTATGCAATAATCATATTAAGCAACACGGTGCAAATGCTAAACTATAATTAGAAGAAAATAGATCACCAGTTGACAATGGTAATGGAAGAAATCGTCAGTGAATCTAGTTTCGGACCTTCTTCAATCAATTGATCTATTCCCGTATGAGTATTAACCAATTCAATACTGTAAACACAAGAAAACCTAAAGAAACAAACGAGAAAAACATCGCAACACTACAAATAGCAGCAACGTATGAATAATTAGGAAAGTAATACGAACAGGAAGAAGAGCACAGAATTGATGAATCAAATCAACAATATGAGAAGATTTTGAAGAGAAGAGGAACAAGCAATTACAAATCTAACAGAGAGAGAGAGAGAGGGAGAGAGGTGATACCACTTGAAGTTTATCGGAGACGAGGGCTTGAATCTCTTCGAGGATACCTAGGGTTTCGACTTCGGCCATAGTCCGGGTCCAGAAGAGAGATGGGGTCGAATCGGATCTACTACGATAGCAGTGCTTGCTTGCTAGGGTTCGAATTATGGAACCCAAAATCAGTTTCCCTCCCAAAAAGGGCACTCACTTTCCTTTCCCGCCATTCTCTTTGACGTTTGGGGGTGTTTTGTGTGTCTTTTAAGGAGCTACGGCAAGGACAGAATTTGGAAAAAAAATTACAAATATATCTGGTGTAAGTTGGGAAATTCTGTATTCACACTTTTTTTTATCTCTTATGAACATCAAAATTAGAGGTGTGCATAATACCGTTGAAACCGCCAAAATCGTTAAAATCGCACAGAATCGTATTTTCAAAGCAAATTCGTTATTATTTGCCAATCGAATCACCGGTTTTTGGTAAGAAAAATGGCAAATTCTAGTGACACTTTTATCAATCCGCCAGTTTCTATTTTTTTTTCCAAACCGCACCGAACCGCATCGCTATTAAATCATATTTTATAAGATTCTAAAAATTCTTTTTTACTTAAGTTTGCTTGTTGTTCTATACCTTAGAATATAGTATTACATTACTGCTCGGGGGAAATTCAAGATGTCAGTAATTCAAAATAAAGTTGGACTCCAATTCACTTTTCAATCTTTTTTTTTTCTGGCCATGTTGAAACTTGCATCAGCTCACTTTTCAATCTAAATACTTTTCAACAGTAAACATTTTCAATATATTGTAAATCCCGAATGATATTAATTTTATGTATTGTATTTGATCATTGTAGCTTCCACAGATGCTTGTAATGAATTGATGGCATAGCCGTTGATATTGTCATGCTGTTGCTACACTTGCTGCATCAGAAGAAAGCTTCGCAAGATGCTTAACATCACGGTATCTCTCGTCTTTTTTTTACTCTTTGATTTAAATTTTGTAATTTGAATTATATTTTTTATAAACCACCAATCCGCCCGAACCGCCAACGCAAATTCGCCATTATTTGCCAACCGAACCGTCGGTTTTTGATAAGGAAAATGGCAAATTCTAGTGACACTCTTATCAATCCGCTACCCGCCATACGGTTTCTATTTTTCTCTCAAACCGCACCGACCCGCACCGCGCACACCCCTAATCAAAATCAAGGTTGTTAAAATCGGGATCCTACGTTAGATCGTTGGAGGTGTTTATAGGATCGGATCGTAGAATCGGATCGAGGATCGTAAGATCCTACAGAAAAAGACAAATTACATAATAATTTAATTTAAATAAATATTTCTTATAAAGTATACACAAAATGAACTTATATTCTATTAAAAAGAAGTGAAGATATTGTGAAAAATACAATACTCCATGTAAAATGTACATATAATATTATGCAATAGAAAACCCGACGGTAAAAGTTCTGTATTTTATCAAAAAAGAAGGTGAAGAAAAAGAAAAATTTTATAACAAAATACTTTACAATGTACAATAATGCATAAAAAGTGAAGAAAAAATATTTAACAATATTAGAAATGAAAATAGATTAAGAACTCAAAAGAGTAGCTTAGTCGAATGATAAGGTTTGTCGTTAGCATCCCTAGTGGAGCGGATTCGAGTCACAAAAATAATTTCTCCAGAAATTTGGATAAAGTTACAATCATCTTACCCTTCTTAGACTCCGCTAAAGCTAAGTTTGTTTTTCCGACTATTTAATTTTCTTAAATTACCGCAATATTTGAATGTTTGTTTCCTAGTTTGTTTTTCTTAGTCTATTTGATTCAATACTACTTAATTTTTAATATTTATTTTGACGACATAAATTGGTATTTAGACAACAAACATAAAATTTATAACAAAATATGTCATACAATACAAAACAAGACTTATAAATAGGATCGGATTCGGATCGGGATTCCACGATCCTATAAGATCCCACTACTAGGATCGAAAGATCCTACCTACAAAGAGTTTTTTACATGATCCGGATCGATTGTACTCAAATGGATCGTAAGATCGTAGGATCGTAAGATCCGGATCGGGATTTTGATAACCATGATCAAAATACACTATAGCCTCGTTTGAGAAGTGGCTATTTTAGTAGGCTATTTTAGTTTTTGTATTTGGGAAGATGAGATGAATTTTATTTGAGTTGTTGTATTAAAAAATGTGTTGAAATGATATTTGAAATTAAAATGACAAATTTGTCCCTAAAAAAATATTTTTTTAAATTGCTATCAAGGGGTAAAATCGTAAAATGTTCATTAATGGAACAAGTGACAAAGCTGACAATGTAGGCTGTGCCTACACTGCCGCTGTGCAGTCCTATATATATATATATATATATATTTTAAAAAAACTTGCAAAAGTGGTTTTTTGGATAAAAAAAAATTTTAGGCTATAATAACCTCTTTAGGCACTTCCCAAACAGCGCCTATAAAATCTTAATTTTCTTTGTATCCATCTTTTAAAAGTAATGATTCTCATGCACATTTTTTGAGAAGAAAAATAATTAAAACCTAGTTTCTTCATTGTTTCTCACTTCTTTTATTGTCCACTATTGCTTGCTACACATTTTATTGGCTTCTATTGCTTGTATAAAATATTTGATATTACTTTATTCTCTAAGTTTATATTCCATTATTTAAGATTCTACTCATTCCACATATTTTCTCATAATCAACTAATTAACAAAGCACAACGAACCCAATTGCACAATCTCCACAATGATATCAGCACCTAAAATAACCCTTAACATCATCAATCTTCACAATTATATATATATATATATATTAACGAGATCCAAATCAATTTATATCATTATTAAATTCATCAATATTATTCTTTTAATATATGGATTTGGGCTTAGTGGAGAGCCAATCCGAACAAGGCTTTGGTGGCATACTTCTGTGTCGTTGATAACATTAATGAGATCGTGGCCTGAAATTTGGAAGAGATGAGATGAAAGAAGACTAAAGCATTGGAGTGCGAAAATCAATGAAATGTGTGTGAATTAGGGTTTTGATTTGAAGATGGGTGGAAACCTATTTAAGTTGTGTGTGTACATGATTTGAGTTAGGGTTATAATTAGAATATATGGTGTATGGAATGAGAATAATAATATATAATTAAATTCATAAGTGTGTGAATTGAGATATAATATATATAGAGATGAAAGAATGTGTGGAAATAGAATTTCCCGTGTAAGTTGGGGTGTGCACGGTGTAGTTTTTGTAGTTTGAGAATAAAATTATATATTGAATGGCGAGTTAGTGAATTAATGGATTAACAAATTGTGATTTGAGCGATTTTGGACAAATTGAATAATATTTTAACTAATTATCATACATTTACATAATATATAACACTAATTTGTATAATATTTTTTAGATATATAACACAAAGTAATTTTATATAATATGTTTTATATATATAACCATTAATTTATAATAAATTTCATATCTTAAATTTTTCTCACACTTATTTTTACATTAATATTTCATCAGAAGTTAAAATATATATATATATATATATATTAATTATAGCAGAGCGGAATAGTTCGGTTGGCAAATTACAAATTTTAAAGTTTAAATCGCGATTAGCGATTAGAGCGGTGCGGATTGATGCGGATTAGATGGTATTTTGTACAGCCCTAAATGTAAGTGTGTTTGAAGAAATGTGCCCTGCAGTGAAGTATAAATGAAAGATATGAAAATAAAAATGTTATTTGCATCTCTCTAGATATTGATAATTTTTTTTTTTAACTCTCATCTATATGTAGTTTTTCTTTTTTAATATGAATAGCCCTAATAATCTTAGGTTTGAGTAATTTCCAATCCTCACGTGATCAGCACGTGCTTTACTAACGAGACTTGTTGTTTTTTATTGACTATTTTTTTTTATTTTTTGAGTAAAAAATTAGAAAAAAAAAAAACTTGTAATAATTTTTTTAATCTATTTTAGCCTATAAACAATCTCAGGCTTGTGCAATTATCGCGGAGAAATTAAAATATATTGGCATTGAGGCCTCGTTTGGCAACCGAACTTTTTAACAAAAAAGTCAAAAAATTACTAAATTAGTCAAAAAGCCAACAACTCATACCAAAAAGTCAAAGATTCTCTTTTCTCTCTACTTTTTGCACATCTTTTCGTAAAAAGTCAAAAAATCATCCTAAATATACTAATTTTTTTTAACTCATATTTTAGCTAAATAGCAAAAAAATTACTAAATTAACATGTTCCCAAACAAGACCGGAGATCATATATAGGCGCTGTTTGGTACAGCTTAATTTCAGCTTATTTCAGCTTTCAGCTTAATTTAAGCTATTTTGATGTGTTTGGTTTAGCTTATAACTTATAGCTTATAGCTTTGTGGAAGTCAGAAAACAGCTTATTCTTTGAGTGGGGCAGAAGATGCTTTAAGAATAAGCTGGAAATCAGTTTAAGCTGAAAGTTATAAGCTATAAGTTGTTTAGGCATAAGCTGTAAGCACTTTTCCACAGCTCTACCAAACAGGGCCATAAACCTCGTCCCCCACTCTTGCAACACACCCAACATAGTTCGATCTCCTCTCGCCATGGCCACACTCAAATACCCTACCTCCAGGTTAAAAACATGCACATTTCTCCAACTCACTATAAAATCAGCCCCCAAAAAATGAAATCTCATGCTTGCATACATTTCAAACCTCCCTCTATACCGTGACAAGGTTCCAACCCATATGCACTCCCATTGACCAATCATAGTACTTTGCAAAGGCTTGAATCACTTTTTCATAAGCTTTTCTGGAAACAACAGTTTATGGAGATCGAGAGGCGACCCCCCTTTCTCAACTAAAACGAGCCCTTCGGAAGGCACAGCTGCGTTGGTCTGACACTCATATCTACCAACTTTAAGTGGTATTGGAGAAGTTTTGGCTACACAAATGGTACTGTGGTGAAATTTCTTCGCCCTGAGAAAAAATGCAATGTCCTTGTCGAATGTTACATAGCTTAGTCCTGAGTGAAGGCAATAAGAGAACCGTTTTTTGGATTTGAAAATCGGTTGATTTAGTAAGGAAACTGGTGACCTATTCAGCCCCAGAATCCCAGATATGCCTTTGTTGTCATTCGAGCAGCCAAAAATGATGTGATAAAACAGCTTCCGGGTACAATCATGGAGCGGAAGTATAAATGCATCCTGAAACACAATGCCCTTGGTTTTATCGGGCTTACCGGTGCCAATGCCATAGCCGATTTTGTAAACACACAGCCCGTTAACGCATTTGAAGAGCTTAAACACAAGGTGTGGTCGCAGAGAAGCTGTGTTTGGAATAAGAGAATGAATGTATGTAGCATTCATTGCATTCCATGCCAAGACATTAAATTGTGTTTGGATCTTGAATTTTTATCAAATTTGTTGACCCAAAAAAAAAAAAGGATTTAAGTAAAACTTCCATCCCAAGACATTAAAGCTATCTTTTAATCTTAAATTCCCAGCGAAATTTGTGGAAGCAATAAAGAAAAAGAAAAAACGATTTAAGTGAAATATAAGCTAAATTTCATTTACAAATCCCCTTCTTTTTCTCTTTTTTTTTTTTTGTTTTTTTTCGGTCTCTCAACAAATTCAAGATTCAAATACAACTCAACGCTGCATTAAAACATATAAATAAATTCATTATGCCACACTAAATTTACATCTCTAAACAAGGGTTATTTGTAATTTACCCAACAAGTTTCAGAAACAATATGGTGATGGTCCAACAATGCAAGCACTGAACTTGCTTTAATAATTTTTGAGAATATCTTTACATATCCAACAATCACAGAAGTTTGAAGTCTAACAAAGCATAATAGGATTGCCATGATTATGTACATTTTACAAATAATAAAGCTAAAAAAAGACTCACAAAGCAGAAGGCTGAGCAAAGATGTAAACCTCATCGTATCCCTTCCTGCAGTAGGAGAGGATATAGAAACCAAAGTCAGTAAAAAATTGATATGAACACACTTATGCAGTTTCAAGGGAATTCTCGACTTACCCAGCCTTCCCACAGTAAGTTGGACTGTAATTGTAAATAAGGTTGTCAAGCACTTTCCGAGCAGGCGGTCTGTTCAAGGACTTCCGTGCCTCACTGCAAGAATAAATAAATAAAAATACAAAATGCACATTTATATTTATACAATAAAATAAGGTGAAGTGGGAAACTTTTGAATAAATTTTTTATTCTCTTCTATTTCAATTTTGAATACATTTATAACTTTTCAAGTTAAACCAGTCCCAACCAACCTGACAAAGAAGTTTGCAACATATTGAGTCACTTGAACTGCATCTTCGGAATGTGGAATCATGGATAAGCCCCATTCAAAAGCATTTTTCTGCAGTGTACAGCAGGGTCAGTCTGCATTACAATTTAGTGTCTAGTACTAGCAAATTAGTGAAATAATAATAACTGCGAAGAAGAGGAAGAAGAAATAAAGAAGGAAAACAAATAGAACCAAACAACACTGCCACAAAGCTACAGATCTTGAGGTTAATTGTTGTACATAATTTTCAACTCAAAGAAATTCTAGGTATCATATTCTAAGAACCAAACAAGACTTTCAGTATCCGGATTTTAACTGTTGAGGGTCTTAAGACCAATCAAGTCATGAACATGTCCTCTTAAAACTGGACATGCATCGTGAACACGTACGAAACAGCGTCTATTGTTTGATCGCATATGAGACAAATCTAAGGTCTTGACACAAATCTGAAGAAATGAAAATAAAGGCTAAAGATTAAACTAAAAAAGAAAAATAGTTTTAATAAAAAATAATATGGTATCATACATATTAATCCCTCTTACTGACTTTTTAATATTTGGAACCCCAAACCTTCACATTGTACAATTTGTTTGTAAATACTTGAGACTTCAAAATATAGGACAACAGAATTTTTCTATTCCCCCTTCTTTCCCAACATATGACCAAAGAGAATGTGTTAATCGTTATTGTTTTGATATTATAAATAGAAATTTAAATGCTAGGTATAAAAAATTTAAAATTAATAGCTTGTTTGTATCAGATTGGTGGGCCTATCTACACACATATTCATAGAGAGAATGGTGATGACCATGTGAATGCCTGGATGGTGATGGATCACGACAGTGGGTGGATAGTGACCATGGCTGCTTTGGTCCAGTGAGAGAGTGTGGTAGTGAATATAATTAACTAATAGCAAGTGTAAACAATTGGAGCTAATTAAAAAATGTGCTAATTAGCTCCCTCCATTAGCATAGTCTCCACAATGACTGGAAAGGTTGGCATCATTTCCAGAACACAAGGAGGTCAACATAACTAGATCAAAAATAGTGATGACAATAATGGCTAATGAACAACATAGGAGTGCATCCAATAAACAAAATCATGAATCTCACATTCCCAATACAAATATGATGAGAAGCACTTCAAAGATAGTACCTCTGGATGCCACTGGAAGGCAGTAACAGGATAATTGTGTGCATGGACTGTGGAGACATAGACCTGATACAAATAAATGTTCTAAATTTAGAATGTTCAAATATATAGGGAGAAAAAAAAAACATTGGAGAGTAAAACTTATTTATTGATAAAAATAAATAATCAATTGATAATTCATATAGAGAAAATTTTAGCTGGAATATCATACAGATTGATAATCGATAAAATATAACAAATTGCCCGTAGTCAATACCTTATTATCTGAATCTGCACTAGTTGTTAAGACCTTGAAGAAACTACGTAGTTCCTTGTACTCTCCAAACCTTTCTGGTGATACACCATACTGTTGCATAAAGGAATTCAACTCACTAAGGTCAGCTACTATGTACTTTGCAAATCTAAGTACGCCTGCTAAGATTAAGCAGGCATATATGGGTTTAGAAAAAATAGAACAGAAACAATACGAAGAACTAGTTGTGTCTCTATTGTATCTTCATAATTCATAATCTATATGCATTCAAGTCTTAATAAATTAGGAATTGGTGCTAGAGTGGAACGACAAGGATAATAACAACAAATTAGGCATAAAATTCATTTTTCTACTGCATTTTTTACCTCCTACTCACAATAGGAGTGGGGCCCAACCCATGTGATTGTGTATTCTCCACTCCCATTGTGAGTGGGCAATTAAAAATGAGGTAGAAAAGGGTCTTTGTCGCAAGACTGAAAACTTCCAAGTATGGACCATTATGGATTCTTGAAACATCCACTAAGGTACATAATAGTGATTAGTGCCCAATTTTTCATTCATAGAGTAAGGTTTCCATGAGATAACATAAAAGATGGGGGGGGGGGAAGATTCCTTGGATGCACAAGAATAAAAGAAAACAATAGTCAGTACAGTTCAACATGAAATGGAAAAAGCTACTAATTGTTTGAAACTCACTTGATGGTTTTGCATGACAAGGCAATCTGTACTCAACTTTTTAAGTAAATTTGGCGGAAACCTGCAAAAGGATAGGAATATTTAACTTGAGAGTCAAGAACAACTCAAGAGACCAATAGCCAACCCTAGTCAAAAACGAAAAAGGCCTTGCTGAGGATTTACTACCACAATCATGCATATTAAAATGAAAATGAATGCCCATTTAATTTGTGAACAGACCACATGGAGGACATAATATCTCTATTCTCCCCCTCGTCACCCCACTCAATAGACTTTAAATGAATCTACTAAAAAATAACAATGACATGCAAATCCATAAGGACTACCATGGTTTCGGACGTCTTAAAACACATTTTTTGACATGGACAATTTATTTTGTTGACTTGCCTCCATGAAATTGAAAATCTTATAAGTGAAATGTACACTTAATGAATGAAAAATTATGTGGTGAATTAAAAAAAATAAAAAATAAAAAATAAATAAAAATTCCAAGTTTGAGACAATTTTGGCAACTATAGTTCCATGATCTCATGCTACACAAAAATCAAGGTTGAGATATTTGCATCTATAATGAAAAATATTGAAAAAAAAATGAAGAATGTATCAACATATAATGTGTTGTGATCACCACCATATGAATAAAATTGTAATACATAGACCTCATCTGAGAAAATGATATGATAGTATGTAACAATGTTCCAATCATCATCCCTTTTGATAAAATTGAAATACATAATGATGTCATCCTCACTAAAATGAAAATCATATGTCAATGTATAACATTGTTACAACCATATCTAAATCAGAGAGAAGAAAGTATATAACAGTTTCCAATATTCATCCTCGTCACAATAATTGCAATACAATTGAAAAATTCAACCTACCCTCAATCAAAGAACCATAACTATATCCATTTGTCCCAATCCCCACCCTACCAAAATACCCACAACACTTCTAATAATTTGATTAATCAGAGCATACAGCAATGTTCCAATCGATATCCTTGTCAAAATAGTTGCAATATTTATGGATTTCATTTTCATTTCAATCAAAATACAAATCAACATGTAACAATATTCCAATCATCAACCCTGTCAGTATTATAAAAAATTATATAGATTTCATCATCATCTTTATTTATTTTGATATTTTAATCAATAAGCTTATCAATGAGTAACAAATTAACAATGTATTCCAATCCTCATCTCTGTCCATAAAATTGTACATGCCATTTCATTTTATAACAATCAACTAACAAAAACATAAATAACAATCCACTGATCATACCTTTCAATATAACTGCATTAAATATGTCAATCTTCATTTAATCTTAAAAAACATCAATACAAAATAATATTCAAGTCCTCATCTCAGTCAATACATATCAGTTTCATATACTTTTCTCCAACAAAATAATTCCAATATTTTAACAAGTTCATCTTCATTTCAGTAAAATGACATAGCACTATATGACAATGTTCTAGTCCCCACCCCTTACCAAAAGTAATTGCAATAGCCTCGATACAAAGTGTTTGAATCTATAACCTGTCAACATAATCATATATATATATATATATATAAGTAGTGCTTTTCCTTTGTTAGGTGGCACATTCTAAAAACTTACTTTTTTTCAAAAAAAGCCACATCAGCATGCCTTTGCCATTTGTATATAAAGTTCTATACAAACTAAATTTCAATTATAATAACCAATTTTATGTAGACTCTATTTGAGAAACACTTACTTTCTATATATTTTTCATCGTGTATTTAGTTTTGTCGTTGTCAGATTATTTTTATATAGTTAATAATTTAATTTAATTATTATGATATTTGAAAAAAAAATTATCTTGATATATAAATAAATAAAGTAGAATATGCTTAATTATATGCATCACACGAATTAAATTAATTTTCTTTTATATGTTTTATTTTTTGTCTATCTTATTGATGTCTTAATATTAATTTTCATTTAACATGAAATTATTTATTAGAAAACATTTATATTTAATTTAAATTTTATATATCTATATACAATATGTATGAATAATTCAAAAAGAATATTAAGAAGAAAAAAAATCAATACTCTACATATTTAATTTATATATTTTCTTCTTAATCCAATCACAACATATTTATATTTAATCTTTTAAATAAATTTTGTGTAGTTCTACATATATTTATTTTCTAAATAAATATAAAAATAAAAATAAAATAAAATAATTAGAGTCACTTTAAGTTTTAGTTTTATATTATTAATTTTCTTTCTAATTTAACTATTATTTTTAATATCAAAATGAATGTTTATTTATTTAAATTACACTTTTATAGTACGATAGAGTTAAAATTATCAAAATAAGTGTTTCTTTTACTATGTTATAATTTAATATCGTATAAAATTATTAAAATAAGACGCAAAATTAATTTTCCATTTTAAAAATAAATTCTCGTGTATCACACGGGTCACCTACTAGTTGGAATATATATAATTTCATCCACATTTCAATCGATGTAATTTTCATCCTCAGGACCTCATCTCAATTGGAGGGTCAGCATATTTGATGTAAGACAGCTTTAGAAAATGTGGACTAAGGCTCTGCAAATGTAATTGTGGAGGATTTTGGCCATGGAAAAGCTTCTAGGTTTAGGGTTTGAAGAGGGAGACAAAGCATTTAGGACTTAGAATGGAAATTGGCTGATATTTGGATTGATTTTCAAAATTCCAGGTTGCATGATATTCAGATTTGGCCCAGTTGTAAGAAATAATAAACAGTGATCAAATCATTTCAAAAGCAAAATCATTACCGAACTAAATCACATCAACATCATTTGTCGAATTAACTATGAGAAACCATATACCTTTGAAACACTGTTCCTTCCACATTTATGTCGTTCATGAATTGGAGTGTAGATGCCTGATCTGATGCTTTAAATGATTCAAGAATGTTCTTGTCCTATCATCATTCACAATATGTCAATACCAAGAAAAATATATTAAATTTATAATACTAAGAAGTAAAATACTCTCTTAGAACCAGAATGATTCAAGTAAGCAACAGTCAACAACATTAAGGAACAATATTATACATATATTCATTGGACATGTAAGTTGTAACTTAAGGTTCATTTATCTTCTTCTTCTTCTTTTTTTCTTTTTTTTTTTTTCCTTTCTTGGGTGGGTTGGGTGGTTTACACCAGGGTTGTCTGCAATCCTAACCCCTATGAATGCAAGGAAAATATGCACTTATAAAAATAAACTAAAAAATTGGGACACGTGGAGCACGAGCATCATGCAAATTAAAGTTTTACAAGCTTAGAACTGAGTTATTTTCTAGTTGCATTGAGTAGTAAGAACCTTCCATTGAATTTGTAAGCTCCAGGTCAACCCGTGTCGTATGAATGAATAGATACTGAGCGGTTTGCATAACCAAAAATCATAACACATGCACTGTACCTTTATGTCCTCTTGACATTCAAATCAATTGTTAAGCACCACTTAATGCAAACAAGTTTCTATATCTAGTATCTAGATCAATAAAATTGGTTTCTATGATGTCATAAAATGAAAATTCTCAAGATGCTAAGAGTTAGGGGTATTTAATGAATAAGAAGAAAAAAAAGATGTATCAGAAAAAATAAAAGCTGAAAGATCAGCGAATTGCAACAAATTCAAACATAGACGTTTAATATAGTGAACTGTGTTTTTGTAGCTTACCTTGCTGATAATCATTGTTAAAAGTTCGAAACCTAAGCAGATAGCAAGTAGGGGAAAATGGTCTCCTGCATCATTCTTCTCTAAAATTTTCTGTATGAAACAGAGAAAACAATAGCCCATAACAAGAAAAATAACTGTCAATTATGAATCATTTTGAATCGTGACATAAGCAAATAAAAAATTGGTTAGAATTTTTTAATTTGTGTCAGCTGCATATATCCAGGCATATAAAAAATCACAATTCTACATTTAAGTGAATGTCTTGCATAGAGCATTTTCCAATAAATCTGTAGTGGTATGTTTAAGATCGACAACTACCTTAAAAATTCCCTCAATAACGTCGAAGTAGCGACCACTTTTAGCCCACCCTCCAGTAAAGAGAACCCCATTAACAAGATTGAGTTTCTGCAGCACAGTAGTAGATATTAGCATAAACACAACTCAAAAGGAAGGCAAAAAAACCCTTTCACCAAGCACATTTAAAAAATGCACACCAAAGCCTCTGCGCATAGACCATAAAAGGCTCTAAATTATGAGAAAAATACATGGATAGTTCACAAATGTTTTACTTGACATAAATTTATCAATTAAAGCTATCATCTGAAATGTAGTTCTTACAAAAGTCAATACACCAGAGGCACAAGAATCTACAAATTCGGCATTAGACAATCCTACAGTAAGTTAAGAATCCAATGCTATTGGCCTTTGAACGTTCAATTGTTCACTGTATTTATCATGTTTGAAAACGGAGAGTATATTTAGGAAGGCAAAATAAAAGGGTTTTCCAAAGAAAGTAACCACCGATCAATTTAGCCCAAAAGAGCAAGCAAAAAAATTAATCGAATTTGTTCTCCCTTTTATCCAAAAAATAAATAACTAAATCAAGTTTTCCTTTCCTGATTTCCATCCATTTTCTCAGCAACCAAACAGAGGTTAAAAGGGTCGATTATTCAATTAACCTAGTCTAATGATCAACCGATTCAATTACGTTCTCAATACACATCAAAATTAAGTAAAAGTTAAATCCGATTACATTGTAGAGAATTTCAGGAGGCTCGTTATAAATAAGAGGAATAACCCTAGCCCCAGCGGCTTCCACGAATTTCACATACGAGGCAGCAATATACGAAGCGTTGGTAGCATTACTAAGCCTACCGGAAGCTCCGTCGCCGGGATGACTGACGATTCCGATCACCGGCCGGAAATTGAGCTTCGGATCCGCCGCGGGACAGCTCGGAGACATCATCGGCTCCTCAAGGCCAGTCCCGGTGGGCAAGAGAATCGTCGATTGAGCCTTCGCAGCACTCAATTCCTTGGAAAAAGAGATGAGAAGAGGAATCCAGAGATAGTTCCACATGTCGGAGTAGCGAGAGGGAGATGAGGAAGACGATGCGACGGAGGGCGACGGAGAAGGGTGGTTGGTGGAAGAGTCGGCGTGGCTGGAAGGAGAGTTAGAGAGAGAAGAGGGAGACATTGTAGAGAGGTGGGAGATTAGGGTTTGGTGAAGTGGTAGGAGAGAAGAAGAGAGAGAGGGAGATGAGGAGGAGAGAGAGGAGAAAGAGAAGAAGATCGTCGGGGTGTGGTTTTGACATTGTGATGCCTTGGCCGCCCCCCCGTGGGTGCGATCGTACTTTTTTGGAGCTGACGGACTGACGAACTCAACAGCCCGTTACGCAAAAGAAATCCTTGGCAAAATGAATAATGGTAAGAATTTGGGGGTAGTTTGGGAAGTGGGTTGATTTTTTTTATTTTTTTAGTTTGGGTTAAAAGTTTAGTTGGAGAATGATTTTTTAGTTTATTTTTATTATTTTTATGAGAAAATAGTGTAATGATTATGGTTTGGATGTGATATTTTCTTTGTCATGGTTAAAATAATATATTTTGTCTTTTGTGACTAAAATAGCCAAAAAAATTTCCAAACCTTCTTCTCAAACTGCCAACTATTATACTAATAAATAATTTGACATAATTTTAGAAGTTTTTGATATTTGTAACGGTAGTGTTACATACACTAAATAGTATATCAATTAGTGTTATGATATTATTATTAACCATATTTATTATACAAGTTACAAATATTCAAAACTATACAAATGATGTCATACCATCTGTTAGTAAATTAATGTGTACATCAATTGATATATATAGTATTATTCTATTTGTAATTTGTATAATAGGTAGGGTCAGTAATAATGACATAATACTAATTAGTACATTAATATGTATATTAATTGATACGTGTAGTACTACCATGAGAAATTTTATTAGAAGGAAAAATGGTCGAGACACAAGTAATTTATCATTTCAAAAATTATTTTTAATGATATGTTAAGTATTAAAATTTTAGGACAAATTACAAATATACTTCCTGAAGTTTGATTAAAATACGAATCATTATTTATGATTTTAGAAATTACATTTCACCCCTGAGATTTTTAATTTCATAACAAATCGTCATTTTTATTAATAGATCATTAAGTCAATTAATAATTTTTAATGATGTTAGAAATATGTTTCAATTAATAATTTAGGTAATTTTATTATTATATAGAAGAGCAATTATGAATTTTATTTTTTTAACTAATTCTGTTAAATAAAAAATACTAACAAAGAGGTATTTATAATTTTTCAAACCACAGAAGGCAATTTATACTTTAAGCAAACTTCAATGATGTATTTATAATTTACCCTAAATTTTAATTTGTTAAATATTTTATTATATAAAAGTTAATTTTAAATCACATCATTAAAAATAACAAATTAGGAAGATAATATTGTTGATTTAGAATATAATGTTTTATATATTTTAAATATATAAAATAAATTTTATATTTCCATCAAATGTTTATGGCCAAACAATTATTATATATTCATAAATTTAGAGGTTGGTTGGAATGATCTAGTGTATTTTTTAATTTTATAAAAAGATACGTAAAAAAGTAAAGTGTTAATATAATCTAAATAAATACACTTATTTGAGAGATGCTTAACAAACTCTCGTACCTAAAAATTTAACAATAATTAGTCAATTTTGGGAAAGTAGGCTAAAAGTTTTTTTTTATTGAGTAATGTTAGGGACCTTAAATAATTTAGTAAATATTCTACCAAATATCTCACATTGTGCGACTCACATGATTTGAGTCTCACACTCATGTGAGATATTTAATAGAATATTTGATAAAATATTTAGAGCCTCTTGCATTTTTCTTTTTTCTTTTTATTTTTTTTTAAATATGTAAAAAATAAAGGGATAATAGAATTTAAAAAAAAATCAAAAAACTGGAAAATTGACTTTTAATTATATTATCAAAATAAATAATGTGTAATGAGATTATGGGTTGTTTTGGGAAGATGGTAAAAAGTGACTTTTTAGCTTTTAACTAAGCTTTTGGCTTTTTTAGACAAATGATTTGGGAAGTTGGTAAAAAGTGACTTTTGACTTTTTTGATTAATATTTATTTATGATGTCAAATCATAATAAAATGACTAAACTACCCCCGTTTATTTAAAATATTTACAACTGAACCTATGTAACACATTGTGACCCATGAGGGGTAAAATTGTAATTTCACCGTTGGCTAAAAACCAACTTGCCAAATGAAAAAAAAGCCAAAAAAGCCAACTTTTAGCTTTTGTTACTAACCAAAAAAAGTGACTTTTAGCCAACTTCCCAAAATAGCCCTATATGCCGTTTTGGCAACAAATAAAAAAATTGCGTTTTTCAAACCTTTCCAAAACGCCACAACTTCCCAAAACGCCAAACCTTCCATTTGGGAAGACCAAAAAAGCCACTTAAAAATTTACTAAACTACCCTTTGCAACATTATAATTAATTAGTTTAAAAAGTGTTTTTAATTAAAAAGTAAGGATATTTTGGTCATTTTAGAGTGATGCGACACTTTTAAAAAATATTAAATCAAAAATAAAAAAAAATCAGCTTTTTACAAATTTTCTAAATCACTTCCAAAAAAGTCAAAAAACTTAATAAAAAACTAAAAATCAACTTTTTATCAACTTAGGCCAAGTTTGGGAAGACTAAATAAGTGTACTTTTTGAATTTTTATGAAATATGGGTTGGATTTGAGTTGGGTTTGAAGTGATGTGTTAGATAGGTGATGTGACTTAAATAAGATGATGTGACTTAAATAGGATAGTGACTTTTTGACTTTTTGGATTTTTTGAAAGATGCAAACTTGGCCTTACTAAGCCTGTGTTTGGCAACTGGGTTTGTAGGTTTTTTCGGCTATTTTAGCCACAAAAAATAAAATAGGCTATTTTAGCCATAACAAACAAAACATCACATTCAACCTATAATCATTACATTATTCTCTCAAAAAAAACTCAAAAAAGTCAAAAAATCAAAAAGTCCTTCCCAAACCAAGCTTTTAAGCCCAGACTAAAATAGTCAAAAAAACCAAAAAGTCAAAAAACCAACCCACTTCCCAAACGGAGGCTAAAACAACCCTATATGTCGTGTGCGTATAGAATTTCACAATAAAATTTAAGTAGTTGACTTTTTTTCTCACCAGTTAAATCTATTGTAGCTAACCTTTAAAATGAAAAATTTTAAATCAGTAAAAATTTTAAAAGATTTTAAAAAATAAAATAAAATATTTTAAATTCATATATCATGTGTTTAATAATATAAATTTAAAAGGTTGTTAGGCCTCGTTTGGGAACAGGCTAATTTAGTAACTTTTTAACTATTTGGCTAAAAAGGTAGGTAAAAAAAACTTATATGTTTGGGATGATTTTTTGGCTAATTACGAAAAGATGTGCAAAAAGTAGAGAGAAAAGAGAATCTTTGACTTTTTGGTATGGATTGTTGGCTTTTTGGCTAATTTAGTAACTTTTTGACTAATTGACTAAAATAGTCTCTTGCCAAACGAGGCCTTACTATCTAAATATTTTGTCCAAACTTTTTATTTTATACGTGAAATAAAGTGGAGGTGGTAAATAATATTTTTAATATTAAATTACATCAAAAATTAATTAATTAATTTTAATTAACTGTAATATTAAAATCGTATTTTGAATTTGAAAAATATGACCAATAAAATTTGATAAATAAATATCAAATTTTTAAATAATAATTAAATTTGGTATAAAAAACTCAAACTATAGACAAAGGGATTTTTTATTTTTCACACACCACTATCTCTGAATTTCTAGATATTTCGTTTCGATGTTAACTTATGAATAAAATTTTATAGTTTTGGAATATGAACTTTTCAATTAAAAATATAGTTAAATCATATATTTTTACTCTGATGCAGACTATTAAGATGGGCTTGACCTATAGGGCCAATCGAAGAAGTCAAATTATTGATTAGCATTCCTCTGACTTGGTTAATTTAGTAATTTTTTAGTTATTTGGTTAAAATATGAGCTAAAAAAAATTAGTATGTTTGGGATGACTTTTTAGCTTTTTACGAAAAGATGTGCAACAAGTAGAGAGAAAAGATAATTTTTGACTTTTTTGTATGAGTTGTTAGTTTTTTGGCTAATTTAATAACTTTTTAACTTTTTGGCTAAAAAATTCGGTTGCCAAACGAAGCCTGTTAAGATAGATTTTGTTTTGGGACAATTACCCCTCAGTAGATTTTTTAAAAAATAATTACATATTAATACAAAAGTTTATTATTAATTTTTAAAAAATAATTACATATTAATACAAAAGTTTATTATTAATTTACAATTATTTTTTGACAAAATCACTTATTCGATATTGAGGAAATTATTTAATAGTAGAGCAGAGAAAAAAAATACAAAAACATGAAGGGTACAAGTGATTTTGTGATGGGATGCAAGTCACACTACTTGCACCCCTCCGTAATTGTGTAATTTCTTTTTTCCTGTCCAACTGATAAGTAATTTCCCCTTTGATATTTCTCCTTTTGTTTTTATAAATTATGGGTTTGTTTGGGAATTTAGGTTTGTGATTTTTTGAGCTAAAATAGTTAATAAAGACAAAATAAATTAAAATAGTAAATAAGACAAAATATCATATTCAAAATATAATCATTTTATTTCAAAGCATAATTATTTTATTTTTTCTCTCACAATTATTAAATAAATTACTACAAAAAAAAAGGACCAACTATCATCCTAAATGCAATTTTTTAAATCAGACTAAAATAAATAAATAAATAAATAAATCAACTAAAATAATCAAATTCTGGCATGGGTCATATGTCTTTTGTGTCATATCACATTTTTTTTTATATATTTAAAAGAAAAATTAAAAAATTAATTTTTAACTTATTTTTCAAAACGACCTCAAGGTCATGACATTGATCCTATATAAGACAAAGTAAAAGACAAATTCTAAAATCCTTCCACACTTTTTCTCATAACTTATATAATGAAGTCGAGGCTAGGGATGGCAATGGATAACCTATCCTGTGGGTATTTATGGAGACCCAATCTAAATACATGGGTTTTTTCTTATTTTTCTTATCCATTGGGTAGGGTAAGTGATATTCTTTAAATATCCATAGGGTATGGGTTGGGGATGGGTACCCACTAATTTCTCCAAATGTTTTTTTTTTTTTTTTTTTTTAAGATTCACAACCAAAACTAAATGTACATTTAATCTTTTTTCTTTTATTTATTTATTTATTTTTTCAGGTTCACAACCATTTTTTTTTATTAAGATCCACAATCAAAACTAAATATGCATCCAATCTTTTTTCTTTTATTTTTTTATTTTTTAAGGTTCACGACCAATTTTTTTTTAAAGATTCACAACCAAAACTAAATATACATTAAATCTTATTTTATTTTATTTGGCTCAACAATAAAATCAAAAATACATTAATTAATATTGTCACATTATTCTTGTCAAATTTTATGCATATCTAGAATTTTTTAAATTTATTTAAAAAAATTAAGGGCACTGTCTAGTGCAGGTTTCGGTTTGCTTTTCCATGTTATTTTATTTTGTTATGTATTGTAATTTTCAGAATGGTTTGCTTGTTCTGAAATTTCAATTAACGAGTATGAATCTATTTGTTTTATGTTATCACACAATTCATACAATATATATATATATATATATATGAATGTATTTGAAAATAAGGAAATTGTAGAGAATCGAAACAAGCATGGGTCATGATTGGTTAAAAAAGATGGGTACAAAGATTTATTTGCTGGAAAAACAAAAAGGGAATACAAAGTCTTACTAAATAATTTTTTTTTTAAATAAAAGAATTTTTCTTAGTTATGAACAGATTTAATTGAAATCAGCTTGTTTCCCAATGTTATGCTTCATTTATTTAGATACAAAATATTTTTTATAAAAAAAATTAAATTTTTTTTTTTATATATTTGGTGGTAGTGGTGATGGAACGAAGGTGAAAGTAGAAATTGTGACATAGTGGTGGGGTGATGGTGACAGTGATGATGGTAGTGGCTATGGTGATGGTAGTGTGATAGTGAAGGTGAGAATAGTGGTACTGGTGTTGTGAAATTAGTAAAAATTTAATTGAAAAAATATTTTTGTTTTTTAAAAGTAACAAACAACCAAATTCGTAGGGGACTAAAGGAAGAAGATTTTTAGATAATTAACTCTTTAATAAATTATCTACATAATTTTATTAAAATTTCACTTTTACCTTAAAATTCTAATTTGATCAATTTTAACCTAATTCTTTCATTCTTATTAATGTAGTCCCTCTATCATTATACATTAGTATTTCCGATAAAAAAAATAATATTTGCAACATTACAGAAAACTAAGGTGAAATTCTGGCAAAATTACTTGCCCAAAAAAGAAATTCTGGCCAAACCATATAGATCAACGGTGTCATTTATTCAATTTTTTTTTTTTACAACTGAAAATTATTAAAATTTTTACATTTCACATAACATATTTTCTTCAAAAATAACAAAGGGATCACATTGAAACGTAATTAGAAGTGTGAGTTTACATTGATGAAATTGAGACTACGAGAATCGAAAAAAAGATGGACTAAAGGTATAATTTACCAGATAAGGCTTGTCTCTAGTTTGTATTATAAATTAGACCGCACTATTGTTTCATTTAATCTCACTATAGAGTTACTTACTTCATTTAATTTATTCATTTTCAAAAGATTAATAGTTACAAATCATTTATTTAAAAAAATTAATTAATTTAATAATTCTAACCCTGTGGTTTATTATCAAACAAATAGATTAATATTACGATTCAATTAGATGAAATCATTGACTATGATTTTCAAATTAAACAAAAAAAAATTCATTGATAATTTTCCAAATCATAAAAAGTGGATTCTACAGTGGACCTAGACCGGCAATACGGCCCTAGACCACGATTGGATTGGGGATGGGTAAACCCAATTATATATATATATATATATATCAATATTTTATTTGAGTAGCAGCAGCTTGTAACTTTTCTTTCTTCTTCTTTTTTATTTTTATTTTTATAAACAATTTTTAACATTGGATAGCATCCCAAATATAGCTATTAGTTTATTGGATAACAATTTTTATTTGTTATTAGTATAGTGATCCTATATAAGAAAAAATATTGAAGGTATATTTAATTTTTGTTGTGAATCTTAAAAAAAAAAAGAAAAAAAGTTTTTTTTTTTTTGGTGGATAAAAAGAAAAAAAGTTGTTAACATTAAATATATTAAAAAAGAAAGAAAAAGGATTGAAGGTATATTTAGTTTTTGTTGTGAATCTTAAAAAAAAAAAAAAAAAAAAAGGTTGTTAACATTAAATATATTAAAAAAGAAAGAAAAAAGATTGAAGGTATATTTAGCTTTTGTTGTTAACCTTAAAAAAAAAAAAAATGTTAACGTTAAATATATTAAAAAAGAAAGAAAAAAGATTGAAGGTATATTTAGCTTTTATTGTGAAGCTTAAAAAAAAAAAAAAAGGTGATTGTTAACATTAAATATAAAAAATAAAAATAAAATAAAAATGGGGATTAAAGTGGGTTGGGGAAAATCCAAACCCATTAGGAAATGGGGAGGGTGGTACCCATGGAGAATGGGGAATGGGGAATGGGGAAAATTTATTATAGGAGAATGGGGATGGAGAATTAATATCCACCCCCATTAACCCCCATTGCCATCCCTAGTCGAGGCCGTACAAAACTCAACATCATTGAATATTTAATTTTTTTTTATATTAATTATATAGTTTATTTGAAAGTATTATTCAAATAATATATATATATATATATATATATATACATGAGGTTAGAAAAAAGTGGTGTGTTGAATTAAAAACTTTCCTTGGACGGAATGTATGACTCAGGGGCCATTTGAAAAAAAAAAAAGAAAAAAGGAAAAAGAAAAATAATTTTTAACTTTTAATTTATTTTGAATCATGTCACTTCTCATATTTTTTACGCACAAAAAAATAAGAAAAGTAAAAAAAATCAATTATTAACCAATTTTTCAAAATCACCTCTCAATAATGAATTCCACGGGAGTGCACAATTTAGGACCATTTTGAAAAGATAATTATAATCAATTTTTTGGTGAAAAGCTGCTTATAAGCAACTTATAAGGAGTTTTTTTGTGAGAGAAGAAGTGTGTTATAATCTGGGAAGTGGATTATAACCCACTTCCCAAAATAGCCCTTAATAACATTTTTTTAATGGTTTGGAATTTTTTTCAGTTATTCATTTTAATTTGAGAGGAAATTTGAGTTTGGTAGACTCATTTTCTTGTCAACTTTAATGATTTAAATTGTTTATTTTTTAAGATTTATTAAATAAAACATTCATACAAAAATTAAAATAATCAAATATTGGTAGTTTATGTTTGAATTATATTTGTATTATAAAAAATAAATTATTATTACTAAAATTATATTAATCATTTATTTTTTTAATATGAATAATTTAAATATATAATTACTGATAATTAATTATTTTAATTTTTTACATAAATATTTTATCTAAGGAATTCTAAAAAAATAAAATATTGAGGTATTTTAAGAAGATGGTTAAAAGCTGTTTTTTTATTTTTTTTGGCTTGGTTTTGGGAAATGGGTTGGCTTTTTGAATTTTTGGTTTTTTTGGCTATTTTAGCCTGGGGTTAAAAACCATGATTTATGAAGGACTTTTGGTTTTTTTGACTTTTTTATGAAAAAAGGAATGTATTGATTATAAGTTAGATGTGATATTTTGTTTTATTAAAGCTAAAAAACCTATTTAATTTGTTGTAACTATTTTAACTCCAAACCCACTTTCTAAACTTAATTTTTGTGAAAAAAAAAAATTAAATTAAAAGTTAAAAATACTTACCAAAATAAGCCACTGTGATCACGGATCGGATTCAAATTCGCCCTCCAAATCTATTAACAGAATCCAAACCGAATTTTTAAGGGACCACTGTCGGCTCATTTTGACAAGATGTGATGACTTTTTGTTGTTGTTTGGTTCTTTATGGACTCTTTCATTATAAAGATCTGTTTGGCTTATAGCTGATTTTGATAATTGGATTAATTTAGGGGATTGGTGAGATTGTATACGATAAATGATATGGATAGGCCCACAAGGCATACGGCCCACAGCAAATCACCCCAAACCCATCGCTTGGGACCAATAGCATAACCCGGTTGGCAAAGCCCAGGACAGCTGGAGGCCATCTAGACATGGAGGGCCAATGGCATTCGAGCACATGGCAGGTGAAACACAGGCCACATCAACAGATAAAGATCTGCAAAGTTATTACCACAACACATCACCATTAATGCAGCCCATCACAGCATTTATTACGACAACACCTCCCCGTCGGAACAGAGCCCCCTCACCCTGAACAAGGTAAGCTACGGCACAGGCTTTCGGCGGAAGGGGGCACGTCACAAGGGACAGTGAAATGATTACCAAAGGATATAAGCAAGAATAGAAAGACAAGAGGAAAGTTAAGCTTTTTATCTCTCTCACTCTCTCTACATTTCCTTCTTCCTCTACTGATTCTCTCGCCGGAGGGTTCACTGGGGTCTGCCCCGTTCCCCTTTGAACTTGCTTGCAGGTCATTTGGCGGAATCATCACCCTGAACCGGAACTTGAAGAGCTTGGACCAGCCCGATTCAAGATGGGTCGGGCTGGTCCAAGCTCTTCAAGTTCCGGTTCAGGGTGATGATTCCGCCAAATGACCTGCAAGCAAGTCCAAAGGGGAACGGGGCAGTCCCCCAGTGAACCCTCCGGCGAGAGAATCAGTAGAGAAAGAAGGAAATGTAAAGAGAGAGAAAGAGAGAGATAAAAGCTTAACCTTCCTCTTGTCTTTCTATTCTTGCTTATATCCTTTGGTAATCATTTCACTGTCCCTTTTGACGTGCCCCCTTCCGCCGAAAGCCTGTGCCGTAGCTTACCTTGTTCAAAAGTGAGGGGGCTCTGTTTCGACGGGGAGGTGTTGTCGTAATAAATGCTGTGATGGGCTGCATTAATGGTGATGTATTGTGGTAATAACTCTGCAGATCTTTGTCTGCTGATGTGGCCTGTGTTTCACCTGCCATGTGCCCGAATGCCATTTGCCCTCCATGTCTAGATGGCCTCCAGCTGTCCTGGGCTTTGCCAACCGGGTTATGCTATTGGTCCCAAGCGATAGGTTTGGGGTGGTTTGCTGTGGGCCGTATGCCTTGTGGGCCTATCCATGTCAATAAATAATATCATCAAATAATAATTTGTTGTATTTTATTTAGGTTATGTTTGGCAGTTGGTTAGAATAGTCAAGAAAATAAATAAATAAAAATAAAAAGTAAATACTCAAATATTCTCTTTATTTTTTTTTTTGTAAAAAAGTCAAATTTCGTAAAAAAATCAAAAAATTTATTGAAAAAGCAAATTCTGAAACCAACCTTTAATTAAAATAGATTAAGGAGATAATTATTCATAACCGTTAGGTCAAGAAACAATCCAAGAGGCTTGTATTGCCACAATCTAAAGGAGTTAATATTAGCCATATCAGAAATGGTTGGGAGTTTTAAAATAGGAACTCTAAAAGAGTTTTAAGTGCGTCGGTCCCATAGTGATGGTAATGTTTTGATTTTTTTATTTTTATTTACTATCACATCATCAAAACTTAATTAAAAATTTAAAATTAGGAGGGTATATCATTACTGTACCCATATATATCATCTTCATATGGAAAAAGAAATTTAGAAATTCAGTCATATATATTGTCACAAACGTTAAATTTTTTTGGGGTATGACTTATTTTTTAAAATGCATGCAAAACAGTGAAGAAGTCATATAATTTAAATAATTCAATAAATTACTTCTTCTTTATTTATTTATTTATTTATTTTTTGCCAAAAGAGACCAAAGAATGGCAAGCTAGATAGTAGATTACAAAACAATTAAGTCTCCTTCCTCAATTAACTAAATCAAAGAAAAAGATTGAGAGTTTTAATGGGTGAGTTCTAGAGGAGCTCTAATAAGTGAGACCTATCTTGTGATGTGATATTTTGTGCTAGTTTTTTTTTTGTTTTACCAAATCATTAAAGTTCAAATTAAAATTTTAGATTTAGACCTCTGTATCATTTCCTAAAAATAATTGAAGAGTAATATTTGTAAAGTAACAACATTTGTCTTAGATGACCACCTATATTTTCATTTTGATTTTTAGGGCTTGTTTGTTTTTAGAGATAAATTGGGTGAGATTGTTAGTAAGGGGATTATTAATGAGGAGACTGCTAGTGAGGGGATTAAGAAAATTATGTTTATTTGATAACCAGTGAACTAATAATTATTTCTGTTTGTTTTGAGAGATAGGAGTGAAATTAACCATGTAAAATTTCACAAATACCCTTGTTATATTAATATCAAATTTGGACTTATACCAACTACTAAATGCATTACATATTTTAATATTAAAAATTATATTTCATAAATATATATTTTTTTATACTATTTTATTTTTAATATATTTTTTTTGTATAAAATATTTTTATATTAAAATTATTTTGATATAAAGAATGATGGAGTAAAAATGGTGGAATAATTAAAAAATAATAGAGAAAGGACCATACTAACTAAGTAGAGTAAGTAAATTAAGTAAGATAATAGAGGTCAAAATAGTAAATTTCCCTATAATCCCATGGATTGTTTTTCTAATACCATTTTCCATGGGGAAGTATTAATTCCATCTATGGAGGCCTATCATAGTCCCAAGGTACTTTGCATCTCATTCTCCATTTTGCAAACAAACACAGTATTAATGGACTCCACTATCATAATCTAATCTCATCTTCTATAACCCAAAACAAGTGGACCCCTAATGAGGTAGAAGAGAGGGATGGAGAAAGGAGGGATGAAGAGTGTAGGTCTCTTCTTATGATCCACTCTTATTCTATAATTCCATGAATGTAACTCTTTTGGGCCTGTTTGGTTTTAGGCTGTGTTTGTTTGGCTCTTTGATAAAGGAAACTGGACTAATAGTCCATGGAATCCACCAAAGGGTCATGTTTGTTTAGCTCCATAGGATGGAGGGGATTAAGAATACAGTGGGATTAAGTGAAAAATTATTAGTATGGTAGTATTATATTAGAAAGGTAGGATAAATAGTGTTTGTATGCAACTGGATTAGTAATATTATAAATAATATTAATATATAAAATTAATAATTTTTTAATATTATAATTATTTTTTAATGCTTTTTAAGTACACTTAATTTAGAGACACTTAAAATATATAAATTTTTCTTAAAAATCATTTAAAAATTCAATAAATATAAAAAAAAAAGATCATATTTTTTTAGTAAAAAAGATCATATTTTTTTAGTAAAAAAAATCATATACTTAATCTTTGACAATAATTTAAAAAAAAATTTCAAAAATATATTATTTGAAAAAAAATGAAATTAAAATATCCAAGGGTATTGGCTTACCAATCCCAACTCTCCAATGAGTATGCTAACCCTACCATTTGGAGGGATTGATAGTCCAATTGGACTAATAATCCTATAACATTTTAGCTCAACCAAACATGCTTTTGATGGCCCCACGAATTGTTTATCCAATCTCTTCTTCTAAGAGGCCAAACAAACATGGCAAAAGAGTGTTTGATTGAGGACATGAGTGAGAGGATTAACTATCCCCTTAGACTAGTAATCCCCCATGTGGTAGGACTAACAAAATTATGTGAGTGTTGGTATCAACGTTTTAAAAATCAGACCGATGAGCGAACCAAAAAAGGGATTGGGTGGACGGGTCACCGATTCAACCGTTAGGTTGAATTGGAATCGAACCGTGACTGTTGGCTTATTTTTCCTACGAAGGAAAATATCATAAATGTGAGCATGCCAGCAAGGATTGAAAAATACTTACAGATTAAATTCAAGCCAATTATCAAGTGATTGCATTGACGGTTCTTTTGCCTCAATGAAGAGGACTTCAAAATTACCAAGTGTTAAAGAAAAGAAAAATTAAAAGAAGAATGAGGAAGACGAAGAAAGATGATTAAATGGACAATCAAAGTAACAATTACTTACTTCTATTCCTATGCTTTGAAAAGAAAGTGCATAAAATGTTTCGAAAAGGAAATGCTGAAAATAAATGTTTCGAAATATAAATCTATGTTAAACTACTTCTAAGATAAGGAAAATGACAAGAAATATTGAAATTAATTGTCTTTGATTTGAATTCTATATCCTTTACAATGTAGCCATGAATGGCTATTTATAGGCAAACACTTGTAGGAAAAAACTACATAAAACTACCTACTCTTCCACCTCCTCCATTTTATACTCTATGGTCTTCCATAACTTCCTTCAACCTCCACTTCATGCTCCATGTTCTCCACTTTGTTCTCCATCATCTTTCCACATTTTATAACTTCTCATAACCTCCAAATGAGTAGGAGGATGCCACATGTCCTGCAATTATATAAAAAATAAATAATAATAAAATTACAGATTTATGGTGCTAACATTATCCCCCACGGCCCTTAAAAATGATGTTTACTTGAATTTTTGAAAGGCCGAACCAAGCAGCTGACTAACCTAAGTAGCAAAGTACTTCGAATAAGCATGAAATTATGACTAGATGACCCACAAATAAAGTGCTTCGAATGAGCATGAAATTATGACTAGATGACCAATAACAAGTTTCGAAGGTGGTATAAAAGGCCAAATTCATTGTTCGAAGGTCTTGCGGCATAACTTTGAAGGAACAACATCACCCCTCGGAGGTTGGAAACATTGATATAGGATGATGATATTTACAATGAAGTTTCAAGGTTAGGCTTGATGCTTCGAATATATGTTCGAAGCTTTATACAGTTTCGAAAGTGAAGTAATCAACCTTTGAAACAACTCTTGATGCTTCGAATGTATCTTCAAAGCTTTATACAGCTTCAAAGGTGAAGTAATCAACCTTCGAAACAACTCTTGATGCTTCGAATGTATCTTCGATGCTTTGATTGTGTACATACAGACAACTGGCCATCAATTTGAAAAGATAAGCCATTTTCAACCACTTATTTAAATGCATAGGCTTTTCCTAGCCAAGTTCATGCATTTTAAATGGTCATCCCCTGTTCTTAGTGCTTCGAATTCATAAGAACAATTTGTTAATTTTATTAGCCACATCATCAAAATTATATTTTGATGTGATCCACAAATCTAAAGCAGGTTTTGAACACCAAGAACCATAGTACAAGATGGCCTTAAAAATTCAAACAACTTGACATTTTGAACAATTTCAAAAAATTCAAATTCATGAACAGTAAATTGTTCATCATTCTTAGCCATGTTTGGGTTGAGAACATGTTCTTTAGCTAAATAATTTTCATCATTTATTGACAAATGGGGCTGTTTTTCTATCTTAGCCACTAAAGGCTTATGAAAACCTTCCATGTGAGTTTTATCATTTTTTGGCCTAATGGGTTGTTCCATTTTAGCCATTAATGGCTTATGAAAATCCTTCATAGACATGTTGTTTCTATGGTTTGACTCTCTAAGAATGATTTTTTCAACCCCCCGAGCTCTATATGGAACATCATTTTTAACCATGCTTGGCTCAACAACATACTTTTTATCAAAGTTATTTTCATAAGTTGGCTTTTTAAAAATGGGTTTTTTGACCCCCTGAGCCATTGATGAAATTATATTTTCACTAATTTCAGTCACAAATGACTTAAAAATATTTTGTAAAAGCCCACAAAATTCATTCATTAAAGACTTGACAAAAAGGGTTAATAACTCATGTCTCCATTGGCAAATTTCTACATCAAGTTGATGAGTTACTCCAATTAAGTGGTGTATTTTTTCTTTTACCAAATAATATGGTAATAAAGAAACAACTTGGAAATTTTTTTATCAAGAAAATTGATCTTTTCTTGAAAATCTAAAATTTTTCTTTCATGCCAATATATTTCATATTGTTAAGTTTGAATTGCGAAATCCAAATCGTTGGTCATTTCTTACACTTGGCAGACCCACTGGGAGTGCCAAAAATTATTGGCTTATTTTTCTTACAAAAAAAAAAAAAAAACATAAATGTGAGCGTGTCAGCAAGGATTGAAAAATCCTTACAGATTAAATTCAAGCTAATTATCAAGCGATTGCGTTGACAGTTCTTTTGCCTCAATGAAGAGGATTTCAAAATTGCCAAGTGTTAAAGAAAAGAAAAATTAAAAGAAGAATGAGGAAGACGGAGAAAGATGATTAAATGGACAATCACAGTAACAATTACTTACTTCTACTCCTATGCTTTGAAAAGAAAGTGCATAAAATATTTCGAAAAGGAAATGCTGAAAATAAATGTTTCGAAATATAAATCTATGTTAAACTACTTCTAAGATAAGGAAAATGACAAGAAATATTGAAATCAATTGTCTTTGATTTGAATTCTGTATCCTTTACAATGTAGCCATGAATGGCTATTTATAGGCAAACACTTGTAGGAAAAAACTACCTAAAACTATCTACTCTTCCACCTTCTCCATTTTATACTCTATGATCTTTCATAACTTTCTTCAACCTCCACTTCATGCTCTATGTTCTCTACTTTTTTCTCCATCATCTTTCCACATTTTATAACTTCTCATAACCTCCAAATGAGTAGGAGGATGCCACATGTCCTGCAATTATATAATAAATAAATAATAATAAAATTACAGATTTATGATGTTAACAGTGACGTAATAAATATATTAAAATTATATTTAAATAAAAATATAGATATTAAAATTATAAATTAAAAATAATAAATTATCTTAAATGTTTCTCCTAATTTTTTTTTACTAAAAAATATAATAATATATTTTAAAATATTATTAATTTCAATTTTGGAAGAGGAAATCAAATATTCAATAGAAAAATGCTTCAGAGCTCGAAATCCTTGGGGCTCGAATGGCCCGAATTCAAAACGACGTCGTTGTGAAATTTCCCCCCCCCCTCTTTTATCTGTCAAACAGAGGAAAAGAAAAAGAGAAAGAAGAAGGGAAGGGTGAAGGAAGAGATAAGGATGAGGGAGCCGATCTTCTCACGCCGTCGCCGTCGCCGCCCTTTCTCTTCTCCTCTTCTCTTTTTCTATATATATATGTGTGTGTGTTTTTTATGTTGATTTTCCAGATCTGTATATATGTATGTATGTGTGTATTTCATGGATTTGTGGGTTTGATTTGTTTCATGGATTTGGGGGCAAAAAGTATGATGTTTTTGGGTGGGAAGGAAGTGCAAGAAGAAGGGTTTTTTTAGTTCTTTGGGTGTCTGGTTTGGGGAATTTAGTGCTGAGCTATTGTGGTGTAATTTTTGGCTGCTTTTGTGGTCCAAATTTGGGATTAGAAGTTATTCTTGAATCTGCTGAAATGAGGCTCTCTTCTTCTGGTTTCCCTCAACAGTCACCTGAAGGTATAACTTGTGTTTGCTTCTCCTCTATCTCTTTCCTCTCCTCTTTTCTTCTTTCTTCTTCTTTCTGCTTCTTTATTCTTCCTTCTACTTCTGCGAGTCAAGGAAGAATAAAAGAAAGGGGAAAAAAAAAAAACCAAAACCAAAACGACGTCGTTTTGGGATTTCGGGGCATTCGAGCCTCCAATCTCTCGAGCTACCTAGCGGGACTGTATTTAATATTCCCTCCATATGATTTTAATTCAAATAATTTGATTGAAAGAAGAGTAAAAATTTTGAAGGGATATCAAAATTTCAATTATCCCTCCGATAAATTTGATTGAATCCCACATGGATTTATTGAATTTTTTTGGAAGAATTTTTTTCTTATAAATAGGTAGAGACTTTCACAATAATTTCAAACTCCTAATAGGATTTCTCACAAGAGAATACTCTTAAAAGAGGGTTTCCAATTATTTTTTTTTATATTCTTATATATATATATATATATAATAATAAGAAAGAAAGAAAGAAAAGAAATAAATAATAAAAAAAACTTAGAAAAAATTAAAAAAAAAATTCCAAAATTTTCAATTTCATCGACTCGGCGAGCCGTCCTTGGGTCGACCGGTTCGCTGGTTCAATCGTTGATTTTCTCAATTCTCTCTGAATAGGCCGGTTCTTAATCTTGAACGGTTTAGAGGGTATATCTGGATCGAAACCATAACCAGTCAACAGTTCAACCAGTTGAACCAGCCGGTCCGGTCTGGTTTTCAAAGCCATAGATGGGATTAAAAATTGAGTAAGGGATTAGTGAATTTTTAAATGGTTTTTAAGCAAAAAAATATATTTTTTAGAGCAAAAATAATAATTATAATATTAAAAATTTAAAAATATTAATTTTATATATTAATATTATTTATAGTATTACTAATCTGGTGGTGAACAAATAAATATTATTTACCCTACATCTTCAACCTAATACCAGTACACTAATAATTTATTCAATTAATCCTACTATACTCCTAATCCCTTCCATTCTATGGAGCCAAACAAACATAGCCTTAGAGTTAGGTTAGGTGAGATTGTTATTGTAGGGATTGTTTATGAGAAGATTATTTGTGTGGGGATTGTTAATGAGGGGATCAAAATTTTTTTTGTTTATTTGATGACCATTGGACTAAGAAGAATTCATATTTGTTTTGTTATTTTATGATGGGATTAATTATATAAAATTCTATAAATACCTTTAATGTTTTTGACATATTTTAATATTCAAAATATATTTTATAAATATTAAAATTATATTTTAATATTAAAAATTATATATCATAAATATATATATTTTTTGGTACTATATTATTTTGTTAATACTACTTTTTTTGCTGTAAATATTTTTATATTAAATTATTTTGATAAAAAGAATGGTGAGAGTACAAAATGGTAAAATAATTTAAAAAATATTAGAGAAAATACCATACTAACCAAGTAGAGTAAATAAATTATGTAAGAAAATAAGAGGGTTCGTTTGGTATGGCTCCCTAAACTTAATTCTACCCTTACATTTTAGTGTGGTTTTTGGTTCGCGTTTTCAAAAATTGATTCCACACTCATTTCTGAAAACACGTCTACACAGTCATTTTTCCGGACATCTCATCGGTTGACCGGAACAGTGTTCATTTTTTTTGCACCTTTTATTGTTATATTTTAAATAAAAAATATTTTTAATTTTTTTTAAATTTTTTTTATGAGCTTTAAATAAAATTTTGGATTGTGTATTCGGTTATGAGTTATAAGTTTTTGAATCAAATATTATATGTTACATCAAATTATTTCAAACTCAATTCAAAATGCATTTCAAGCTCAATTCAAAACTCATAATCAAATAAATTTTTCACACTCAAATTATAATTCCAAAACTCACAAACTCAAAATACAACTCTATTATCAAATCATAATTCTAAAATTTTACCAAACACAATCATAAATTCTCCTCTAATCTCAAGGGGAATTACTAATCTTATCTATAAAAGCCTTCTCTTAAGATTATGAATTATCTTCTCTATTTTATAAATAAATACAATTATAATAAATTCTACATCTATCTTAATCCAATCTCCTCCATCACATAATATAAATGGCTCTTTGTGCCATCCCTTGTGTACCAACGTAACCATGTGAACCTATGATTGAACGAATGTTTTTTATTAAGGTCGATGGGGGGTTAGTTTTTCTCCAACGCTGGACTTCAACATCAATTTTAATGAAACCCGACCGGAGATTAAAAATCACAGTGATTGTGGACTGGACAGCCTTGTAGGCCCTTTCGGACCATTAGCAGACACATTTTTATCGTGAGCCATTTTCTGAAAAAATAAATTTGATTAGACAATTATAGTCACATAATTTTATTATAATTATCTTATGATATATTTTTAAAATTATATTTCACATTCATAAATTATGTAATTATAATTATTAGATTATTTAATTTTTATTTTTAAAATTATTATATACATAATCCTAAAAAATAAAAGGACCAGATCAGTTTTTTTTAGGAAAAATTAGATTTTAATTATTAGTAAAAAAATATATATCTAACTCTTATTTATTAAAAAAAAAAATGATATACAAGCTTACTTTTTAAACCTACATTTTAGATTCAATGATATGTGAGGAAGATGATTTTTTTGATAATTAAAGAAAATTCGAGAGAGAAAAATAACATATGAGGGTAATTGGATAATTGATTACTGAGCTTGAAAAATAAATCTAATTTTTAGATTTAAATAACAATATTCTTTATATAAATTGAACCCCAAAACCACAAGTGCACCCATTATTATCCAACACACAATCAACAAACAAAATAATTGAAAAAAGAACGCTCAAATAATACACATATAATATACAAAGCGATTATATCGAGACTCAAACCTATAACCTCAAGATTATTAAGTTAAAATTTTACCATTAAATCAATGATTATCTCTACCTGACAAAACAACTAGGGAAAATTGGCCTAAGGTCCCTCCTCTACTTTTGATAGGAGGAGAGGTCCAAAATAATATGTTTTGATGGCTAAGGTCCCTCAAATTTATTTTAGGTTATAAAGTACTTAAATTACCCTTCTTTTATAACATAAATTTGTTTGAATATTATATTGTTGACTTCACGGTGAGATTTTGGAAACCGAATTCGCAGTGGAGATTTTGTCGGAGATTGCAGTGGAGTTGACGAGAAATTTGTTTGAATATTATATTGTTGACTTCATGGTGGAGATTTCGTCGGAGATTTCAGTGGAGTTGACGAGAAAGATTGCTACGATCGTGTAGATTTCGTCGGAGATTTTGTCGGAGATTTCAGTGTTGTTATAGTGTGTTGATCGCGTAGATTTTCAGTGGAGTTGAATCAGGTTTGTTTTCGATGGAGATTTCACATGCATTTTGATTTTTGTTTTGAATTTTTGTTTAGAGAGAGGCCAGCTTGATAGAGTTGATTTTTATTTTTAGAATTAATTTTTGATTCTCTATTTTTTGATCAATTTCAAAGAGTGTTGGCAGTGTGTTGATCGCGTAGGTTTTTTAGTGGAGTTGAATCAGGTTTGTTTTCGATTTAGATTCCACATGGATTTTGATTTTTGTTTTGAATTTTTGTCTAGAGAGAGGCCAGTTTGATAGAGTTGATTTTTATTTTTGGAATTAATTTTTCATTCTTTGTTTTTTGATCAATTTTAAAGAGTGTTGACAGTGTAGTTGATTTTGATATTTAGAGTTCATTTTTCGTGCTCTGTTTTTTATCAACATGTTAATCAATGATAAGTTTTTTTCTATGTTTTTTCAAACCAGAGAAATTTCATTTTCTGCACTTTTGTTGGTATAGTCAAGAGAAAATTGTAAGTTTGTTATTATAATCCAACGAAAATCATAGAGAAAATTATAAGTGCATATGGACATATTATTAGAAGTTTCTAATGCAGATAGAATCTGAGTAAGTGAATGTAAGTTCATAAATTTCTCTGGACTTTTATTTGTAGTTTAGAGAAAATTATAAGTTTGTTACTCACTTTCAGTTTGTAGTTCAGAGAAAATTATATGTTTGTAGAAGATGAATAAAAGTTTTTGTTTCTCTAAGCAAAAGTTATTTTCTGTGTTTTTTCTTTCAGTTTACAATGCAGTGTTTTTTTGTTATCTTGAAGGTGTATATTAGTTTGTAAATTTCTCTGGATTTTTCTATGAGTGAAATATTGCAGAATGACACATAGAAAATTGTTAGCTTATAGTGAGGTGAAAATCACAGAGAAGCCTATAATTTCATAACAGATATTCTGTGTGATTTTTTTCTATGATTGTGTTTAATAGTTAGCAGTAAATTTCTTTGTGATTCTCTCTAGATTCATTAAGTTTCTGTGATTTTGTTTTTTGTCATATTGAAGGTGGATATAAGTTTGTAGATGCCTTTGGACTTTTATTTTAAGTCCAGAGAAAATTATAATTTTTAGAAATTTCTCTGGACTTTTATGTTGTTCTTGTGAAGTGTTTTTATGTTAAACAAATTATTTTTCTTGTTTTTTCTTTCAGTTTCAATGGACAGTGCAGTGTTGTTGCTGTGCAAATATGGGAATGATACTATTGTCATTAATGTTTCATGCGAATTGAATTTTGAGGAATTGGTTGGCATTTTGTGTAAACCATGGGAGAATTTGAAACCTGAGACTATGTGTATTTCATATTCTATTGTGGGCCATCCGAATTGTATGGTTCGAAATAATATTGATTTTCTGAATATGCTGAGGGTTGTTTGTGCACGCGGTGTTGATATAGTTGATGTTTCAGTTACTAGATATAGTACTTCTGATGAAGAGGATGAAGTGGGGTCTAATTGGGTAGATGTTGTGGATGGTGAGTGTGATAGGCTGGTGGATATTAAAAGGAATTCACTCTCTAAGTTTTGTTCTCACTAAGAAAATGTGTTATTGTCAGTTGATTAGCGAAATAATATTACGAGTGTTGGACAAAAGTTTAAGGGTGGTGTGGTTGAGTTCCGTACTTTTTTATGCAAGTATGCTATTGAGGTTGGTTTTCAGTTTACATATGTTAAAAATGACAAGCTGAGGGTTACGACAGAATGTGCATATAAGGAATCAAGGGGATGTATGTGGCGTGTACATGCTTCAGCTGAAAAAACAAATGGGTTCTTCTACATAAGGACTTTGAACAATGAACATGCGTGTGGTGTGGCGGTTCGTACGAGTAAACATGCTAGGATGACTTCTAGCTTAGTTTCTGGGCTGATACTTGAAGAGGTAAGTGCAAAACCTTTAACTCGTCTAGTGGATGTTGTCAAAGAAATGAAAGACAAGTATGGGGTCTCAATCAGTTATAACTGTGGTTGGTTGGGTGTTGAAAAAGTAAAATGTAGTACATATGGGGATTCTTGTTTGTCATTTGATCAATTACAGTGGTATTTTGATGAGGCATTGAAGAACAATCTAGGTAGTCATTTTGAGTTAGATTTTGAAGATAACAAGCGTTTCAAAAGAGTGTTTGTGACTTTTCATGCATGCATTGCTGGTTTCAAATATTGTCGGTCATTGCTTTTTCTTGATGGAACATTTTTGAAAGGACGATACAAAGGAGTTATGCTTGCTACAACGGTGAAAGATGGGAATGAAGGTAATTGTAAATATATATAATTTTATCTAAATATGTGAATTTTTTATACATGTAGGAATTGAGTGAATGTGATTTTTCTCTGACACTTTGAATTTTCTCTGGTTTTGGCCACTGTGTGGATTTTCTCTGGTTGTGGCCACTGTGAGAATTTTCACTAGATTTTGGTCAGTGTGTGAATTTTCTCTGGATGTTGTCATTGTGTGAATTGTATATGTAGGTGGTCACTAAGTGAATTCTCTCTGGATATTATGATTGTGTGAATTTTCTCTGTAGTTGGTCACTAAGTCAATTTTCTCTAGATGTTGCCAATGTGTGAATTTTCTCTGGAGTTGGGCACTAAGTGAATTTTCTCTGGATGTTGGCAGTGTCAAATTTCTCTAGTTGTTTATTGTTCTATTTTTCTCTGCATGTGTATATCTAATATGTTTGTTCCTACTTGTTTTGTAGGTTTTTTTCCTGTAGCTTTTGATGTTGTTGATGCTGAGAATAAAGACAATTGGTGTTGGTTTCTTGAACATTTATGTGGAGTATTGGGATCAGAAAAGGGTGATAAGTTTCATATTAGATTGACATTGTGGTATTGTGGAGGGAATTGCTAGGTTTTTTCCTAACTGCTTTCATGGTTTTTGTCTTGAACATCTAAAGAGAAATTTGAGGGATAAGTTGTCATGTGGAAACACAAATTTAGTTAAGGAGACGATTGTGTCCAAGTTTTTAGAATGTGCATATGCTTCAACAAAGGCATCATTTCATTTCAAGTTAAATGTATTAAAAAGTGAGGGAGGAGACATTGTGAGTGTTTTCTTGAGAAGTTTACCATATGAAAATTGGAGTGATGCATATTTTGCGGGGAAACATTATGGTGAGATGTATTCAAATGTTACTGATTCATTCAATTCATGGATACGAGAAGCTCGGCACTTGCCAATAACAAATTTGGTGGACATGATACGGTTACAAATCATGAATATGAGGTTTGATAGGAGGCTGATCTCTAGTAAATGGAATAAAGTTCTGTGTCCTCGTATGGATAGTGTGTTGGAGAAGTCTTTTTTGGATGGGAGGACATGGAATGTGAGTTTATCAGCTGATAATGTCTTTGAAGTGCATTGTTTTCCTTTGGTTATGGTTGATCTTGGGTTGAGAACTTGTTCATGTCGAAAATGGGAAATAAATGGGTATCCATGTCAACATGTTGTTGCTGTAATTTTTAGGAGTGAAAAGAATTTGAATTCATTTGTTGAACCATTTTTTCATGCTGATATATATCGTAAAGCATACTCGTTTTCGATTGGCCCAGTTCCAATTGTTGAAAAACCTCTGTGTGGCATTGAAGATGCTATGATTTTACCTCCATTGAGCAAGAGACCAGCTAGGAGGTCGAAGAAAAATAGAATTGCTTCTACTTGAGAGTTTAAAAGGGTGATTAAGTGTAGTCGTTGTGAGAGTATTGGTCACCATAATAAGAGGACATGCAAGGAACCTTTGTTAAATAATTGAGGATTATACATTTTATTGATTGAATAATACATTTGAAGATTACTTTATGTATTTTGTTTTGTGAAATATATTTTTTAGACAGTGTATATAATAATATCAATCAAATTCATCTAGAGAAATTTTTTAATATTAGTTAAAGTGTGCATTGTGTTTCTTGATATATACTATAGGCAGTGGGTTTGTAATACCTGTCAAATTCATCCAGAGAAATTTTCCTATGGCAGAGAAAATTCTCTGTGTATTGTGTTTTGAAGCTTCAAATTCATCCACATAAATTTGACAATGGCAGAGAAAAGTATTGTGTGGATTGTGTTTTTTGAATTTGATAATTGTTTTGTACTAACACAGTGCATTAGAGATTGCATGATCATATGGGCACCTTCTTTGGCACGATATGAGTTAAATTTCTCTGTGAATTTCTGGTAACTTCATATCAGTCATTTCAAGAAATGTGCACACGAGACAGAGCATACACAAAATTATTACACTGAGTACAACCAAGAAACAAAATTAAGCTCTTTTGAAATTTCTCTGAGTTGAGAATTTCTCTGGACCAGGGAAGAATTTCTCTAGACTCAATTCAACTCAGAAATTTTTGTCAAAGCCAGAGAAATTTTCCTCACCAACCCAGAGAAATTCCTCCTCTCCAAATCACTCAACCCAGAGAAATTCACAACTCAAAAATTCCATTTTCTGTCGCCATTCGAATCCGTCAATTTCATCCGGAGAAATTTTCCACTATCAGAGAAAACTATCTGGGCATTGTGTTTTGAAATTTGAAATTCATCCAGTGAAATTTTCCAGTGACAGATAAAATTATTGTGCGCTTTGTGTTTTGTTGAGTTTGATGATTGTTTTGTACTAACACAAAGCATTACAGATTACATGATCATATAGGCATCCCCTTGGGACGATACAAGTTAAATTTCTTTGTGAATTTCTGCTAATATCATACCAGAGAAATTTCTGCAGACAATTTTCTCTGTGTGGATTGTGTTGACAATCACAATAAAAAATATATATATATATATTTAACTATCGATAGGTATGAAATTTACATTAGTCGAAATAAAAAAAAAATGAAATTTGCATTAGTCAAGAAAGGATATATATATATATATATATATATGTGAAGCATCATCATTTCTTCAATGTATCAACAAAAAACTGAATGGTTAATACTGTATGGATATATACATACATGTGAGACAATTTTATCTGCGTGGATTACATTTTTGGTTCTTCTTCTGAAGGTATTTCAATTGGTTCAGTCCATGAGCGGCCAATTTCGGTCACAAATCTCTCTATGAATTCTGCCCTCATCAACCTTATCTCTTGTGTGGACAATTTGGAGCTGATAGGTTCATGCTTGCTATATTGTTTCATTATATAGCAGACAAAGAGGCCACAATCTAGACTGCATACAAATTATAGGTATGTGTCACGACCCAAACCCGGCCCTATGGGTTTAGCACCGTAACCGGCCAGTAATCCGAGATTACCGAAGGCCTGCAGAACAGTAATCCAGTAAAACAGAATACAGGGCCTGACGGAAGCCAATACAGTAAATAAACAATGCCCAATGAGCTGTGACAGTCTGTATGCCAAAAAGATTTTTCATGCATTCATATAATCACAACAGTACAGGCTATACAAGCATTTACAGACATTCAGTACAGGGATCTAATCCCTTGATAACAGTACAGTACAGTAGTGTAGTACAGTAATACAAACAGTAACAGAGACTAGCGGGGGAAAAGACACCCCAAGCCATAGCATGGCGAACTCGAAACCTCGCAGTGAGGCACGGTGGTTGGCTTGACAAAACTGGAGAACCCTGACGCCTCTAGCTTTGATCCGGTGCCTGTACACCTACATATATATATGAGCAGTGAGCTAAAGCCCAGTGAATAACATAAAGCGTAAAGGGGTTTAGAATGAATGCCCTTACAGTAATGAAAACAGTTCATTTCAATCAGTATTTCAGTTGCTCAGTACAGTAAACAGTCATATGTGGTACATCCATTAGCATATCAGTAACAGTAGGTCTTAAAAGACCGAACAGTAATGATGGCCATCAGTCAGTAAACAGTAGTGGCTCCACGAGGGAACCGACAGAGATCTCTGTAACAGTAACAGTAAACAGTAGGTGCTAAGGATGCCACAGTACAGTTCAGAAATAAAGGACATACATTCATTCAGTAATACCAGTTCAGTAAACAGTTCAGTTCAGTATTCAAAGATAATCAGTTGAACATATCTTTACACAATTGTTACTCACAGAGTTCGGGCTACGGTATGCTAGAGCGTGTCTCCCCAGTCGCCAACCCTACACAGTTCACAGGTTGAACACACACTAAGCTACACAGTTGGGAAATATCATAATTTAATCCCTAATTGCCTCGGTGTGTTCTACATCTATATTCTCAACAAGATGTCTTAAACTAGGTCTAAGAATGCCTAGAATGAGATGAGGATGCAAAGATGCACTTTTAAAAGCAGTTTCAGATTTTTCAGAAAACAGAGTCCCGCTCGAGCGTAGGTAACTCCGCTCGAGCGGACATGCAGACAAAGGCACCCGCTCGAGCGTAGAATTACCCGCTCAAGCGTTCTGCAAAACAGTCAAAAGTGCTGGATGGGTGAAATCTCCGCTCGACGGACGCTCGACGCCCGCTCGAGCTTGAGACACGTGATTCCGCTCGAGCGCCCAATCCTCCGCTCGAGCGGACTGTAAAACAGTGCAGAGAGATGCTGGATGCTCGGATTCCACGCTCGAGCGTCTCTATCTCCGCTCGAGCGGGAGTGCGAAATCTGGGAATCCCAGATTGCACCTCCAAGCTCAAACTCAAGTTCAAAAGCATCAAAACCGATCCTCTTGGGCTAATTTCTGGAAAACACTTGTAAACACATAGAATAACATGGTTCAAAGCTCGATTTGAGAAACCAAAGCCCAAGGGTGTTTAATTCAAACCCAATTTCAAACCAATATCGAGAATACGATGAACATGCAAACATGCATGAATTCAAATCATTTCAAAGCTTCAAAACATGCTCTAGTGAGCCAATTTATCCAAAAACAAGTTGAAAACATGGACCAATACAAAGTTATGGACATGCATGCACCCTTTTACCATGAAACCAACTCTCAACTTAGCAATTCAAACATGCAAGCATGAATTATGCTCTATAGCAACATGCATGAACTAAAACATGACTTAGCTCTACAATTTAACATGGACCATGCAAGAATTAGTTCAAACACAAGAATGAGAAGATGAAATCCTTACCTAGGTTCCTTGAATGCAAGTCTAGAGGTTCAATTATGCACTTAAGCTTTCAATTCCTCAAATTCCAAGCAATTCTAAAGATGAATCAAGTTGGATCACTCTTTTCCTCTTACTCTCTCTCTCTCTAGTCGGCAATGAGAAGGGAAATGGCTGAGGAGATGGTTTTTGATTCAAGTGTAATGAGTTCAAAGGTGTATGAGGTAGTGGGCACTTAAGGCTAGTTTGGTAAATAAGGCCAACTTAAGCAGTTGATCAAGATTTAATCTAATTTAATCACACCTAATCAGTTTTTAGATAAATATACCATAAAATCACATTAATTATGATGATCATAAAACATCAATCAGTTCCGGCTTCGGCCGCCGATAAGGCCTTCAATTAGCAGTTTAAACAGAACACGTGAACAGATCAAAGAAACAATCAAACAGATAGAATACCAATTAACACACATACTCAGTCAATTCAGTTCCAGTTTTCAGTCAGTCGGTTCAGTACTTTAACCAGTTCAATTATCAGTCATAATTAGTTCAGTTTAACGGTAATCACTGTTTATCAGTACTCAATCAGTCATTAATCAGTAAACAGTATGAGGGTTGTTACAGTATGGTTAGTTTTAAGAAACATGTAAATCAGATTATCTTATTTATAGATGTATGAAACTTACGAATCACTTTTTTGTTGTGGAGCATTGTTGACATACTCAAAGTCGTAACTTGTGTTTTGTGAGTTTATCAATTTGAAAGAAGGTTGTGATTGAGCCTCTCTTTCAAGACAAGCTTTCAAAAAATTCTCCACATAATCTTGCTACAAAAAATAATTTTTAAATAACAGAGAAATTTACAGACAAATCAATGGGATTCTATGAAAATTATCATCACATAAAGATTATGATGGATCAGAGAAATTTGCACTCGTTACCAATTGTTTTGCATCTTTGACATATTTGTCTTCTGCATCATCCCTCCTTGGCCTCAGTGAGTTGTAGAACCTCCATGAATTTTCTTGTTTGTTCAGGACAAGCAAGCTCCAATGATTTCCATGTGTGGACTTCTCATTACCTCCAGTATTTATTGGGAAATGGAGGAACCTGTAGTTCCTCCATGCTGTTTCAATATGCTTGTCGAAAAGCTTGATTTTCTGTCATCTTGATGAAATTTTGTGGTCACAAAAAATCAAAAAATGGTTATGTTATGAGAAAGTTGAAATGACAAGAATTTAAGAAATATACACAGAAATTTTAAATGCACACAACTAGCCAGAGAAAATTAGACTAGTGACACAACTGGCTTCAAGAAGTATCTTAAGAAGAGAAAGTAGTAAGTAAATTCTAGAGAAAATCAAATAAAATAGTAGTAACATACTAAGCTCATGGATGTAAAAAAAATGAAGTTGGTTGTTGTCTGTCTCTCATTTGGTCAGCCAAAAGGATCTCTCTATAGCCATCAATGACCTGAAAAATATGATTTATAATTGTAATATTGGTTTATAAAGGCTGATGGAACATTGCAGAGAAATTTTGATGAAAGACTTACATTGTTGGCAATTTCTTTTTACTTTATTAGGTTTTCAATGTCTTCGAAGGTAATGAGATTCAACTCCCTTGTCCAAATTAAAGCCCTACAAGATGACAAAGAAGGGATTTAATTGTTGTTAATGCAATATAAGTTTGTAATTTGTTGTTTGTTATCTTCTATTTTGTTTGTTGTTCTTACTCAAGTCCAGACACATTTGATATGTGTTGCAAGATGTCTTTTACATGATCTTTTATCAATCTTGAAATCGGTAGAGTTTGTGGAAAGACCCAAGATTTTCTGATGTTTGTAGGTGGAGGCAAGACGTACGCATCAGCATCAAGTACTTCTTTGTCTTTCGTGGTTTGCTCAGTTTGTTTCGCAGCTTGTTTTGAAGCTCTAGTCACTTTCGCAATTTTGGGATACTGAAATTCTGGATCGTGCTGCTTTTCCTTTCTTTCTTTTGCTTTTAAATTTTTTATCATTGATGTCAGATCTTTTTTGACTGTAGACAGTGAAAATATCAGTAAAAGTGAAATTTCTCTGAAGTAACAGATGATATTTCAATATGTAAATTTATTTGATTCAATATTTTTCAGTTACCATAGACTTTTGTCTTTTGTTTCGGTTGTTCTTTGTGTACCATTTGTTCTTGTTGGGTTGGTGGTTGTTGTTCCACTTGCATTCCAACTATACACAGTGGAAATCAAACAAGCCCCAAAGATCGAATAAGAAAATACACAGAGAAAATCAAATGAGCAATAGAAATCAATAGAAATAAGCGGCAGAAATTAATGTGTTCAGAGAAATATAACTTCCAGAGAAAATTACCAATGACATAGAAAATTATAATAAATAGAAATTTCTCTGAGTTATGTTGCCACAAGGACATAACTTTTTGTGGCTCAAGATTTTCACTGACCTTGTGGTTGAAGTTGTGTTGGTGTTTGGTATGGTTGTGTTGCTAGTTGGACGGATAGTTCTTGAACTTGTTCATGCAATTTAGCATTTTCAGTTTCAAGCTCTGAAATTGAATTCCTCAACTGTTGGACTGTTTTTGTATCGTTTTCTTTTTGAACCTCCAACATCCTTACTTTCATTTGGATTGTGCTGTCTCTTTCTTGAAGTTCTAAGTTAAGTGATGTTAAGGTTCTTATTGCAATATCCTTTTCAGCAAGTAATTCAATCCAATTTCTCTGTTCTTCTTTTTTAGATTGGGAAAGTGCCTTTAGTCTTTAACGTAGATCAACAATTTGGGCATCCCTTGATTCCTCACATTCTTCAGGCTGATGCATTGTTGAGCCGCAAATGCTATCACATTGTTGGTCCATCGGCTTATTACATTATTTTTCGTCACTTTCCTCTTTGTTTTCTTCTTGCTGTTCATCTTCTTCTTCACTGTATTCTTCTTTCTTTTCATTTTTTTCTTTGTCTTCTACTTCTATTTCTTCACTTTCTTCTCTGGCTTCTCCTTCTCCACTGCTTGCTTGATCTTCTTGTCCATTGCTGGCTTCGTATTCTTCTATGTTTCCTTCTGCTTCTTCATTGAATTTGACAATTGCTTGATGTTCAGATGAATCTTGTAATGTCTCCTTAAATTTGACAATTGCTTTTTTTGATTCTTTCTTCGTCTTTTTACCAAAACAGAACTCTTCTTATGGGTTTTTGACTAGCTCCTTGTTATCTATCTGTATTTCATTAGAGAAATGTTACAAAATTCACTGAGAGAAAAAATTCAAATAAGGAAAATAAAATTCATCTAAATGATATTAATGGGAAACAAACTTTAGAGAAAATTGTACGGGCTAGAGAAAATTACAGACAAAGAATGAATTTTATGAGGTAGAGAAAATTTTGAAATAAGCAACATAATTTAGATATTAGAGAAAATCAATCAAGGCATATAAGTTAATATTTGACTATAATTGTGTTAGAGAAATTTGGATTCCAGAGAAAATTCATTAGAATGGTAGAAATAAACAGTATTTATCAAAGATGCAAGGCACATAAGTTATGGGCCAGAGAAAATTATGCACAAGGAGAAACAATTTTATGGGTCAGAGAAAATTATGAAACAACCAACATAATTCAGATATTAGAGAAAATCAATCAGGGCATATAAGTTAATGTGTTACAATTGTGGTCAGAGAAAATTGGATTGCATAGAAATTTGGATTGCAGAGAAAATTGATTACAATGACAGAAATAAACCAATTGGTACCAAAGAAGAAAACATAAATTGATAGTTCAGAGAAAACTGATCTTAATCAATCAATGCACAAGGAGGGAAACAAAGCAGTGGTTAGAGAAATTTTGAAATTTCACTGGGATTTCAGTAACGATAGGAATCTAACCTGTCGAGGTGCAAGAGAGTGGACTGGTGTCTTCTGCAGCTGTTTCGTCAAGGTTTGCAGGTTCCGCTTGGCACATCTTGGGAAATCAGTTGTGTTACTGTCTTCCGAGTCAATGATAGCTGCATGTTCACATAGCCAATATTGTGATGAAAATTAAAGTAAATAAAATTTTCTGAACGCACAAATTTGTAAGTATGATAACTGCAAATTTGAATGGATATTACACTTACCAGCAATGCAATGACACACCCCGCAACTTTTTCTGGAGTTTTGTGTAATGCCAAGATAGAATCAATCAATGTTGATGTGATTGCTTCTGGCCAATCATATTGTTTCATTGATTCAAGAGGTTCCACATACTTTATAAAAACCTACCCTATTGAATTCCCACTTATTGCAAAAAATAGGGTGAGACACAAGTAGAATGTAACAACGATTGCTACATCTTTGAAGTCAGTTGGTTGCTTGCCTTTCATTGCTTTGACCAAGGCATTTTTAAGAACAGGACCAGTGAGCCTTGTGTCCTTTTAGAATCTTCTCCTTAGGAATGCAGATTTTGGTTTTTTAGAGTATCTTAATGATATGGCTCCTTTACCTCATTCCAAACCGAAAATCAAGGTCATGTCATTTGTTGTAAAGGTCAGGTTTTTCTTACCAATTGTGAATGCTTTTTTTTTTTTTCCATTGTAACATTGGATTATGGCAACTACATCATCATCAAATTTCCTAGATTTCTTTGGATCCATTCTTCCTGTGGTTAGAGCTTGGATCAAATACCAGAATGGGGTCTTTTGAAGCTCTACAAGTTGTTTTGAATTGAATTTAAGTGTTTGAAAAAAGGAGACAACAGATGAGAGGTTGGATCGGAATTGAATGCTGTAGTGAGCTCTCTTTCTGTGGAGTTTAACAGATTTTTTCCCCCTTGAGCTTGAGTCTTTTGAAGTTAGGGTACTTATCTGGATGCTAGTTGCTTCATCACCTTGGACTTGTGTGTTTTGGCGAGGAGTTTGTGGTGTTTTGTTGCTGGTTTTTGATCTTAGATCATAAGAAGATTGAGAGAGTTGTTCTTTATTGCTTGGTGTTTCCAGTGTTTTGCTACTGATTTTTTATCTTAGCCCATAAGAAGACTGAGAGAGTTTCTGTTTTTTGCTTAGTGTTTCCGATGTTTCGCTGCTTTTACGTTTTGCCATTTCTAGACAATGATTAAAACATAGAGATGTCAACATTAAATCCCAGAGAAAATTGAACATGCCAGAGAAAATTAGACATGTCAGAGAAAATTACAGATAAGGGGAAAATTACAGATAAGAGAAAATTGGAGATGTCAGAGAAAATTACAGATAAGAAAAAATTACAGAAAATTGGACATGCCAGAGAAAATTGGACATTAAAAATTAAATGTCAGAGAAAATCAACAAAGCATCATAAACACGGGAGAGAAATTTTCAATAATTGTTAAAATTACATATAGAAGTAAACATACCAGAGAAAATGAATGACAGAAAAAAGTAAACATGGCAAGCCAAAGAAAATTTTCATTCCACAATTAGCAAGATAAAATAAACAAAGTAATGCAAACATGCCACTGAAAATTACACCACATTGAAACCAAGAATTGAACAAAATAAACATACCAGAGAAAAATACACATTCCGGAGAAAATTACACATTCTTGAGGAAATTTCCATTCTAGAGAAAATTTCAATTCATAATATTAAAATGCCGGAGAAATTTATATACACAACCAGAGAAAATTAACCATGATAGAGACACACAAGGGAGGAAAGTGGTGTGATGTGGTCAGAGAAAATTATAAATACCAGAGAAACTTAGACAGGCAAGAGAGTAATAGACATTCCAGAGAAAAATACATATCTAGAGAAATTTACAAAGCAGAGAAATTCATAGACAAAATCACAGAAACATGTTCAAGAATAAGATCAAAATACAGAGAAATAACTTTTTCTCAAAATACACATGTTAGAGAAAATTCAAAGAAGAAACATTCATTCCAATCCATAATATTAAAATTTCAGAGAAAATTAAACATGATAGAGACACACAAGGGAGGAAAGTGATGTGATGTGGTCAGAGAAAATTATAAATACCAGAGAAACTTAGACAGAGGCAAGAGAGTAATAGACATTCCAGAGAAAGATAGACATTCCAATTAAAAATACATATTACAGAGAAATTTACAGAGCAGGGAAATTTATAGACAAAATTATAGAAACATGTTCAAGAATAAGATAAAAACACAGAAAATTGCTTTTTTCAAAATAAACACGCCAGAGAAAATTGAAAGAAGAAACATACATCAAGCAAAAATCAGAGAAATTCAAATGTGAGAGAAATTTACAGATAAAATCACACAAACATGTTCAAGAATAAGTTCAAAACACACATAAATAACCTTTTCCAACTTCAGGTAGCTTTTTATTACGAAATTGAAACCCTAATTTATGGAAGGTTAATAGAAAATGCTATTAACTGTGTTTCCAGAGAAAATCTAGTTGTATTGTAGAAAAACTTACCAGAGTTAGGATGAAACTTGAATGACGAGCTGATATGGCCTGAGATGAAGATGCGACATGACGAAGATGGACTGAGATGACGATGAGCAGTGAAAACGAAGCTGTAACGATGGTCAGAGAAATTTGTGAGGAATGAATGGAAATGATTTTTGCAGAAGATAACGAAGCTCTAATGTCTATGGTGAAGATGAAGTTGAAACCCTAATTCTGCTGTTCTCCTGTTCATGAAGATGCTGGATGCTTGGAATGGAACTCAGACGTCGGAATGAGTTTCGTTTCTGTGTTGATTTTGGCAAGGGTATTTCGGTCCACAAATAATTAAAAACGCGCGCCAAGTTGTTCAGGGACCTGATGCATCACTATTTTTTTGGGTGTCCTTTATCCTCTAAATTATTATTATTAGGGACCTTAAAAAAAATTCCCAAAACAACTAACATAAAAATTTTACAAAACTATACACACTACTACAAAATCATAAATAGATCACACTTTTTTTGTATGAGGTATGTTATTTAATCACATTTTTTAAGTTTTGTCAAAGTGTGATATTTGGGAGTGAGATTAAAAAATGTCATTTTTAATCACTCCCAGAGTGTCATTAAAAGATGATTTCATCACACTTTTCGCGTGTGATAATAAATATTTAGATAATATTTTTTAAGTGTGATTAATAGCATTTAGATCACATCTTTTAAGTGTGATTAATAACTAATAAAACCTGTGATAATAAATACTTAGATCACATCTTTTAAGTATGATTAATAACTAATAAAATCTGTGATAATAAACACTTAGATCACATCTTTTAAGTGTGATTAATAACTAATAAAACCTGTAATGATAAACATTTAAATCACAGATTTTAAGTATAATTAATATATAATAAAACTTGTGATTAATAATGAGATAAGATCACACGCTTTATGCATTTCTCATTACAGTTAATGCGTGTGATAAAAAAAAGATTCGATATATATGAAGAATAATCAATATTATTTTTGTACGCATATTTGAAGAATGTAATCTACACTATATACTATACTTTGAACCACATCTACATATTGAATGGAATAACGTTATATATTCCATAAATAAAAATTAAATATTCAAAAGTATATACAAAGGAATTAAATAAAAAGTTTTTAACTGTGTTTACATATATTAAAAAATGAAAAAACTTGAAAAAAAAAGTTTTTGAGTTCTTTGACCATATTTTGCATCTCTTTAAGAAATTTCTGACCTAAAAAATGAAAACATAAATTAATTCAGAAACCGCTGGAAACATATGAATAAACAAACTATTTGTAGAAACTGTTCTAATCTTACAAAAGTTAAAGTTGGACATTTTCTCATCACACTACTCTTTATCTCCTGCATCAATAGAAAAAGAATAACCACTTTGATTGTTACTAGTATAAATGTTTGGATTACCATATAGATATGACATATATATAGAATCAATAAATTCAAAATGAAAATCTTAAATGCATTGCCAGATATTTTAAAGTCATAAAACTAATTATATATAGAATCAACAAATCCAAAATAAAATCTTGAAGTGATTATGTATTCCTCACCAACTAAAGAAATTGTTTATTAGCAATTTAAAGAACGAAGTTATATCATGCTTACATGTTGGATTTCAACTCATATTCTTTAGGACGAAATTAATCCATTCAACTCTTACTTCATCAAATTCGGTTTCCATGTAAGTCTTTTTTCTATTAAACTGTAAGATGTTATTTAGAAACAATTTGATAATGAAGAAGATGTACAATTATCATAAATATAATATAGTAAAAAAGGTTAGAATTTATTTCACATTTTGTTTTATTAGGATGCTTTGATCTCTAATGAGGTCTTTCATATACCTCATTACATAAAACACACATTCCACGTTTGTGGATTGTTGCAGGGACTACATGAAAGCATTTTCATTATTATTAGAAACTATATATAAAGTGTTATGATCAAGTTGAACAACTATTAGCATAAATATAAGTATGATATAAAATTAGAGAAAATGATATTGATTACTTGAATTACTTTCCAAACTGGATTGGTCCTCCTCCTTTGGACAGTTTCATAAAGCAATTTCAGAAGTCAAAATATTTTTAGGGTATCTCAAATTACTTAAAAATGTATGAATCAACCAAACTTACATGCTTATTACAATTTCAAGGGTTGTATTTATTTTAGAATTAATCGGATCAAACAATCATCAATGTTAGAGCAATGACTAACAATATCCAATGATACCTACAATTCAACAAGTCACAAGTATAAGTTTACAAAGTTTAATATCCTTTGAACACATGAAATAAATAGTTTTAGATAATTACACAACATTATAAAGAATTAAAATCAATTTTTCTAGCATAGCCTCCTCTAATTGAGCTACACTAATGGAGGAAAAAACTTAATGATTAATTGGATTAACTAAAGCATTTTTCAAAAATAGAAAATAGAAGACAAAAATGATGCATGAAAATTAAAGGTGAAGGATAAAATTAAGAATTGATTTTTTTTTTTTTTAAAGTAGATGATAGCAAATTTTGTATAAGTACCTTTTCGCGACAAGATAGGAAGTACGAAAGAGAATTTCAAGCTCAGAATAAGGATTGTCTTCTCTCTTAAAGTTAAAAAAAGGAAAAAGAAAAAACAACAATTAATGAGTAGGCAAAGAACATAAGAAACTATCACCTCTTGCATAAAATTAATAAGCTAAATAAAAGTCAAAATAGAATAAATTATTTTCCTCTTAAAGAAATTGAATTCAAAAAATTACTGTCACCTCTTGCATAAAATTAATAAGCTAAGAAAGGAAAAAATTTCAATTCAACTAATTAATCTGAACACTTTCTTAGTCTAAACATCATCTATTGTGGGGAATATTATGTCTGGATAAACTATTAATCTGGATCCCAATTTTCTTAACAACTAATGCCCAACTGTCTTTGGACTTGATTAGAAAACTTTGGGCAGTATTATTTACATAAGAAAGCCCACAAAGTAATGAAATACCTTTTAGATTCAGATACAGAAAGAAAACCAATGAAAACGCAAAATATTTTGGAATCATGAAGTCATCGTTTTAAAATCACAAGTTCATGACTCTTAAGGAATCATATAACTTCATTTATAATTTTAAAAATATATATACTTACCAATAAATGCTGCATTAAAAATCCTTGAACATATCAATAAGAAACAGAAACATCTAAAACTAATAGTTTTTCACAAGCACCCATTTTTTTTTTTTTTTAAAACATAGTGAAAACTAAATGAATTAGTGGCCCACAATTTTCTCACATATTAAGGTTACACTTCTTCATGTTCTAGAATTTCCATCTCTTGGTTCATCTATCCAGCCGTTCACATTGTGGGTGCAATCACCTTTTATAATTTCCACCTGTTAAAGTTATACAAGTTTCAGAAAATTGTGTGTGTAATCTAATGTTCACTTATAGGAAAGCCAATAGTATAGTAGGACCACTTCTTGTTAAAAATGCTTCATGCAAGCATAGGCTTAAAAGCAAAGAAATACGAATCCATGGAAATAGAAGATACCAAAATAGCAAATTGAACATGGTAAAAGTCAACACAAGTGGAAAAAGAAAAAGAGAAAAAAAAAATGAATTTTTTAAATAACATAGATGGAAATTCATGGACATAGACGTGCTGACTTTTTTGGCTTTTGAAGGTTATTATTGTAATTTTAAGTATGCCAGCAAGGATCAATCAGTCTTTACAGAAGATTAAGTGCCAACCAATTATCAGACAATTGTGTTTCAGTTCTTTTAGTCTCAACGAAGAGGACTTTTATTGGTGACGTTGTTTAGGAGAATTAAGCAAACAACAATTAAATGAAGAGCAATTGTAGCATTTCATTAAGTAAAAATGAAAGACTTACAATAATCCAATTCAGCCTCGTAGAGGTTTGCAACAACAAATTACAGCCTCGTAGAGGTTTACAGCAACAAACTACTTGAAACTACTCCTATGAACGAAGTGCAGTGTAGGAATTTGAAGTACAAAAATGTAAAGAACAAGAAATGTAAATTGGAAGAGAAATAAAGTAGATAAAAACTGATTTTTAGGATATGAGTCTGGAGCCTCTTTCTGGGGCTTTCTCTGCTATTTATACTTCTCAATGATAACCGTCGAAATGAGTTTCTACCCGTCGAATCATCCCTCCATAATTGCTGATCATGTTTCCTCACAGTTAGCTCCACTACGCCATGTCTGCAGTTAGGCTTCCCTCCTAATTTTGAATTCAAATATACGAGTAACTGTTAAAGCCACGTCATTTTGCATCTCTTTGCTGATCCAGTGTTATGCAGATCCATAATAACCAATACTAACTGCCACGTGTGTAATTACGATTGAAGATTTGAATTGTCTTCCTGTATTGTCCTCATCCTGTCATGTGTTGAACTGTGATTGGCCTGTACAAAATATGTAGCCAGCATTACCCCCACACTAAATACTTAGTGATATTAGTGGATCAAGGTGTTTTATCCACGTCTTAGAACTTGCATGGGCTTTGTATTTTTTAGAAATGCAACCGTCATTCATTAATGAAACATTTGCATTAAATTCTCTTATATCCTTTGAACATTCCCACTATCTCAGTATTCGAAAAGACTGGTACAGCTTTCATGGCCAAGCAAGATTTTCTTACCTAGATCAAGCATATGAAGAGTTGTTTGATAATGCTGTTTGTTCTCGAAAGAACTTTCATGCATTGATTAGCCACCTTTACCCACCTTTCTATATTCAAGTCATGGAAGCTTTTGCAGACTATCAACTTTTGGATTACGAACCTATTGTCCATAATTCTTTAACCCAAAATTTTGCAAACATGGATATTGGAAGCTCTTCTTCTGACCTAAAACCTTCTGCGTAGGATGAGGCTGCAGCTCCTTCTTCTTCTGTGGCTTCTAGTTGGAGTAGCTGGCCAGAACCTGAGGAGTCCAAGTTAAGAGAGCGAATCAATCATCATTTTGTTGAATTTGTTGATCCTCTAACTTTCCCTCCCTTTGCTCGGAGTTCAGTGGTTTACCTATATGTACCCATCAACCGCCGACGCCGTTTAGAAGACAACTTACTTGTAGCATGGTACATATCTTCCATGCCTATGAAGATAGTATAAGCCACTTGTCATCCAAAAGAGGCTCAAGGGTATAGCCCATCATTCTTAGCCCAAGAGGCAAAACTTTGTTCTTCTGACTGGCTTGATATTGTCAGCAACCCCCAATTCCCTCATTCTTTCGAGATAGAAACTCCTGCACCTCCTATTTCGTAAAACCCTCACTGGATGGAGGAACTGAGACTTACTCTCTTTGAGGACTAGTTTCTCCCCTCCTATAGCCTTCCATCTCACCCTACTAAATTTCAGCGATATCAAGCTCAACTTTTGCTTGCGGCCTTTTCTCACTTGCTCTTCAATGTTCTTGAGGATGATGTTTCTTTTAAGAACTTTCGATGGGCTTATGATGTTATGACCTAGGGTCATGTCCTCAACCCTATCGCCCAAGCAGAACTCCAGATGTTTTTAGACTAACTCCCACTGCTTCTTCATTGGCATCAAATTTTTGTGGCCACCACTCGATCTTTGGACCAAATTTTAGCCCATCGAGTTCATACCCGGTATGAAGCAGAAAACCTCATCGATGAATATGATGATTTCAAGAATAAAGACTTTGCATATTGGGATGACTTGGACATGGATGAGATAGAACAAAGGTTAAAAGAAATAGAGTTTGAAATAAAGGCCGAAAAACTTTTTTATCAAGTAAGAGCATATCAACTTCGGCAGCCTAGCCTGGAGAAGATAGAAGATAGAATAAAAAAAGAATAGAAGTTCATTGACCATAGTTGGAACAAATTCCATGACCTTGTCATTTACTCTATTCCTTATTTTTATGAAATTGAATATGTAGCCAAAAAAGGCTTCTGATGTAATTGCTTTTGTTTTAATAAAGCTAAGATATTTTCTCTTTATTTGACATGGTCTGATTTTACTCCATTTGTTAAAAAAAACAAAATTAGGGCTTTGAATTCACTAATTTTGTCCTTCGAAACTTAATTCGATCATACCCAATGAAATACTGGAAACCCAATTTGAATTTTCCCAACATATGGAGTGTAATTGACAACTTTTGCCTTAGGTCTCCTTTTAGAATCAGAGCTTCGAATTCAACAATTTTGTCTTTTGAAACTTGATTTGATCATATCCAATTCCCCAACATATGGTTAATACACTCAAGCAGTTTTAAATCAACTAATTTTTGCTTCGAACAAACAGTCTATATTTTCCAACATATGGAAATCTCTTTTAAGGACTGCACTGTTTTATTCCAAAAAAGTGATTCTTTCTGTATACTACCAAACCAACTATTGGTTTTGAAGCCTAGAACAAACAAACTCTAACTGTAAGGTATTTCAAATTTTTGCTTCGAAAGATTTACTCTCATCGAGAAACCTAAAAGCAAATCTTTAATTTTTTTGAAGTAAACAAATAGCTGGGCATTTCTGCACCCTTCGGTGTGGAATGTGCTTCGAAGTCAACTTCTTGCTTTTGAAGCTGTTTGTCACTTGATTTTGGCACCAAAACTTGGCTTCGAAGCCAAACATTTGATTTCGAAGCCAACATTAGTATTTGAGATACATTTCCCTCCCAAATTACCAATATTGAGGGAAACATTTCGTATCCGTACCTTTAACACTTCTTTATGAATTCAACCCACTTAAAACGATTGGGTATATTTTTTCAGACAGAAAGGTTTAAAAACCCTTTTTATTTTGTGCTTGCAATTCACTCGTTTGCCTAACACACAAACCCTTCATCTCTATTGACCCTCTCTTTCTTGCTGCTCCTTACCAATGGAGTCTTCTTCCTTGAAAGTACCAATCGGCGAACGTATAAGCCCAACAATGGCTTTGAAAAGATGTATTGAGGAAGAAATTGCTAAATTTAAAGCTGGTGGATCGAGTGCCATAGACGAACGCATCTTTATTCCTCGCCACAGCAAAAAACAAGAATATGTCCTAGGTCCTATCTTTCAAGAGGTTCCCGCCCAACTTCCTGCTTTGTACCCTCGTTTGGAGGACCTCTTTCTTCTATATGAAGGGGGGCTTGACTGGGGAAATTGGAGGGTGAACCGACCTCATCATCGCTGGCCAACATTGAGGGTTGAGTGGGAGGAGTGGTATGATAGGGTCGTGTCTGCAAGAGAATGGAACCTATAAGAGCTCTGTATTCTCGATGCTCTTTGTTTTTCCAGGTTTATCATTCCTAAAGACCCTTTTTTTGATTCCCGCTGCTCTTTGTTTTTGGAATATGGCCTTTAACTTTTTTCAGTTTCGGTGTGGTATGATGGCCCCCACCATTCTTGATATCTGTCATCTCTTAGGGCTTTTACCACTTGATACTCCCTTTACACCTAGCTATCCAGACCTTTTGGTTAAATTTTCTCTTCCACCTTTGAATTCTTCCTTTAGTGACTTCGTAAAGGCTGAGAATAAAAACGAAGGCCCTGTGAGTGATCGAGAGCTCTTCTTCTTTATTTTATATTTGTTGTGTAAATTTCTCTTTTGTACATCATCTCAACGAATCATGCCTGAGTTTGCCCCACTTGCGAAGGCCCTTGTTTTGAAGAAGCGAATAGCCTTGGCCCCTTATCTTTTAGGCCATGTCTATAGAGCTTGCTCCCAATTCTATGAGAAACCTCTTGATATCAACCAGGGAGGTCCCCTCTGGGTGCTTCAACTCTGGCTCTTTGCATACTTCGCTGATTTACATCTCAAGTGCTTGAAGTTCTTAGTTCAAGATCGTAGCACTTATGAAAAAAAATATGCTAGAATTGCCCTTTATCCTTCTTCTTTCGCCTACTATCTTATTTTTTTCACCAGCTTCATGTTTCCCCATCTGCCACCTTATTTTACCCCTTTGATGCCAATAAAGGACCGATTTGGCTAAGGACATTCTTGGCTGATAGACAGTGTTCCAACCCATTGCACAAGGATATGTGGGCCTCTATTTTGTTATCGAGGGAACTTTTTATTGGTACTTTAAACCCTCGAGCTTATAAGTGCATATCTGAGGTATACTGCCCCTCCCAGTTTGCCAGGCAATTTGGGCTTACCCAAGGAATTCCCGTTCTACTCTGCAGTCTCTCGAATATCCATCTTATAGCCAGAGACTTGAGAGTACCCAAACCTAAACTAGAGGAGGCAACATTTAAACTGTTGAAAGATTTGAGTGAGTTTAAATTTACCCCCTTCCTCCCCTCTAGCTTAGTTTTAAAAAGATTTTAAAATTGGTGGACAGTCAATATGGAAGTGCATCTAGCAATACATCCTCATGATTTACTAATAGGGCTAGGTGTGCCTTTTAAGGCTAAACCAAAAGAAACTGGGACCATCACCTCTCCTTCTATAGCTACCAAGACTATTCCTGCAGTCTTATTTCCTCATTCTAGAGTTACCAGAGCTACTTCGAAGAAGGGTATGCATTTTTAGGTTTCCTTCCTTGTAGAATTTTCTGTTTGTTTTCTTCATATTCATACTACTTGGTGTAGGGTCTCCACAAGAAGAATCTCCCGAGAGAGCTGAAGCTCTGGCTGTTCTCAAAGATAAACAGCAATAGAGAAAGAAAAGAAAACTCCTAATCACTCCTAAGGAGTTTGAGTCTCAGCTTGCAGAGAAAGAGACAAAGAAAGAGCAGGAAATACCACTGCAGAGGAAAAAGATAAATAAGATAACTGTCTCTCCTTCTGACTTGGCCGAAGATCCTACTTATGAGGTAGTTGCCAAAACAGTGGATAAGGAACACTCTAAAGAAATAATTGTTTTCTAGAGGGCTGAAAAAAGGTGGCAGCAGCAACAACTAAGGGATGAAGCTACTGCTGCTGATACAACCCAAAGAGAAACTGCAAGAAGGCAACACATTGTTGAGCATTATTCCCTTCGTAGTTCTCCCATCATTGCCACCACTTCTGAAACCAGTAATTTCCTTTCATGTCTCCGCTTTCCTTTCTCAAATTCTTGATACTGAGACTTAACATTACTTTGTATTTCTTCTTTGCAGTAATAACTACTCTGCTTTCTCCTTCAATAAGGACTCCTTCAGTTTCATCTGAAGTTGAAAGACCTTAAAATGTGGAGCCAATTCAACCAATACTCATACTCCCTGGTCCTACATTCTTCATACATTTCTTAAGGCAAAGCATTCCTGCATCCTTATCTTTCGGCTTAACTTTATACTTTCCTCTTCTATCCTTCAACTCTATTCAATTTGTTCTCCCTTTAAGCCTTGTTGCTCCTTCCCCCTTGAGGAAATTCCAACTAGTACTTCATCTCCAGTGATAGCTGATTCTCATAGAGAAGACACTGGTAGCTCACCAGTTTCTTGTCCACTAATCTTATCTAGCTCCAGTCCCTCTTCTCTTGATTTACTGGTAGCCAAAACTATGGAGACTGCTAGGGATGCTTCACCTTCTTCTCCTATTCCTATACAGCCATCTCTTCCTTCCACCAGAGTTCTTTTTTGCACCCTCCATGTCAACGGATGAAGTGGACATCTTCGAGGCTAGGCTAGCTAGTCTTTTTGACATGCCTTCTATCACCCCAACAGCTAGCAACGAAACTGAGCCATTAGTCCTAACTGATTCTCTATTAGAAATTTTTAAGAGCTCTTCCTCCAGTAGTAGGACTTCCTTGCCTTCATTAGACTTGGATATCTGTTTGGAGTTGCTGACATTCTTTTCGAGGATCTCCTTCGAAGCCTTGCAAAGGCCTATAATCAAGAATGGCTTCCTTCAGTGCTGCAAGGTTGTTGAGCAATCCAGCATGACTGTTTCAAGTCATTTATCTCAGGCGGCAACTACCATTGACTTTTACATCAACATCTGCCATGTTGCCGAAGCTGCAGAAGAGAAATTGTTGTGAGACCAGAGATTTGTTTCCCAGATACATGCTGAAGTGTCAGAACTAAAGGAACAACATTCCTCTGTCTCCCAATTTCGAGCCCAACTATTGGAGAAGAAAACTCAACTTGAAGAAGAGTTAGCAGCAGTCAACCTGGCTTTAGATCGAACTGTCACTAAGTTGCATATTACTAACCAAGGACTAGCTGATCGAAAGCAGGAGATGACTACAGCCATTCAGTTGTTCCCATCTCTTAAGAGTAGAGAGTCAATTGTAAAGGAATTGCTGAAACATTGTACTGAATTTTGGGTCAATCTATGGCTGCATATGTTCAACTCATTATGAAATAAAATCCTTATTTATTATTTGAGTGTTTTCATGCTCTTTTCATTTAGTACTTATTATATTCCTTGTGTTTTCCACACGGTTGGATAATAAGGCTTCAAATATCTGTCATTAATTTTCTTGGGGTGTACATATCCATTCAAATTTCTCAAATGATATGTTCCCCAAGGCAAGACTCTATGAACATGATATGATCCTTCACAGTTAGGTGACCATTTGCCAAACTTATGGCTTTTAATCCTTATTAGGAGTATTGTCTTCCATACCAAATCACCTTAATCAAAACTAACGTGTTTGACCTTCTTATTATAGTTCTTGGCTGCTTTCTTCTTTTGGAAAAGAATGCTATTTAATGTCAGAATTCTAGCTTCATCCACGTTTTCTAATTCCAAGCACATACTCTGATGGTACTGTTCAAAAACTAACTTATCTTAACATTTCACCCTCAAAGATTTGATGTTAATTTCTACAGGTAGTACTGCATCATGCCCATATACCAAAGTTGTAATACCCCAAAAATACAAATTATAATTATTTGAATTATCCATGTGTTAATTGCAGATTATATGGTTTAATTTGTGTATATTTGTCCAAATTGGAAAATTATTTGTTGAAAATGCAACTTTGGAATTGAAATTGATGACCTTACTGGGTTCAGAAATCGAAATTAAGTACATGGATATGTTAATTGAAATTTTTAAAGTTATTCGGAAAGTTTAATTAAAAATTGATTTCGTCTAATTCGCTAATTTTAACAAATTAGAATTAAGAAATTGGAAAGGAGATAGAGCCTAATTCACTTTAGTATAATTTGATTTAGCGTAATTAAGATTATATTGTGATGAAGATTAATTAAATTGAGTGTGATTGGTTCACATTAATTAAGTGATTTATTATTAACCTTTTAGAATAAATAAAGATAGAAAAGAAATCCTACTCATCACTTGAATAGGAATAAGAGTGAAGTGTAGTGGGTTTATCTTGCACCCACGTAGAGTGAGGGAAAGATTTTGTGAGGGTCCAACTAAGAGTGAGAAAGAAAGGAGGAGAATTCTGAGACTTTAACAAAGAGAAGAAAAGGGGAGAGGAAGAACATTGAGGAAGAATATCTAGCTCTTCTCAATTCATCAATTTAGGGTAAGAGTTTCATTCAAATTTCTTAAAATTGAACTTCCTACACTCATCATCTTCTAAGACAAAGGGTTAATTAGAATGAATTCTTGGTTAATTGGGAGCTTCAATGTTAGAATTGACAAATTAGACCATGCAAGCTAAGTTAGAAAGGAATTGAAGGAATTTGGCCTCAAATTCAACAAGCATGGCATGAAATTATGACATTGTTGTTTACACCTACGTTTTCTTGCATAATCTTCATGAAATCTACAAGTTTTAAAGAGCTTTCATCATAAAGTTTAGAATTTGAACATTTGAAACACATGGTTCATGTTTTATAAATTCTTGGGGTCTTCGATAAACTAATTGGAAGAATTAATTCAAGTTTTGGGCATGCATGATTTTACTTGGTTCATACTCATCACTTCTTGTATGGATTTTCAACTTGAAAGGAAATTCCATGGGATTTGAAGCTTTATAGCACAAGAATACAAGTGTAAGATCTTTTATGTTAACTTAAAGAACTTGAGCATTGAATGGTAATGCAGCCTTGTTTTGATCTTGTGATTTTTGGTTGAAGTAAGAAAACATGAATTCAAAGTTTGTTTGCAGAGTTTTTGGCCTTGGCATCCTTGGAAATGAAGTTGGTTTTGGAAATTGTAAGCTCCAAAACTGGGAAGAATTTCGGATAGTAATTCAACCCAGACCGCTTGAGCGGCCAACCTTCATGAGCTCAGGGGTGTAATCTACTTGACCACCGCTCGTGCGGCCAAGGCCCCCGCACGAGCGGCCAACAGTGTAGTCCCGGTTTTGTGTTTCGTTCCACTTTTCCATTTTTCAGGTCTCTGTTTGCATGATTTTAAAGTGTTTTTCATGTGCATTCGCATCTCATGAATATAAATGAAATGAAAGAATGAAAAGTTAGAACCGAATTAATGAACAATGAATAGAAATAATTGAATGACCGAGTAACGGATAACTGAGTAAAGTTAAGAATCAACTAAACGACTCGATGTCGATGTATATTGAGAAATTGTGCTATGAATATTTGTGTTTGTAGGTCAAGACTCGAAGATTGAACAACGGGTATTGGAAGGCCACTGTGAGTAACATTTCTGTAAAGATATGTTGATATAAATTACGTTTTCATTGTTATCGATAAGCTATGATTTCTTGAAATGCTATCTTGATTATGTGAACGAATGTCCTAATTGTGAATCTATTATGGCATCCACAGATAATCCCAAGTCATGGGGGACGGCATGTAAATGCGGGTCCATGACATATGTGTGATATGAGATCTCGTTAGCCACTTCATTGTGGTGATATGTGTTTAATCGGTATCCAAAACCGATTACTCTAGTTGGAGGACGATGTGTGATTTGTTCTGTAAAATGTACCATTACATTATGTTCTGATATGAGACTGATATAATTGATTGTGATATGATTTGTTTCACGGATATTGTATTTGGAATTCGTTCACTAACCTCTGTACGTTAATGTTATTCACTAGGCTTTAGTTCACTGTTTATATATATATATATATATATATGTATAGCTGAGCATTCTGGATGGCAAGCCTAGAAGGAGTCTATAGCTGAGTCACTGTTTGAAGCCTACCGAGTTCTTTTGAGTGCTTCCGAGTTAGGGCTAGGCCTGGAAGGTCGTTGTCAAGTTTTTGATCGTATAGTAAACTTTCGTTTTGTATAAAGTGTTAAGTTACAAGTTATGTACTGAACGTGGGTAAATTAACATTTTTGCATGATTAATGTTTATTCGTATAGATGCACAGCTCATTGGAGTATTGGTGTTTTGTTTATTACTTCCGTTAGCCCCGGTTGTTTTGATTGTACAAGGAGGCCTTTGGTAATCTCGGATTACTGGCCGGTTATGACACTAAACCTATTGGGGCGAGTTTAGGTCGTGACAAAAGCATAAGGAGTGATTCTTGTACTTGATTTGGGAGAAGTCCTATATGCCCATAATACATCCAACAGTAAGTTGTGCCAATCCCTGGGATTGTCTTCCACAACTTTCTGTATTCCTTTCTTCAAAGATTTATTGGATGATTTTGCCTGACCTTTAGCTTGTGCATAATAGGGAGTAGAATTAACAAGACTAATTCTAAATTCTGCTACGAAAGACTTTACCATCTTCCCATCAAATACAGTCCCATTATCAACAGTTATAGTCTATGAGATGCCAAATCTGTGGATCAGATCTTTAATGAATCCAATAACTTGGGTTTGGTCTATAGCCTTATACGGTTTAACTTCGACCCACTTAGTGAAGTAATCTGTGGCCACTAAGATGAAACAATGATGCTTCGAAGAGGGTGGATGTATTTTTCCTATCATATCCATAGTCCATCCTCTAAGCGGCCAAGGCTTCACAACCGCATGCAAATCAGTTATAGGTACATGTCTTATTGTGCCATGCTTTTGTCATGCCTGGTAGCCTCTAGCATATTCTATGCAATTTTTAAGGATGGTTGGCCAATAGTAAGAATGTCTTCGAAGCAGCCATCTCATCTTCACACCAGGTTGATGAGCACCACAGATGCCTTCATGAACTTCAGCCATGGCTGTCAATGCTTCCTTTGGGCCTAAACATTCTAATAATAACCCGTTTGCCCCCCTTTTGTAGAGAGCATTACCATATATTATGTATTGCATAGACTGCAATTTGATTTTTCTGCTGGCTTTCGAATATGGGCCAACTAGATACTGCATTATTGGATGCCTTAAATCTTGTTCTTGTAAGTCATTATGATTGACTTTTAAGACAACATTCCTTTTATTCAAGCGTGGTATTACCTTTTGATATGTTGTTTGGCTTATGTTCATTTGAATATTATCCCTTTTCCTGAAATTCAAAGATTTCTGAGCCACATCATTAGCTTTATTATTCAAGAATCTTGGGACATAAGTCACATTTGCTATCTGAAATTGAGAAAGAAAATGTAATGCAACAACATAGTATGGCAACATGCTTGCACTTTGACACTTGAAAATTCCTTGCACCTAGTTAATTACTAATTGAGAATCTCCAAATATATTAACTGCATGAGCTTGTAATCCAATAAGTATTTCCAGTCCCATTATTAAAGCTTCATATTTAACTTGATTATTGGAACAAGTAGTTTCATCCACTCTGAAACCATGAGTGGTTTCTACCCCTTGTGGTGACTTAATTACCACACCAATTCCAGTTAGACCATTGGCTTTTGATTCATCGAACCACATTTGCCATGGTTCAACACTAACCATACCAAGCTCTATTATCTCTTGGCTTTCTGTCTGACATGGATGATCTGCCAAGAAATTAGCTAAAACTTGTCATTTTACTGCCTTTTGAGGGACATATTCTAGATGAAATTCTGATAAAGCTAGTATCCATTTGCCAATTCTTCTTCTCAACATAGGTGTAGATAACATATATTTAACCAAATTTGTGGTTGCAATTACCAAGACAATTGTAGGTAAAAGATAGAATCTTAGTTTCATTGTAGCAAAATAAAATGCAAGGCACAACTTTTCTACAGTTGAATATTTACATTCACAAGAATTTAGAAACCTACTAAGGTAATAAACTGCTTGCTCTTTGCCTTCTTCATTGTCCTGGGCTAAGAAAACTCCTAGTGAATTTTCTGCCGCAACAATATACAACTTCAAGGGCTTATCACCCTTTGGTGGCATCGGCACTGGAGGCTTGGCCAAGTAGGCTTTGATTCCTTCGAAAGCAGTTTGATGCTCTGCTGTCCACACAAACTCCTCTTCATCTTTCAACCTTAATAAGGAAGAAAATACTTTAGTTCTCCCTGCAGTGTTAGAAATAAATCTTCGAAGAAAATTAACATGTCCAAGGAATTTTTGTACTTCTTTCTTACTTGATGAAGGTTTGGCTTCAATGATAGCTTTGGCTTTGTTCTGATCAATCTGTATTCCCTTCTTGTGTACTACATAGCCCAAGAAGTTTCCAGCTGATACGCCAAAAGCACATTTGAGAGGATTAAGTTTCAACTTGAACTTTCTCATTCTTTCAAAAGCTGCTTCCAAGTGAAACAAATGTTCCTCTATGGATTGGGTTTTTACTACAATGTCATCAATGTAATACTTTAAATATCCTCCAATGAGATCATGAAAGACAGTGTCCATAGAACTTTGATATATAGCCCCAACATTCTTCAGACCAAATGGCATTTTAACTCATTCGAAGGTGTCAATGTTCCTAGGACATCTGAATGTTGTATTGTGGATATCCTCTTCTACAATGCAAATTTGGTTATAACCAGAGTGTCCATCCATCATTGATAAAATCTCGTGCCCTACTGAACTGTCCACGAATAAATCTACTATGGGCATAGGGTACTCATTTTTTGGAGTTGCTAAATTCAGGTTTCTGAAATCGATGCATACCCTCATTTTACCATTCTTCTTAACTACAGGCACAATATTGGATAGGCATTCAACATACCTGGCTGTCCTAATAAAGCCTGCCTTGAGGAGCCTAAGAATTTCCTCTTTGACCTTCTGAATCACTTCAGGACTCATCCTTCTTGATTTTTGCTTGTATGGCTTGAAATTAGGCCTCATAGGGAGCCTATGTTCTGCTAATGACCTATCCAATCTTGGTAGTTCATTATAAGACCATGCAAAACAATCTTTATATCTCTTTAAAACCACCAACAACTGGTCCCTGTTAAGAGCATTTAACCAAGCATTTATATAGGTGGGTTGTTGGATAGAACCTACCCTAAGTTCACTTTTTCCAAGGGGTCTTTTATTTGAGAACTCACAGATGCTTCTTTTTTGATTTCTTCTGTCTTCGAAGCAATCTCCTTGCTTTGTCCTGCTCCTAGTTTATTTGATTCAACATATTTGCCCTCCTCCTTATAGACAAAGTCTATCCATAAGGCTTCTTCTTCCTGCATCTCCTAGACTTTTGTTTCAATGTTATCAAAGGCCAAAAACCTAACCTATTGCTGCTCTTGCTTGCTAACTACCATGGCTTCTTTCTCTTGCTCTTGTACCTTCTAGACTATTGATTTTACGTCCAATACTGAGAACTTAATTAAAGCCAAAGATCTAGCCTCTTGGGTTCCATCTTTTTGCCTATAACCAGACATCATTGTCATCTTTGGCGACAAATTCTTCATCAGCACTTTCCTGGACTAAGTGCTTCAGGTGTGCTAATTCCTCATCAGCCGTCACTTCGGCTGATCCATAAGGTTTTCTTAGTGTACTGAGTGGTGTCACTGCTTCAGTATACAATTTGACCTCTGCAAAATCTGCACAAGCTATGAAGGGTTGAGGGTCTGCATTGATCTCCTCTGTCTCTCAATTGCACAATGCCATCATTATCTTCTGATGTAGAGAGGAAGGCACACATTTGTTGGTGTGAATCCAATCCCTACCAAGTAGAGCATTATACTTAGCATTGCTGTCGATAACGAAGAATGTCGTCATGCAGTCCCTGGATCCCATACTCAAGTTGATGGGCAAAATACCCTGAGCCATCTGTTTGTCCCCAACAAAACTAGGAATGGTTGTGCTGGTTGGGATTAATCTGGGGTTCTTTTTTCCTAATTTCTTCAAGGAAGATTTTGGAAGTAGGTTTACCGTTACCCCGTTATCCACCAATACCCGGTTCATCTATATCCTATCGAAGATGGCCTTGATATACAAGGGTTTGACATGCTGTGTCATGGATGTCGTAGGATACTCAAAAGGATATGAAAGGTTAATACTCACCTCTTCCTCACTCTCGTCTCCAGTTTCCATTGGTGTGGCCACTTCAGATTCGTCTTGTACCATACTAACCTGTGAGTCCTCACTAGAAACTGGAATTGGGTCAATCTCTTGACCTCCTTGGTTTTCATCCTTAGCTTGGAACTCCTGTGGTAGTATATGTACCATATTCACTGACACTGGAGGAAACGAGCCAAATTGGACCACTGGCTGTATCTGCTTCTTTTCCAGGCCAATTTGTTCAATTACTTCAGAAACATCTTCCATGCTGCATTCTGGCACTTCATTACTAATGATCTCCTTCGAATGGTCTATTTCTGCTGGTTTTTCGACCAAAAATGTCTATTCAGCCATGAAATTGCTTCAAACATTTCCTCCTCAACCATCTCCTTCCTTTGGCTTAGGCCAACTTCTCCCTCTGTCTCACTATCGCTTTCCATTAAAGCCCTTTCCAATCCTGCTAAACTGGATCTTTCTTTAGCTTTCAGTTTAGAGTGAACTTTGGCCAACTACTCTCTGCTGCAACTCTTTTTGTCTTGAAGAGTCGATTTTGGACTATGATCTAACTTTGAACTTTTTCTTCCCTCTGTCTAGCCCTTTGGCTGGACCAATGAAGAGCTTTTCCTACTTTCTTTCAGATCCCTCTGGTACTGAGTGTATTTTCGCTAGATCTTCCTCCATTGGGATCTAGAAATCACTGGGACCGTATTTGGTTCCTTTGCTTTTAAATGCTTTAGTAACACCCAATTATTTGGAGCCACCAAAGGAAGTTTAACCATCTTACCTTGGTCTCCAACAACATTTCTTTAGGTAGACATTTCCCTAGGTTTGTTCTGCATGACAAACCAATCTGGAACTCCAGGTACCCATGAACCCACTAGCTCAATTGTCGAACTATCTCTTTCTTCCTTCGAAGCCAGTTTCGAAGCTGGCTGTGAAGGCCACTGCTTGGTCCTGACTCCCTATCTTGGGCCTAATTCTGGCCTTCCATGAAGGTGGCCACTTTCCTTTTTGTGTGAGGCTGGTCTAGGGGGCCAATCTCTGACTTTGATCCCATAACTTGAGCCCACTTCAAGTCTCCTCTTAGGATGATTGCCCTCCATTTTGTAATAGTTGGGTGGTCTGAGTTCATGTAGAGGTCTCTTGCCTTTGGAGTGCACTTTAGTAGCTGTTGGCTTAGCCATGAATGGCTGCTGCCTAGTACTAGTTGGATATGGCCTCTTGTTATAGGCACTAGTTGGTTTAGGACACCTCTGCACATCCTTGTAATACTGCTTTCCATAAATCGGAAGCCATTTCAACCACTTGTAGCTCAACTTGCATCTGGGACACATTCTTTGCATAACAGCTGCCTCTAAAGAGTCATCATCCAGTGCCTCCTCATCAGAGTCTTCCTTTTGGTCTGCAAAGTCCTGTCCACCAGCCGGTGAACTTCTAGCATTTTTCTTGATAGTAGTCTGGCTGGCAACATGCATTTGCACATTAACTTCTTCCAATTCCTTCAAGGATAAGTTCTGGAAGTCTAGCACAATAACATTAGCTGCAACTTCTCTAATTTCTAGGAATGGATTAGTGTCAATCCCCATGGCCTTTTCTGCTTTAGTTGGAAATTTTAAACTCCCTTTTCGAATTTGCTCTTGGATCTTGTTCCGAAAAACAATACAGTTTATAGTTGAATGGGACCAAGAATTATGCCATTTACAATACATTTTTCCTTTAAGTTCTTGTGGGGAAGGAATTTTGACCCTCTTTGGTAGCTTTAGGAAATTTGCAGCAAGCAAATGATCAAAAATGTCATCTGCCTTTGTTAAATCGAAAGAATATTTTCTATGAAGGTCTTTCTTTTTAAACTGCTGGTCTATTGTAGTGTCCTTATGAATTAATGCCTTACATATCACAAGCTCTTTCCCTACAATCTCTGTTGCATCAATTTCATAGTTAGAATCTCTATAATATGTCTTGTATGATGCATTACATCGATCTTGTTCTTCCTCTAGTAATGATTCATACCTAGACACCTTATAGGTTAATTCCACTAAGTCTTTAAACTCAGTTGAGTAAAACTTCTTTCGAAGCCTAAACTCTAAGCCATTTTGAGCCAATCTCACAAATTCAAGCTCTGAAAGAATGACTCTACACATGTTTCATGCTCTTTTAAATCTGGCAATAAATTAAACAGCTTTCTCATCAGGCCTTTGACTCAACCTTGCCAAGTCTGCTATAGAAACTTCTGGCTCCGTTTAGAAGAATTGGGCATGAAATGCCTCCTCCATTTGTTGCCAAGTTTGGATAGAGCCAAATGTAAGGTTAATATACCATACAAAAGCTGCCCCAGTTAGAGAATTTGGGAACAATCTTAACTTCATGTAATCATTATTGGTAAATTCACCACATTGGGCAGCGAACCTAGTAATATGTTCTACCGTTGACTGGTTTCCATTCCCATAAAAAAGAGCAAAGTCTGGTATTTTAAACCCTCTTGGGTATTCATGTACTCTATCTACCCATTCTGGATATGGTTTCCTATATACAAGAGTTTGAACCCCCCGAGCCATAAGTCCACACATTTCTCTCACAATATCAGCAATTTAGTCCCTAGGGACCATATTTTGTGCTTGTTGAACCACCATTGGAGGAACAAACATAGGATTTGGTGGAAAACCTTGTGCTTGAGGTCCTCTTGGTCCATAGGGAGGTATATTTGGGACTAGTTGTCCATGTGGTGCTAGCTGCTGTTGAGGGAATGGGTGACCCCTCTGAGCCTGTCCTGCGAAAGGTGCTGGAACAGGTGTTGTGTCTCTTCCAGTTACAGGAAACCCTTCCAACCCCCCGGGTACAAATTCGAACAAAGAATTAGTGAACCCCCTCGTGCCAGGTATGGCTTCGAACATGGGATTTGGAAACATCCTTATGCCATTTTCTCGTGTTGGCCCAGATCTACCAATTTGCATGGTTTCATTGTTAAGTAATGAGGCATTTTGATTTGTCATAGGCCTCGAAAGAGGCTCATACCAAGGCTAAGGAGATGGTCTTTCATAGTTTTGATTACTAGTTTGTCCATTAGTATGTCCATTATTTTGCATAGGCTATTTATCTCTAGCCAATCTTTGCTGAGGGACATTTGAAATTTCCTCCATATGCCTTGTGTTAGTTGGTTGATGAGTATTCATTCGATCCATAAAGGATATTGTCCATCTTTCCATTGTGTTCATTAATTGCTGTCCCATGGCATCTACTAGGCCTCCCCATGGATTTATTGGCTGCGTAGATGGAACAGTGGATGGTCCAACTCCATGGCCTCGTCTAATATTTTGAACATGTGGTACTTGCTCCAAAGTGCTGGTCTGTTCAACTATAGGTTCTGATAAGATAGGTACTTCCACAGGATGTATTACCACATTATCCTCTGGATTAGGTATTTCTACCTCTTTGTGGACGCACCCTCGTGGGCTTACTACTTTTCCACAGTTCGGACTCATTGTCACGGTCCTGTATCTAATCTCGCAGAGTGCAACGCAAGACCGATGAATCATCAAAGAGTCCAAATCCGGCAAATCGTTTTGGAAAATTGATTTTTAAGAAAGAAGTGTCAAACATGGACTGCTTTGCCAGATACAGAGTCGCCACCTAAATATTTTATTTTGGGGAAATTTAGGAAACCCTGACTCGTTGCCTAAGCCCACGTGTCCGTCATCACCAAAGTTGCTTCGGCTCGGGAACTTGGGTACGATTGGGGAAGGTTAGCTATGAGCACCCCCGCTCGCCTGTTCCGAAGATCGGCCTGTACTAAGCATGATATCGAGTTTTGAAAACATATGTGTTCTTATTCTGGTTAATTAACTAGAATTTACTATGTGATGCGCACAACACACAAGTATAGACTAGGTCGCCTACTTTGGAACAAAATATCGCATACTTGTTGTTTGAAAAAACGGTTTGAAGTTTGCTACTCGTAAGTAGGTTAAAACACGGGTTTCGATGAATTATTCCAATTCAAGCAACCCAACCTTCACCCACAGGCATTCAGGTAGTTATATCATATAAGCACATAGTCGCGTGGCAAGCATGCTGTTATGTTAACACTCACATACATGCAAGATGCTAAAGCATAAACACTCACAGTGTACTCGGAGCCAAAACAAGGAACATGTTAGTAATCAAATGTATGATCCAAGTCCATGTTAAGATGGCTAATACAATACATATGAAATGCGATTAGAATAGGCTTGGCTAATCTAATATGGCATATGATATGCGGCGATTTGATACACGTATTCAAGTTGGAATTGAAATACTATGCAGTTAGTATGATGCGCCGAGCCCGGTGCATGCAATACAATGAATGAATGCAAAGATCAGCGGCATAAGGTATGCTAAATCAAATATGCCCTAAAACTAACCATCATAAGCGGTTAAATAAAAGGGAGAAAGAAGTGGGGGTTGGAAGGCATGTATCACACACACGCACGCTTATTACACAATTGCGCCCCCTCGAGGGAGGGACCGAAAGAATAATACAAATTAATTAACTAACAAGCTAACTAAATATTACACAACAGATGTTTCTTTCCTAAAATAAAAAATAGTCCTTCCAACACCAAAAGCATCACCTATTGGGGGTGTTTGTTTCAGCTTTTCAAAGCTAACTTATGACTATTAGCTTTGGAAAAATTATTTTGGACTGTTTGGTTAAACTTATTTCAAACAGCTTCTGATTTTAACAGCTTATTTTAACTCAAAAAAACTGATTCTGAGAAGCTGCTCACCCCTTACTTCTGATTATCAACTTCTGCTGTGGACATGCTAATTTATGGTTATACTCTTAGATTTTTTTATTTTTTATTTTTTTAAAAATAAAAAAATACCCAAATAGATTATAGATTATTATTATTTTTTTTATGAGAAATGTAGACAAACAAAAAATAAAAATTAATTGAAAAAGTTATTTCATAGCTTATTTAACAAACACTACTCAGCAACTTAAATCTATAATCCAACAGCTACACCAAACAGATTAACAACTTCTGATTAAAGTCATAATTTATAATCTATTAAGCTATAATCTATAAGCTGTTTTAACAGCTATACCAAACGGGGCCATTTACACCAACATAAGAGAAAACATAGCACAGTTTTAAAGAGATTAAAAAAATACACCCAAATACCATATAATACACCCAAAAATAAATAAAATCTATAGAGAAGAAATATATAAGAAGAAGCTTAAGAAATTAAGGGAGAACATTTCCTTCCAACACCATGAATCAAATAATCACCCTTTCACTCACAAAATCATAAGAAATTTATAAACATAAGAAACATGAATCATAAAAAAAATTATAAGAAAATTAGAAACATAAATCACATTTATTAATAAGATGATGAGCCATGAACCACAATGGAATGGAAACTACCCACAGAATCACAATGGAAAAATTAACCACTACTTGATAATAAAATTTATGAACTAAAGTTAATTAGAGAAACTCCTATTATCTTTAGTTGATAGTTAAAGTTAGAATCAAAAGCAGCCTCATTTTTGCTTGATTTCCCTTATTTCTTGCCTTTTAATGTATTAGAAGCCCTGAAACCCATTAAAGAGAAACCCATAGAACTCATTTCATAGAAAGAGATCCATTTCACAACTATTTCACAGAAATCATTAGGAATGCTTTTTGTGAAGAAGCATGATCATGCCTAACATTCATTAAGTGAAGAATATTAGGCATGAGAGCACTCAGATTACAAGTATTCACAAAACATGAGGACCAAAGTCCAAAAAACAGAGTTCTCGTGTCTAATACAATTTGACAGAGTGCTAATGACTAATATCCGAAATTAAAGATGGAAACCATTTGATAAACCCATTTCAGATTCAGAAAATAGAAATAGAAACTATCTAGGAAACCCATTTCAAAGAATTCACACAATTTCATTATTGAAATCAAATCATTTCGAAACTATTTCACTCATAGAAACCCGTTTCAAAAAATAGAGAGTGAAATGGGAGTTTCGTTACCTGTATGGAAAAGGTGTGATGGTAGTGATCCAATGGTCCAACGAGACAGAAACGGGGTAAGCTTGTAGAGATGTTTCATGTGAAAGATGGTCTCTTTGATGTAATGATAGTGGTCCGTTAGCCTTTGGGTGTCATGAATTGGTAATCCAGGCGGTTCTCGTCGATGATATGTAATCCACTGTCGGAGCCATGGAGGACGGAGAAAGAGGTAGACACCAAAAAAAATAAAAATAAAAAAATGGGATAAAACCCTAGATAGTTCTCTGTATCCTCTTTTCTTGCGTTTTCTTCTCTCTAAATTGTTGCTGTTTGTCATCATTGCTTCCGAGGTGCTCGTGTGCGTGCGAAAAGGCAAACGAGAGAGTATTTTTGAGCGACAGAGAGAGAGAGAGAGAGGCGATTCCAGAGACCAGAGAGATGGATGTTTCAGAGATGTCAGACTAAGAAAACTGAATTAAGGTTAATGAATCAGAAAGAGAGGTAAAGAGAATTGGAAAGGAAGAGTCATGCTGTGATTTTAAAAAAAATATGTAATGACACTTAATTAAAAAGTGATATAAAAAATAAATATAATCACATTTTAATTAAAAGATGTGATTAAAATATATATATATATATATAATCACACTTAATGAAAAAGTAACATAAAAAATAAATATTATTACACTCAATCAAATCAAGTGTGATTAAAATGTCAAAAAATTTTTTTTTTTATCACACTTTCAATAAAAGTGAGATATTTTCATTTGTCAAAGTAGGATCTTTTAACAGTTTTTTTTTTTTTTTTTTTTTTTTTTGTAATAGTGACATGTCCCTAATACGGCCTCTTTCTGATGATATTAACATGGGGTCAGGATCCTCTAGAGTGAAAATCCTGAAGTGATCTCTTAGACTGATCCATCCAACGGTTGAAATTAAACATCACCAAAACGATGTCGTTTTGGTGAGTAATTTGAAAAAAAATAAATTAAATCTATTTCTTCATTCCTGTGACTGTGAAGCTGCATTAGAGAGACAGAGAGAGAGAAAGAGAAGGGCTGAGAGAAGGAGAGAAGAGGAGGATCCACATCGCCGCCCCACCCTGGCCCTGATGCACTGCCGCCGCCGCTGCCAACACCTACCTCTCATACTCCAAAACTGAACTCATTCCACCATTATAGAACTCTGCAACATTCAAAATCAAACCAATGAGATAAACAAACCCAGCACAAACCCACTTGGGTACTATTTTGTTTTTTGTTTTTATGTTTTCCCTAATCCAGAGTTCAAATTCAACTACAAACCCACTTGGGTACCATTTTGTTTTTTGTCTTCCCCAATCTAGAGTTCAAATTCAACCTCCCTGTTCCTAAAACTCTATAAATAATAATTATATTAGGAATAATCACGAAGAAGAAGAAGAAGAAGAAGAAGAAATAATCCATTACTTACAGGAAAAAGGGGAAAAATAATCATCCAATTTAATAGGGAATGAAATTGAAGAAGCAGCTGGCAAAAGAAACAAATTTAACAATCATGAGAGACAAATATACGATTGAAAAACCTAACAAAAATTCAAACAAGTATTGGTTTGTACGCATTGATTGAATACCTTACTGGAAGGACCCTTCGTAGGGGCCCACTGGACATCAGACTCTTTGTTTTCGATTCCATTAAGGGAATACTTTTGTGTATACAAATATATATATATATATATATATATTAGAATATGTATTTATAGAATTAGTCGATCCCGGTGTGAAATCCGATGGTTCGATCGGGAAAGAGAGAGAGAGAACAATGATGATTTCCGGCGAGCTCGCCAGCGAGAGGAGAGAGAAAATTGGCTAGAGAGAGAAGTGTACGCGATGAAAAGAGTAACTTTTTAGAGAGAGAGAGAGAGAACCCTTTTTTCTTGGCTTCTGTGGGAAAAGAAAGAGGGCTTGAGGGAGTGAAAAATCAGGCTGGGATGCATTTTTTTTTTTTGACTTTACCAAAATGACGTCATTTTAGTGAGACTTAACCTCAGCCGTTAGATGAATCACTTCAGGAGATTACTTCAGAGTTTTCACTCTAGAGGATCCTGACTCATTAACATGAGGATAGTATTCACAAACAACATAGGTATCTCCACTGTTGCATTTAATCCTAGCACACCCAACGCTTCTCGTACTTTTTCAAACAACTTGCGTGTAATGCAAGAAATCTTTATTCGGCATGCACGTATTACTGTTATAATCATAGTATGCCTCTTGCGCTGCCCACGCTGCCACCGGGTCAGCGGCCTTCCATCGGTTTCCTTCTCTCCAAAAGATGTTTTCGCCTTAGTCGCTACTTGAGTGGACTAGCGCAGTCATTTATCCGCTGGTTCGCGTATTGTTTGGAGAAGCTTGCGAGTTTTGAGCTCCATTTGAGAGATGAGAGGTTGTGCCGAGCCCTGACGGAGTTGTGGACGGTGAGGAATTGGGTGATGGTGGCCCCTATTTTGGCTACTGTGGCTCGTCAAGGGGTGGTGGGTTCTACTGGAGGGATGAGAAAGAAGAAAAGGAAAAGAGTGGAAAGGAGAAGAGATGGAAGGAGCTTGGTAGTGTTGGCCATTGTTGTGGTCAATGGCGGAGCCAAAAAGTTAAATTAGAGGGGGTACTTATTAATTACAATATCAGAAATTTTTACAAAAATATTTCAAACAAGTTTTTACGATTGATTTTGAGAAACATCAAAAAAATAATGCGATTTGTAACTAGTGTATCATGGATAATACAAAAAAAATATGGATATAAGTTTTAAAATAAATTATATAATGATAAATTATTTTTTTATACAAAATTTGATTAAAAATTCAATATAATGGTAATACTACATCATCATTGGTATGTGATATCATCTACTAATAATAAATAAACACATAGAGAGTGAACTTCACATGTCAAATGTAATTAACAATCTTATAAATTTCATATATTTATAGTGAGATTACTTATACTTGCATGTCACTAATAATGACATCACCGTTATATTCATAGTTTTTCATAAATAATATGATTTATAGTAGTCTCTTCATTTTCAATCAAAATAACTATTATTGTTCTCATAATTTTTAAAATGTCACTGATATTTCACTCTAATAATATTTTTAAAATTTTTTATTTAAAATATTTTTCTTATGTTTGTAAAATAAAATAAAAAAAATCTCAAAATTCATAGGGCACGTCACTCTAGGTCCTTTACCTCCTCCCCACTGGTTGTGGTAGTGGTAGTGGTTTTGAATTTTGTGAAGTTGAAACTATTGAGGTGGTATTTATAGGGTTTCAGTTTTAATTGAGACTACAGTCTCCAACTATCCCCACCATCTCTCACACACATGTGAGGGTTGGTCATTGGATCAAAAAAAAGAAACAGATCAATCACAGTCCACTGGAGGCCCTAGGGTTTACCCTCTCAGTGGGGGTTTGGGGCAATTTTTCTATAGTTTTATGGTTGAGTAATGATATGTTGGAGGACATATGATGTAGGAATGCGGGTTGAGACAAGTGTACTTTCAAAATTTTTATAAATTATGTGGATATTAGTAATTAGTAAGATAATTTTAAATTAAAATATTTCATATTTTCAAATTTTTAGTAGTTTGTATATTTTAAATTATTTACATTATAAAATTTTAAAAATAATTTTTAAATTGAATTTTATTAAATATTGATCTATTCTATTAGTTATTTGTATTGTTTTTTTATAATCTATATTGTTTAAAATCATTTGTATTATTTTATTTATTACCATTCTTATTTTCTATTCATATTTCATTTATGTTTTTTTTCCCCTCTTTATTGAGAAATATATTAATTAAGGTTTTGATATTGAGTTTATCATGGATATTATATATATATATATATATATATTATAAAAAGTGGTGATTATAATATTTTCAAATAGTTAACTTTATTAGACACAGATATAGTAATAGTTAATATTTTATTAAGTTAATGCAAATAAATATGTCGAATTATATTTTTGTTATTAATTATGCTGACAAAGAATGTCCAATTAATGATAAAATTATTATTTTTTTTTTTGGATTCTTATAAATTAAAATTTAAAATTTTATAATACTTTTTTGATAAAAAGTTACATGATGTGTTTTTACTCCCCCAAATCTCAAATTCTATCCGTCCCTGAATATATAAACTTGTAATATATTGAATTTTTATGCATGATAATGTGGTTGACTTATCACTTTAACAACAATTTTTAATTTTTGTTTTATAAATTAAAAAGCATCGTGATAGGATTTTAGTTTTAAAGTAATCAATGCACTTCAAAACATTATTTTGTATACATTCTTTCATGATATACTGAGAGGGTAATTTATATGAAAATTGGGCCGAGCTGGGTAATGGGCTATCATAGGCCACAATACGAAGGGCTGAGTAAAAGGCTTTGAAGTTAGTCCGGTCCTAGAGCCCCGAAGCTAGTACGATCCGGAGGAGACTTGAAGTTAGTCCGGTCTAAAGACGCTTTTAAGTTAGTCCGGTCTGAGTTAGCCCGGTCATGACGTATTGTGGTTAGAACGGTCAGAACCTTACTATTCGGTAGCTCGGTCTAATCACACCATGGTTTATACATGAGAGAACCGGGATAAGGTATAGTGAAAGGAAGAACCGAACTAAGGATAGTTCGGCCTACTCTACGGCTCAGCATAGCCATGATTACCTCGGTCCTATTAGAAACCTACCATGGTAGAACCATCTCACTTGGTTTAAGTAGTGAGGGGGGTGTTGAAGGATAAGCATTATATTTCAGAAGTATGAATCTTAGGAAGACTCTACATGGAGGAGTAAAAGTCCTACTAGGATTGTACCACACGAAACCTATAAAAGCTCACAAACATCACATTTGGAGAGGTAACACAACTTTGTTTTCCGAATACACAGAGCTTTTGTCTATTTGTCAAGCTTACTGACTTAGGCATCGGAGAGGTTTCTGGCACACACCCGCTGGCTAGCTCACGTTTGTGTTTTCAGGTGATAAAGCGACGTCGTACGGAGGAGCGCAGACTTGATCAACAGGATTATACGAGAAAGTTTATTCCTTTCCTGTACAATTGGCGCCGTCTGTGGGAAAAACAGACAGGCCAAAACCTCTTGATCAAGCTTTACCTCTTTAGGAACAATGGCGCACAATGAAGATTTACCACAGTCCGCCATCGACGGGCAAACACCAGATGCGGGTGCAAGGCGAGAAGGACTACCTTCTATCCTTCCTATGGCGGACTTGGAGCCCTAATGACATAACTCCAGGAGGGATACTAGGGGGAGGCGGACTAACAGCCCCCGTCACTCTCATTCACAAAGTCCTGATAGGCAAATGCGGAGGATTGATCCTCAAGTTCTGGAGGATCGCGTGAAGGAGCAAGACGAATTAATAAGGAAGATGGCGGTGGACATGGAGGCCTTGAAGCGGCAGATGAAGGGAAAAGGAGTGGCGACAAGAGATGGGCGCAAAAACAAGACACCCCCTCGCCACTCAGAAGACCGTGGAAGGTATTCCACACCATCACAAGCAGAGAGTAGAAGCCTCAGGACAGGCGATACTCAGTCTAGAACCTCCAGAACTCGTTACTCCAGGTCTGAGAGAACGAGATCATTGAGGTCTTACACAAAGGGAAGTACCTACCGACCCTCACACTCGCACCAAACATCATCCAAATGGACAGAGTTGCCCAGATCATCCGATTTGCGGATCATGCTGGAGGAAAAGGCACAATGGAAGGAGGACACCAGGGCACGCGACCCGCGCAGAGTTTCTGCCCTTCAACGATTGGCTCCTCGATCGCATGGAAGCGTCGAGGTTGGAATGCCATTACCGCACCCTGCCTACGAACCAACGGACAAAGCATTAGCAAGGCTGCAGACCTCGCCGTTTGTTCCGGCGATCGAAAACGCACCCCTGCCTTCAGGCTTCCTTCAGCCCAAATTCACCACGTACGAGGGGAAGACGAACTCCCTCAAGGCATTATCAATAGGAAACCTGCTGGAGGCAGGAGCAATCAGAGAGGTGCACTACGCAAGATGGATCTCCAACACAGTCGTGGTGCCAAAGAAGAATGGCAAGTGGCATGTCTGTGTCGACTACAAAACAGTCAACAAGGCATGTCCGAAAGACAGCTTCCCTCTACCACGAATAGATCAACTGGTCGACCTAACGGCGGGGCACAACGGCGGGGCACAACCGACTCAGCTTTCTAGATGCATACAGAGGCTACCATCAAATCTTCATGCATGAACCAGACCAGGAGGTCACATCCTTTACAACTCCAAGAGGACTATACTGGTACAAGGTCATGCCCTTTGGCCTAAAGAACGCAGGGGCAACATTCCAACGGATGGTCACCAAGATGTTTGAACCATTGTTAGGCAGAACAATGGAGGCTTACATCGACGACATGGTGGTCAAGAGCAAGGATGAGAATGACCATCTCAAGGACCTAGGCGAAATGTTTGAGATCCTGAAGAAGCACAAGCTGCGCCTCAATGCATCCAAGTGTGCATTCGGAGTAGGATCTGGCAAATTCCTAGGCTTCCTTGTGACCAACCGGGGTATAGAAGCAGACCCCTCCCAGATCAAAGCAATCCAGGATTTGGAGAGACCAAACTCAATAAAAGAAGCGCAGCATCTCACCGGCATGGCAGCTGCGCTCAATCGATTTATAAGTTGGTCATCAGACAGACTATGACCGTTCTTCCATGCACTAAAAGCCAAGTTCGAATGGGATGAAGAATGCGACCGAGCTCTGGAAAGCTTGAAGGAATATATGTCTTCCCCACCACTACTTGTTACCCCAGTACCTGGAGAAGAACTTTTCTTGTACCTGGCAGTCTCTCAGCACGCAATTAGCGCAGTGTTGGTTCGTGCAGAAGGAATCCAACACCTGCCCATCTTTTATGTCAGCAAGACATTGCTGGGAGCCGAAACAAGGTACTTGCCACTGGAAAAATTAGCATTAGCCTTAATGATGACCTCCAGGAAATTGGCACATTACTTTCACGCCCACACCATAGTCGTCCTCACAGCTTTCCTACTAAAAGCTTTGTTTGAGAGGGCGAACTTTTCTGGGCGAATCTTGAAGTGGGCAGTAGAGTTGGGACAATTCGACATCAAGTTCCAACCCAGAACCGCAGTAAAGGCCCAATCTTTGGCAGACTTTGTCGCAGAGTTTACTCCTAGAAGTCATCATATCTGCCCAGTCGACCTAACTGGCACAACCGAACTAGGGATGGAAGTTGACGCCGAAATAGCGCAACCCCTAGCAAGAGGTACTCAGTCAGACTCTAAGGCAGACCAAACTAAAGACAGCAAGGAAGAAGCAAACCAAGACTCACCAACAAATAAAGACTTGGTACAATCAGATAGCGAGGGGCAGACAGCAAGCATGGACCTTGAAGAAAACACCAGCAACATTCTTGACCCCACGACATCATCTGACCCCTCTACTTGCTGGAAGTTATTCATTGGAAAGATGTGGAAGCTCTTTGTGGATGGAGCATCCAACTGACATGGTGCAGGACTTGGCATAGTCCTCATCGCACTAGACGTCTTAGTTGTGGAGCAAGCAATCAACCTTGGCTTCCTAGCTTCAAACAACGAAGCGGAGTATGAAGCACTTCTTGCAGGACTCAAATCAGCATACTACATGAAGGCCACCAAATTAATGGTCTACAGCGACTCACAGCTGGTGGTAAACCAAATTTCTAGCGACTATAAAGCAAAGGATGATAGAATGGCCAAGTACCAAGAATTGGTCAGAATAGAGATCAAGAAATTTGAAGTAGTGAGGATAGAACATATTGGCAGGGAGGAAAACAGCAGAGCAGATGAACTAGCAGGCTTCACCTCAATGGCAGATACTTTCATCCCTCATCCGTTGCTCATCGACTACTTACCAAGACCAAGCATTGAAGTCCCCGAAACAGAAGAGGTATGTTGCGCCGAGCTAGGCCCCTCATGGATGGATCCCATCATACTATTCTTGAAACATGGCGTCCTACCGGAAGAAAAGAAAGAAGCCAACAAAATTAGAGCAAAGTCACAGCGATTTTGCCTCTCCCCATCTCTGGCATTATACAAAAAGTCATTCTCAGGACCCTATCTAAAGTGTGTCCACCAGCAAAGTAGAAACATTCTTATATGAGATACACGAAGGGGTGTGCGGAAGCCATCAAGGAGGAAGATCGCTAGCTTACAGGGTTATTTTGCAAGGATATTGGTGGCCATACATGCAGGCAGACTCAGAGAAATATGTGAAAAAGTGCGAGAAATGCCAAAAATTCGCACACCAAATACATCAACCAGCTAGAGAACTCCTACCATTGACTAGCCCATGGCCTTTCGCAATGTGGGGCTTGGATATAGTAGGACCACTTCCAACAGCACCCGGCAACAGAAAGTTCTTTCTCGCAGCAACAGACTACTTTACAAAGTGGGTGGAAGCAGAAGCATTGGCATCAATCAAGGAAAAATATGTGAAGAAGTTCGTCTGGCAAAATATCATCACTCGATTTGGCATACCAAAAGCCATAATCTCAGACAATGGCACTCAGTTCGACGGCAGAATCTTCAGAGGCTTTTGTGAAGAGTACAAGATAGAGTTCTATAATTCTACACCGGCATATCCCCAAGCAAATGGACAGGCAGAAGCTTCAAACAAGGTAGTCTTGGATGGGTTGAAGAAAAGGTTGGAGAAAGCCAAAGGCAAATGGACGGAAGAGCTTCCTCATGTTTTATGGGCTTACCGCACCACACCTCGGCGGTCAACAGGAGAAATACCATTCTCCTTAGCCTACGGTATGGAAGCAGTAATCCCACTAGAAGTTGGCCTCCTCACAATTCGAAGCGAAAATTTTGATCCAGACTTAAACGGCGAAGCCATAACATTGGAACTCGACCTTGCAGAAGAAAGAAGAGAAAAAGCACTAGTTCACATTGCCTCATATCAACAAGAGTTATCCAGGAAATACAACAAAACAGTACATCCAAGGCAATTCAAGATCGGAGATTGGGTGCTGCGCAAAGTGATGGGAAACACCCTGGTACTAGGAGATGGCAAACTAGGGCCTAATTGGGAAGGTCCTTACAAAGTGGTTGGGTTAGCAGGCAAAGGGGCATACCACCTAGAAGACAAGGACGGCAAAGCAATCCCTAGGCCATAGAACACCGCCAATCTCAAGTTATTTTATTTTTAGCTTTCCTCTTTCAAACATGTGTAATTTTTTCTTTCCTCAATAAAACAAATCGATTCTTTTCAGCATAAGTTATTCTCTGTAAAAGTTAGTTTTAGTGAAGTTAGGAACATTGCAAACATTTTATTTTAGGTTGGCTGGAAAAACCAATCTAAAGGTTGGCTGGAAAAACCAACACCCCTCCTAAGCCCAGGATAAGGATCCAAGCTGCAGGACGTTTGGTCGGAATAACCAAACATTTTATTCTAAGTTGGCTGGAAAAACTAACTTAGAGGTTGGCTGGATTAAACCAACACCCCTCCTAAGCCCAGGATAAGGATCCAGGCTGCAGGACGTTTGGTCAGAATAACCAAACATTTTATTCTAAGTTAGCTGGAAAAACTAACTTAGAGGTTGGCTGGATTAAACCAACACCCCTCCTAAGCCCAGGATAAGGATCCAGGCTGCAGGATGTTTGGTCGGAATAACCAAACATTTTATTCTAAGTTGGCTGGAAAAACTAACTTAGAGGTTGGCTGGAGTAAACCAACACCCCTCCTAAGCCCAGGATAAGGATCCAGGCTGCAGGACGTTTGGTCGGAATAACCAAACATTCTATTCTACGTTGGCTGGATTAAACCAACTCTCAGTACTCTTTAGTCGAAGTAAGGACAACGGCTAAAAGAGTGGTTGGCTGGATTAAACCAACTCTTGGTACTCTTTAGCCGAAGTAAGAACATCGGCTAAAGAGTGGTTGGCTGGATTAAACCAACTCTTAGTACTCTTTAGCCGAAGTAAGGACATCGACTAAAAGAGTGGTTGGCTGGATTAAACCAACTCTTGGTACTCTTTAGCCGAAGTGAGGACATCGGCTAAAAAAGTGGTTGGTTGGATTAAACCAACTCTTGGTACTCTTTAGCCGAAGTAAGAACATCGGCTAAAGAGTGGTTGGCTGGATTAAACTAACTCTTGTTGCTCTTTAGCCGAAGTGAGGACATCGGCTAAAGAGTGGTTGGCTGCATTAAACCAACTCTTGGTACTCTTTAGCCGAAGTGAGGACATCGGCTAAAGAGTGGTTGGCTAGTAAGTCCAGTCAGATTGCTCAGCAATAAAGTATCTCGGCCACACTACTATTAGAAAGCAAGCTCAAACAGGAATTTAAACCGAGGTAACAGTTGGAAGTGAAAAGATCATGGAAAAGTCATTACAGGCACAAGCATACAGATCAAACCGGAATAACATTTAGCACAAAGGAAGATGATTTTCATTGATCAAGTTCAAAGCAATTACAAAGGGGGGGCCATAGCCCGGTTACAAGAGCAAAAAGCAACAAAGAAAAAGAAAAAAATACAAATTAATTAAAAAGGTCTTCAAGATCGGCTTCAATATCAACCTAAACGCCAGTTGCAGATGGAAGATCAGTCTCAGTAGCAACTGGCAGCGCGGTGTCAATCGGCGGCTCAACAGCTAGGTCTTCAAACGTTGGCTCCAACCGAGCTGGTTGATCGTTGCCATGCTCGTTGACTACCGGAGTAACAGTTGGCTCATTTTTTTCATCTTCATCATCTGAACCCTGCAAAAATTATTGTTGGACAGAAGCAGCATACTCCGCAAGTGAGGCCAGAATGAAATACTGAGGAGCATTGTAGACCTCGGTTTCGGGCCCACAACTGAGCTGTTCCACAGCACTTCTCCAGCCGCACTTGAAGAATAAGTCCTTCGCTCCCTCACATTGAGGAATGTAGAGGCCCTCCGCCTCCTTGAAACCTTCGGCGTTGGCATCACCCACCTTCTTCTTCAATTCGGCGATTTCGGCGTCCTTTTTTCCTTCAAGCTTGACTAGCTCACGAAGGTACTTGTCTTTCATCACGATTAACGCCTTCTGTTTGTCAGCCTCAGCCGAGGTAACTAGTCCGGTTAGACAAGCTACCTCTGCCTCTAGCTCGGCCGTTTTTTGATGGGATTCCTTCAGCTCGGTTGTTTTTTCTTCAACCTATGCCATGGCCTGCCTAGCCGTTTTCCTAAGCTCCAATACCTTTTGATGGGCAATTTGGCTCTTCTGAAGAGACTGAAATGAATGGCAAGAAATCAATGACAAAACCGAACTAGAAGTTAGAAAAATTTGAGAGACGAGGGGCATCTTACCAGGATCATGGATTTTGTGGCCGATCGAATGGCCCTTAGCTCGGTCAGGTTCTGGTGGTGTTCCATGTCTGCTGGAAGGCAAACACTCTTGGCAAGGTTGAAGGCCATCAAGTGATCCTTCTCAGTAACCACTGAATCGGTATCTTGGATATGGCGATTCTGAAATTTCAGCTTCGGTGCCCACTTGGAAGAGCCATCTCGATCAGAAGGCTCCGGTTGTGGAATCGGTGGAGAGGTGGTTTCGTCCTCATCCACTAGACGCTGCTCGGATGGGATAGACCGGGCACGCTTGGATGGGAGCAATGAAGAAGGCTGTTGAGAAGGAAGGGCTACAACGGCCTGTTGCGTTTGGCTTGGTGGCGGTACTTCGGGTCTGTTGGTTTCGGTCAAAAGGGCCTTGACTCTATTTCTCTTGGCCATTTCTTGTTCGGCTGTGAGAGGGACCAGGATAATTTGGGGTAAAGTTGGGTCCGGTTCTGGGGCGTCCTCAAGCAGAAAATCTGTTACTCTGGCTTTTCGGCGACCGTTGTAACGGTATGTCTGCTCAAAGTTAAGAAGTTTGGCCCAACTTCTTTTTGAAAAATGTTGTGCGGCACGAAGCGTGTTCAAGTTGGGATAACTATACAGAGATTGAAGATGGGCTGAATCTACATAAACAAGACAAACTGTTAGTTCGATTCAAGCGCAGGTAACCGAAATAAAGCAAAACATGTCAAAAATCGAAGTAATTATACCAGGTTCTCCTTTATTCCAGTTTATACTTCGGCCAGGGATCTGGGCTTGCTGATCTTCAAAATTGCCAGACACCCAGAAAAAGTCATCATCGTTTAAGTCCTTATCCGGCGTATCTTTTATTATTGTTTCTCTGCGGTGGCGTATCCTAAGGTAGTAGACCCAGCCGTCGTCTTTGGAGCCAATGGAGTATTGGTAGAGTATTTCGGCTAGACCGAAGTTAAGACCGGCCTCGGCGGTTTAGTTCGGCTATTCCCATTATTATACAGTAAGAATTGGTAGAAAGCTGAGTTGGGCATATTCTGGTTTGTCTTAAGAATTCACAAATCAAGGGTTGAACGGGGAATCTTAGTCTGGTTTCTATTATTGATAGGAGGGTGAAAGGTACATAGCCCTGTTTTCCCCATGGAAGGATATCTTGTTCGGCCAAGATAAGTTGGACGTCGTCAGGGATGTTGTAATCCCTTCGGAATTTGGCTAGGCCACCAGGGGTTTCTACCAAAAACCTATACTTCCCCATTTATTTTTTGAGTTATGGATAAATTAGTTCGGTCGCAAATAGTGTGCGCAGTTGCTCGGTTGGGCGTGCAGTGGAGTGCCTGGGCAACCTAAGTCTGCAAAGTGGAAAACAAAGGGGTTAAGCACAGATCATTGGACCATGCTACAAAATGAAAGCAAGAATATGAGTCCTACTTCGGCTGTGTGGGATTCTACAGGTTCTTTCTCGGTTTCAACAAGATGCTTAGTAGCCTGGATTAAGCAGAGGGTTCGATAGCTCGGTCCTGGCAAAGCGATTCGTTATGTCGGTTAGGCTCAGTCAGATCGGTTAAGCCTCTAGGGACAGCTTTCTGAGTTCGGTCTAAAAACTTAGAAAGCTGGCTTAGCCCCAAAGACCTAGCTCGGTCGAACGATAAGGTTTCATTATGCTACGTTCGGACTAAGTTCGGTTCGTTTACCTCGGCTAAAGCCTATCAAAAAAATGGGTTGACTTATTCAAACTACTGGTACCAACATGGAGTGCTAGTTCGGTTAAAGTCTCTGATAGAAGGACATTGACTATAAACTACTTTTTAGTTCGGTTATATGGTAATTGTGAATCAAACACTGTTTTATAGATTACTTCATGAAGTTCATGAGGTTCTTATGAAGTTTTTCCTAGAAAATGTAAGGTGGAGCAAGAATATGTATTTTGCAAAAACAGAAACAGTGTGCCAAGAATGAGAGAAAGCAAATGCAAAGACCACAAAACAAAGTACGAAAACAAGGAAAACAAGATAGAGGTGCAATACTTACCTGATAAAGATCAAAGATCTTAGAGGATGGAAGCAAGAGACAGCAGCAAAACACGAGCTCTTTCAGAAGACGAAGAACAGTGAGAACTCAGAGAGAGGGAAGATGATGAATAGTAGAAGTGGGGGATTTTTGCCTTAGGATTTGTTTTTGTTTGAAAGCCTAAAATTTGGGCGGGACTATTCAAAAAACACGGAGTACGAAGACGGCGTGACAGCTGCATTGAGCTAATCAGAGTTTGCCACGTGTCATTGGAATAAGAAGCGATTCAGTTGCTGTGATTGAAGAGATGTTTTGACCAGACAGCTAAAGCCCGGCGTGAATTTAGCTCGGTTGGATAGGCTAAAGGGTTTTTAGCTCGGCTGGAAAAGCTAAAGGATTTTAGCTCGGCTGGAAAGGCTTAAAAACCTTAGCTCGGCTGATAAAACAGGTAATCCCTATCATGCTACGCAGATGGGATTAAGGGGCAATTGAGAGGGTAATTTATATGAAAATTGGGCCAAGCTGGGTAATGGGCCGTCATGGGCCACAATACGAAGGGCTGAGTAAAAAGGCTTTGAAGTTAGTCCGGCCCTAGAGCCCCGAAGCTAGTCCGGTCCGAAGGAGACTTGAAGTTAGTCCGGTCTAAAGACGCTTTTAAGTTAGTCCGGTCTGAGTTAGCCCGGTCATGGCGTATTGTGGTTAGAACGGTCAGAACCTTACTATTCGGTAGCTCGGTCTAATCATACCATGGTTTATACATGAGAGAACCGAGATAAGGTGTAGTGAAAGGAAGAACCGAACTAAGGATAGTTCGGCCTACTCTACGGCTCAGCATAGCCATGATTACCTCGGTCCTATTAGAAACCTACCATGGTAGAACCATCTCACTTGGTTTAAGTAGTGAGGGGGGTGTTGAAAGATAAGCATTATCTTTCAGAAGTATGAATCCTAGGAGGACTCTACATGGAGGAGTAAAAGTCCTACTAGGATTGTGCCACACGAAACCTATGAAAGCTCACAAACATTACCTTTGGAGAGGTAACACAACTTTGTTTTTCGAATACACAAAACTTTTGTCTATTTGTCAAGCTTACTGACTTAGGCATCGGAGAAGTTTCCGGCACACACCCGCCGGCTAGCTCACGTTTGTGTTTTCAGGTGATAAAGCGACGTCGTACGGAGGAACGCAGACTTGATCAACAAGATTATACGAGAAGATTTATTCATTTCCCGTACAATTTTACAACAATTTTTAATTTTTGTTTTATAAATTAAAAAGCATCGTGATAGGATTTTAGTTTTAAAGTAATCAATGCACTTCAAAACATCATTTTGTATACATTCTTTCATGGTATACCATTACTAGCATTTTAAAATAGGGTACTAATTAATTAAAATGATATTTAATTATATAAATGTTATCATCATATTATAGTGAAACTTTATATATATATATTGAATATATATTAAGAGAATTGCTATGTATAACTAAGATTATTTTATTTGTTTTGTCGAAAATCAATCATATAACTGTATAACAAAAACTCATCGTTGTTATTTAAAATTATGAAAATATTATTGTCATATAATTTTATGTAAATTAATTATATAAAAACTATATATATACATATATTTTAAAATTTATGGTGGGTTCGGGTGGAATGATATGAATGCAGGTGGGAATGATTTGGTGGTGTGCGGCGGCTAGATAAATGGCTGAAAGAATGGGATCATGACCATGGAATAATAGTTGTGCATGGAATGGAACTTGCAGACCCAATCTTTTGCGCCATTTAATGAAATTGAATCCTGGGAAAACATGTTTATGTTGTCAACCATTTGGAGCATTTATGTATATCCTCCTTTATTTGATAGAAAATTTAAAATTTAAAATTTTTAACAATTATTTGAAATGAATTATATAAATATACTTTTTGATTTTTTAATTAAAAAAATAAAAGAGAAAAATATGTATGTTTGAGATAATTTTTTAACTTTTTACGAAAAAATGTATATTAAAATATTGTATCAATTAACAAAATTACCTTCCTACCCTTCTGACTTTTTGACATGCTTTTCGTGCTGCACTACTTTTCGTGAGTCAGTGCACCGTGTTGCACTTTTTTTTTTTTTTTTTTTTTTTTTTTTCACCAAAAAGTGCACTGTTTGAGGGAACAAAACCAAGGGTATTTTTGTCTTTTTATTCATTGTCTATTCAACTTTTTGTTTCTCGTCCAAACATGTGAATAGTGTTGTATTTTTTATTTTTTTAGTAACTCTTTGACTTTTTAATTATTTTAGGGGATGCCAAACACCCACTTATTAGTATTACCCATTTCTTCCATCAAAATCTTAAAAGGGTAATGTTCGAGATCTTAAATATTTTATTAATATTTTTACTAAATTTTTCATGTGGATCTCACATCTATATGAGATATTTAATAAAAATGTTGGTAAACCATTTGGAATCCTATTTCTCATCCCAAAATGCACATTTTATAATAATAATTAACTTATTTGCTTCTAATTTTTTGAAAATTAAATTCTTTATTTTTCATAAATTTTTTATTTTTAGTGATTTTCTTGAAAAAAATATTGAAAGCAATTTTTGTATTCTTTAGATGCACCTAATCTAATGTACCTAAAAAATAAATTATTTGCAAAAAAAATATTTAAAAAATAAATAAATACACAAGTATACGAAAATGTATTGGATTTTCATATTTTTTTGTATTTAGTAAATTTTTTAAAGATTTTTTTTTCACAAATATTATACTTTATAATTGTAGTTATATTAAGTGTATTTAAAAAGAAAAAAATTGTTTAAAATATTAAAAAAATTTACTAAAAATAAAAAAATACAAAAATAAAAAACTCAATTTTTTAAAAATTAAATTCAAAAAATTAGAACCAAACATGGTGAATAATAAAGAAAGAATGAAATAAAACTAGGTTTGATTGGTGAACTTGGTCAATACCATGGACAGATGGCTTAAGATTTTGTTTCTTTTTAATATGTTTGTAGGCTTCAGTGTCATGCACATTGGTTTAGATTAAAAATTTGTCCAGCAAAGGTTGATATAGGCAAATTCAAATTGAAATATTAATGTGACCAAAAAAAGAAAATTTATTGTGAAAGTTGTCTAACATGAACAGTGAACACAAACACAGGTGATGGTAAGGAAATCTGATATAGTCCAAATTCATTGTATGCATGATTCTTTTATATACTAATTCAATTTCAACCACACTTTACATTTTATACTCCACATTATGAGTAATTAAGTTTACTGATTCACAAATTGAATACTTTAGTTTAATAGTAGGAAGAGGCTGTAAACTGAGTAAATATTATGCTAAAAATTCTCTGTCTCACTTTTTTTGTCTCACTTTTTTTCTTATATGTTACACTAATTAATGTTACACTTTACATTTTTTTCTTTGCCTCAAAAAATTTCAGAAAGTTTTAGGATGCTAGATTTAGCTTGACAAGATGAATCGAAAAATTACAATTTTTTTTTAAATTTTTTTTAAAAAGACAAAAATAAGTCAAAAAATAAACAATCTTTTTTTTTTTAAACTTATTTTCGTCTTTAGTGAATTTTTTTTTTGAAACTTTTCAAAAAAAAATATACTTTTTAGATTCGTCTCGACAAAAAGAATTGAATTTTTTTTTGATATAATTTAAAAAAAATTACAACCACCCATTACAAGGGGTGTAAAACTGGCTTAAGATCCATGGGCGGCTAGAAGCTCACCCACGGCCCAAGGTGGGCCTTGCTCGGTTAGGCCTAAGCCTGGCCCAGCTTAGGACCTTGGGCTTGTACCTGTGCCTGTGCCTGTGCCTGTGTCTTCATTTTGAAGCCTGGCCGTTGGCCCAGATCGCCGCCTGACTCGGTCTCATTCTTTTGTTTTTTTGCCATGCAAGCGACATGACCCACTTGACCCCTCTTTCTGGTAGATTGATTGCCTGCCATTGCCAATGGTCAAATTTCAAAAAAAAAAAAAAAAAAAAAAAAAAAAAAGAAAAAGAAGAAGAAGAAGGGGGCTTGCAACAGTAAAAAAAGAAAAAGAGTATTTTCATTGTGCAGGATTGATGCCCGCCCCGCCCCGCCCCATGCCAATGCTTGCAATGGCAAACATGTGTGTTTGGTAACGTTTACGTTTTCAGTTTATATTTACAAAAATTTTATAAACTGGTTTTTGTTTATTTTTTATTTATTTTTAGAAAAACATAAACTACAAACGCGTTTGGTAATTGACAAAATGTTTAAAAAATTTTAAAAATTTAAAAAAGAGTGAAAAATGGCAAGTGATGGCAAGTGGCGGCGAAAGACGGTGGTGGAAAGTGGTGACGGTGGGTGGTGGGTAGCTGGTGGTGGGTGACGGTGGCAGGTGGGTGGGTGACGGTGGCAGGTGGTGGGTGGTAGCGAGTAGGTGGTGGCAGTGGCGGGTGGTGGTGGGTGGTGACGGGTAGGTGGTAGTAGTGGGTGGGTGGGTGACGGTGGCGGGTGGTGGGGTGGTGGGTGGTGGTGGCAGATGGTGGTGGGTGGTGGGTGGTGATGGTGGTTGGGTGGGTGACGGTGGTGGGTGGTAACGAGTGGGTAGTGGTGGTGGTGGTGGCAGCGGCGGATGGCGGGTGGTGGTGGCAAGTGGGTGGCGGATGGCCGGTGGTAGTGGGTGATGGCGGGTAGGTGGCGGGTGGTGGTGGTATTGGGTGGTGGTAGTGGGTGGGTGGGTGGGTGACAGTGGCGGGTGGTAGGTGGTAGCGAGTGGGTGGTGGTGAGTAGTAGTGGTAGGTAGGTGGCGGGTGGGTGATGGTGGTGGTGGTGGGTGGCGGCGGGTGGTGGTGATGGCGGCTGGGTGGGTGGCAGGTGGCTGGTGGTGGTGGGTGGCTGGTGGTAGCAGGTGGTCGATGGTGGTGGTAGGTGGGTGGTAAGTGGTGATGGCAAGTAGGTGGCGGGTGGTGGCGGCAGGCGGTGGATGGTGGTGGCGGGTGGTGGGTGGTGGATGACAGGTGAATGGTGGGTGGTGATGGCAAGTAGGTGGCGAGTGGTGGCGGCGGGCGGTGGATGGTAGTGGCGGGTGATAAGTGGTGGATGGCAGGTGGGTGGTGGTGGTGGTGGTGGTAGTAGTGGCAAGGGGGGGTGGTGGTAGCGAGTGGGTGGTGGTGGCGGGTGGTGGTGGCAGGTGGGTGGTGAGTGGTGGTGGCAGGTGGGTGGTGGTAGAAAATGGTGGTGGGTGGTGGCTAGTGTTGGGTAGTAAAAAAAAAAAACTGAAAACTCAAAATGGAAACACATTTTTTGTGTTTTCATTTTTTGGCCAAATTTATAAACTGAGACCACTGATTTATAAATCAAAAATTTTACCAAACAAGTTTTTATTTGAGTTTTTTAAATTTTTGTAAATATAAACAGAAAACTGAAAACGTAAGTGTTACCAAACAGCACCTCAAATTTCAATGAATGGAAAAAAAAATTTAAATGTATGCAGAGGAGCAAACTATAAGAAATAATAATAATAATAAATAATAATTTAACGGTCACACATGACTGTTTAACACAACAACCCAATTATTATTATTATTTTTTTATGTTTACAAATTGACCTCAACCTTCTAAACTCCTATAATTATCTCCCTTCTTCCAAAGTAAATATCACAAACAATTCTTTCCCAAATTTTTAATCTCTTTCAACTCTCAATTAATTTTGAAGTCTTATCCTTACGTGGCAATTGCAACTATGCTAGGAGAAACTTTTTTCAGAAGATGCTAATTTTTGTATTACATTCCCCAGTCGGTAACATTAATTAGTTTAATTAAATTTATTAGCTATTCATTTTTTTACATTAATTATTTCTGAACATATATTAATTGTTATTATTTACTCATTATTGTTACTCATTATTTAGATTAATTATTAGTTATTATATATTATTTTACTTACATTACTATGGATCATAATATTCCCAATATTTATGTCGATATTGATGCATATAATACACAACATGCATCTATTGATTCTGTTTCTAATATCCCTCCACCAACAGTTAGATCATCATCAAGGGGCACAACTAGTGGTGTTTGGGAATATTTTTAAAAAATATTTATAAATAATCTGATGGTACAATTAAATTTAATGCAAAATATAAATGTCGTGCACATTTACTTAGTGCTGCATCTGCAGGGGTATTAGTCATCTAAAAAGGTATGCTAACAAATATTTACAAAATCAACAGCCTGATATTAGAAGTCAAATACAATTAGAGTTTTTATCAACTGGTCATTTGCAAACATTTTCATATGATCCTATACATGTACAAAATTTTGTAGTTGATTATATTATTAAAAAAGAGCAACCTTTTACTACCAGTGAATGTCCGGATTTTACCAAAATGATTCATGAAAGTTTTGCACCGCAATGTCAAAGTTTTTCAAAAAATACTTCTAGAAATAGGATTTAAATTTTTTTTTTTTGAGGATATTAAAAGTGAATTATTTGACATCTTTGAAAAATTGAATGGAAGATTTTGTTTAACATCTGATCTGTGGTCAAATAATGGTTTAGAATATCAATGTATCACTGTATATTTTATTGATAATGATTGAAAATTAAATAAAAGAACTATTTCATTTAGATTAGCTGAACTTCCATACACTGGTCATTCGCTTGGTGTAGAAATAAGAAATGTATTATATGAGTGGGTTTTGTAAGATAAAATATTTACCATTAGTTTAGATAATGCAACATATTTTAATCAAACACTAGTGCATTTAAAATCAACTTTAGAATTATTTGTTGATGGTGATTTATTTCATGTTTGTTGTTGTGCTCATATTTTAAATTTGATTGTTAAAGAAACCATGCATGTATACAAGACTTCTGTACTTGTAATAAAAAATGCAGTTGTTACTATTATGTCTTCTGCTAATCGAATTTCGGAATACAGAAAAATTTGCCAACGAGAAGGTATGTCATTTAAAAAATTAGTTTTAGATATAGACAGTATGTGAAATTGAAGTATAATATGTTAAAAAGAGCTTGAAAATAAAGAAAAAAATCTGTGTGTTTGATTTTAGAGTTTTGGATTAAATTTTTTGAAAACTGAGAGTTTTTCGTTTTGTTTTTTTTTTTAGTGAATATTTTTAAAATTTTAAGCATTTTTTTTTACTTTTTTAGATACACCTTACTTAGATGTATCTAAAAAGTAAAAAACTTGTGAAAAAATATTTTAAAAAATTAATAAATACATAAAAATACGAAAAATATACTAAATTCTTGTAGTTTTGGTATTTAGTGAATTTTTAAAAGACTTTTTTCACAAAAATTATACTTTTTATGTGTATTTATGTTTGGTGTGTCTAAAAATTAAAAAAATTGCTTAAAATATTAAAAAAATTTAGTAAAAACAAAAAAATACGAAAAGTAAGAAAGTAGAATTTTCTGAAAAGTGTTTTTGAAAAACAAAAAACAAGCAAAGTGAATTGATTTATTTTTTGCAACAACATCAATAGGATGAGTACTGACTCCTATAGAACTTAATTGGCGCCAAGTAACTTTGTATAAAGATTTTTTAAAAAGTTTTTAATACTTTAATAAAATTATTTTCTTATATATATATATATATATATATTTATTTATTTATACTTCACCATTTGTTTTACATATGTTAGCATAAATAATTAAAGTTTTCGTAAAATATATGAGTAATAAATATTATGCAACAATTATTACTTCAATGAAAGTAAAATTTGATAAATATTTTAATCCATTACCTCATCTTTTAGGTTTAGCTATAATAATTGATCATAGGTGTAAATAAATTAGTTTAAAAGAATTTTTGTAACGTATTTTCGTGGATTAAAAACACTTTGCCCTTATTATGCAAGGGTAATTTTAGGAATACCAATTTTTTTACCAAATAAATAACAAAATGTCTCACACGGGGTGTGGACCCGTGTGAGACATTTAATTATTTATTTGGTAGAAAATTTGGTACCTATAGCATTTTCCATTATGCAAACATGCAAAACATTATTTGAATAATACAGGGCAGCTGTATCTGCAAATGTACCTATGCACACTACACTAGCAATCTTATCTCGAGGTAGGAGATTAAGTATTTTTTTAGCAATAAAAAGTAGAAGAATATTTCAACACACAAGCGTAAGTTATTTGGAAAGCCCATCAGTAGATGATTTCGATGATTTTGACATTTTGAATTGGTGGAAACAAAATGAAACTATGTGGCATGTGGTTTCACAGATGACCTGTGATATATACTAACCGTTTTTATTTCTATAATTGTTTCAAAAACAGCTTTTAGTGCAGGTGGACGAGTGCTGTGCGATTATCAGAGCAAGCTTTCACCCCAAATGGTTGAGGTACTGATGATATCCAGAAATTATATGTATGAGCTTATGAAAAAATAAAATTATAGTGAAAATGAAAGAATTCAAAATGATTTGGATGACATATCCTCAAGTAACGCGACTAAATTGTCTGTTTCCTCTAATGATTGATCAACAATTTATTTTTCATTATTTCATTTCGTTATTTTTTTTTGTATTAGATTATTGAGGTAGAGTATAATGCAAATGATTAGTAGGTTAGTAGGTCCCAACTTAGTTGAGATGTATTTTACCTATAGTGATGCAATTGCTCTACCATTATCAATAATTTACACTTATTTTATTTAATGATATAAATTTTTGTAATATTTTATTTCATTTTGAAATAAAAATTATTTATTCAATAAATATTATATAATTAATTTAATGATTGTAATATTAAAATTTTTATTTTAATATATATAAAATTATTCATTTCAAAAAAAGAAAATTACATAATATCATAACTTTTTAGTTATAAGTTCAAAACCAAAAAAATATAAGTTATACACAATTAAATTTAAATATTACCATCTATGAAACATAACCAAACATCTTATTAATTTAACTAAAATACTCTAATATAATTTTTTTTTTATTTTTTTATCCCTAATAAATAATCTACATAGATAATATATTTATCATTCAGTTTTCGGGAAAAAAAAAAAGGCCCGTGCAGGCTCTAGGCCACTATTGTGCGTGGGCCTGAGCTTGGGTCTGGATCCACTTTTCGACCCACGGCCTGGCTCTGTCTACCCAAAAAAGGTGCCGCGAGGCCCACCCGGGCCATTATTATGCCTCTACCCATTACATGTTTCGAACTCCCAAAACCTCCCGTTGTGCTTTGGGGACAATTTGAAACCCCAAAGCGATTAGTTGTGACAGCAACAAGGGAGAAAATAAGAAGACAAAAAACCCTTGCATGCTCTGTTCAAGGAAGCTGTTCGATTATCTGAACAACTCGAACACAGTTATAGCGACAGTGAAGTCAAAACAACGAATTGAAGTAGAAATTGAGAAAATTGGAGAAACAAGTGAGGATTTGGAGAATAAATCTAGGACGAAATTGCAAAGTAAGAACAATTATTTTCCATGATTGTTTGCTTCTATTTAGACCTCTATAATTGTAAATGCTTCTGTTTTTATCTAGAATAGTCATCAATCAATATTAGTTTTCATCTGATTTTGTTCAAATGATCATGTTTTAGTTTGTTTAATTGTTGAATGCTGTTTTCTAGCATTAAGCTTCAATTATTGATAAGACATTTTAGTGATAGATTAATTGGAATTGTCAATTAACAATGATGTTTTTGGCTTGAAAGTCTGGCTACATAAACATTTATGGGCTGATAAGCAATCAGATTAGTTTGTTTGAAGATAAAATGTGGGAATTAAATCGACACACCAAATAATAAAACCCACTGAATTTTTAGAATACCCCATCTAATAAATGTATCTAACATTGATTTCTGGAAAATTAAAACATCGACACCAAGCACCATGGTTCTAGGATGAAAGAACTCTCTGTAGTGCATGCAATAGGAAGCAAGTCTGCCTTTGAAAGAATATATAATCGTGTGTATGCATGTGTGAAGAAGAATTGGGCAGATTATCGGTTTGGAAATTCAAAATGTAGGCAACGGTTCAGTATCAGTTGTATTTTTGTTCTATAATTTTTGGGACTATGCCATCTTTTCGTCTCTACTATCCCTTCTTTACTATCACTCTAAGGTCATGTTTGTTTGGGTGGACATGAGCTTGGGATTGGACTAATAGTCCAATAAAATTATTAATCTGATGTTTGGTTAAACAATTGAAGTACGGACTAATTATTTTAAACTTGACTATTAGTTAAGATAGGATACATAATCCAACGGATTCATATTCCTAGGACTATTAGTCATGGGAATGCTAATCCAGTCCGTCCAAACAAATATGGCCTAAACTTCTTGGGATTTAGTATTCGATCTAACTTTTTTTTTTGGGTACATTGGAAATAAAACTATAAATGAGGGACTAAGCCCTCTCTCCAACCATTCTTATCATATTGGACACTAGTAACTCTCTTTAACTTAGTCGGTGGATCATTCATCACCAGCATATCTTTTGGTTGGTTGGCTCTCATTCGTGCCAAAAAATCTGCAAACAAATTTCATTTCTTTTAGACGTGTTGCACAGAGCATTTACACCAAGGACGGATTCAAGATTATGACTTTGGGGGGGCTAAAGTACGTTTAACCTCTAACCAATAAAATTTGAAGTTCAATACCAATTTCTACTAACATGAAAAAAAATCAATAATGTTATTATAAAATATTGAACTATATATTCCTTGTCAACATAGTTGAGTACCAAAAGATGATCATACAATTGAGAATATTTTTTTGCCCATATTCACTTACAAAAAGTAGTAACTATTTCTACATGCATTTATTTACTTTAGGCAACTTCAATTGAGCTCGACGCTCTTTCATAATATCAAAAGCATGAATGATAGAATCTACATCAAACTCTCGAGCAATGTTTTTTTCAATGTACGTAATCAAGTAACTAGCCAGAAAATCATCTTCCATCCTACTCCTAAAAGTCATAAAATATATGACAGTACAAAATAACATTTAGATTTTTATCCAAATTCTTAGAGGAAATCAACAAATCATAACCTAAAAGCCTATTCAATTATCAAGAAATCACACAACACAGTACCTACCAATTACAATAAATCATAGTATTAAAAAAAAATTCACAATATTTAGTTAACAATTGTACCAATAACAATTATCAGATATTCATCGCAACTCCTGGCTTCTCCACCCTATGCCAGCCTCTCTACCACAATTTCACCCAAAAAAACAAGCAGCTTGCATTGGCCCCACATTGTCGTTAAATTATTATTTATTTTTAAAAAAATTCAAAATAAATTGCTAACCCATATAATGTTAGAGGTGGTGGGTTCTGATGTGTGTGTTGAAAGAGTGTATGTGTATTTATTTTTTCGATTGGCATAGTAAAATAAAAGAGTGTTTGGAGATAATTGCATTATTCAGTCTAAAATCACAATCAATCATAACATTCAGTCTAAAAACAGAATAATCACATTGAAGCTGAAGGGATATCAGATAACTTACCAGTGAGAGTCCACGATTCCACCGTCCACACCGACTAGCTCTGACGAAGTCCGACAACAAAGCTTCTCCGTTTCTTCCCTCATCTCTTCGCTCCTCTCCTCTCTTTCAAATCGCAACAAGTCTCTCAGATCAGTTGTTTTCTTTTCTTTTTTTTAATCTTAGTGCTTTGTTTGAACAAGCTTCTCCAGCAAGCCTTATAGTTTATATATTTGTAAAAGTTTCATATTTTACACTTTGACCCATTAAAGTTTCTAAAGTTTTGCTTTCATCTTGACCTAATTTAAAAAATACATATACATGAAATTTAAAATAGATTATTATATATGTTAACTAATTCAAAAAAAAAAAAAAAATTCTAAATAGTTTAAAAAATTGAGGGGGGGCTACTCTATATAATTTTAAAATTATCTAAAAAAATTTGAGGGTGCGAATTCCTATAATTTTAAATTATTTTAAAATTTCTAGTATAATATGATATTTTTCAAATTTTTGGGGGTGCGGCCATCCCCCTCCGCTGCCCCTAGATCCATCCTTGATTCACACCCTCCAAGTAATATTTGAGCATCCTCCACCACGTTCTTGAATGGACATTTGTCGTGTGACGACCCTATCATGTATAATAATTAGCATTTAATTAATTAAGGAGATTTGAATTTAATTGCCCATTATTCTGATTTAATTTGGGATTTATGAAAAGTTCGGAGATTGATTCGTATATGATTTTATTGAGGATTTAATTTTGAATTAGAAATTGAAAGCTTAGATGGCTCAAGAGAGTAGAATTGGTGAATTGAATTATTGTAATTTCGAATATCGAACCATATGAGAGTTTAATTGAATATTCGATTCAGTTTAGTAAGATTAAGATCTAATCAATTGGGTCCGAATTGGAGTTAATTAAGTTATGAAAATTGGGAATTACGACTATTATGAATTAAATTTATTTAAGAGGTGTTCAATTGAATATGTAATTTATTGATGAAGATTTTGAAGTTTAATATGAAAATTGAAGGCCTTAATGTTGTGAGAAACCAAAATTGAGGATGGAAATAAATTTAATTCAATATTTGGAGTCTTTTTGGGAGTTTGATTAAAAATCTAATTTAGATTGATAAATTTAAATAAATATAATTAATTGAACTCTAATAGAAGTCAATTAAACTAATTAAATTATGTTGGATTGGTGATTGGGTATGATTAATTTAATTATTTGTTAATCAAGATTTATTTAGATTAAGTGTTGCTTAATTAAATCAATCTAAATCATAAATTGAATTATGGAATGGTCTAGAATTAAGGGTGTATTAGGAGGTGGGCGTGTAGAGAAATTCTGTGTGTGTATGAGGATGTTGTGCTGGAGCTTTTTGTGAGTGTGTATACACGTGTGCTATGTTGATGACAAGAATGATGACAAGAAGTGAGGTGTGTGTGAGTGTATAACCTGATGGAGTTTAAGGCCTCGTTTGGCAAGAGGCTATTTTAGCCAATTAGCCAAAAAGTTACTAAATTAGTCAAAAAGCCAACAACACATACCAAAAAGTCAAAGATTCTCTTTTCTCTCTACTTTTTGCACATCTTTTCGTAATTAGCCAAAAAGTCATCCCAAACATACAAGTTTTTTTTACCTACCTTTTTAGCCAAATAGCCAAAAAGTTACTAAATTAGCCTGTTCCCAAACGAGGCCTAAGTCATTGTACTCACTTTTGAGTGGAAAAGAAGCTCAAAAAAAAAAAAAAAAGAAAAAAAAAAGAAAAAAAGAAAAAGAAAAGAGAAGACAACTCTGAGAGAGAGAGAGAGAGACTTGAGAGCTCAATTCTTTGTTGAAGAAGAATTCAATTTGCTGGGAACTTTTGAAGAAGCTCAAGAGAAACACAAAAGGGAAAAGAGAGGAAGCAAGAGAATGTGAGTTGGAGAGCTCAAGAGTGTAGAGAGAGAAACTGTCACGACCCAAACCTGCCTTTAAAAGTTTGGACATGACCGGCCTGTACTTAGGCTTCAAAACCCAATTTCTTTAAGTTTTAGTCAACATAGGGGGCTTGAACGGAAGCAAATATAATAGCAAAATTAAGCATCCATTGAGCTGTGTCTAAATGCCAAGATCTCAATACAAGGTAACATACATACACATCTATATATAAGACTTTAATACACTGTTCATATCCCATTAAGTCCATACATGTAAGTCTATACAAAGGATAGCAATCCGGAAGGTAAATAGTGATAGTGTAGCTAAGACAAGTCATTCAAGATTTAACAAAATATGCCACCACAGGAAACTCCTTCAAATAAAACAAAAGGACCACTTCGGGTGACTCAATGAAATAGGTCTAGCAAAAGGCTCCTGGAGTTGACCTAGGGTTATCCTTCAGGCGGATCACCTACATAACATACATAAATACAGAGTGAGCAAAGCTCAGTGAATAATAGTAATGTAAAGAGGTTATGTGTATGAGCATACATCTTGTAGTGCATGATTACACGAGTCGGTCTTACTTATATTTTCATTTCTGAACGGCCTCGGGCCCACATAAGATAGAACGGCCTTAGGCCCAATGTAATATAGAACGGCCTTGGGCCCAACATAATACAAAATGGCCTTGGGTCCAACATATCAACAGCTATTTAGAACATTAAAGGGTAGGTGGAATATCGACATGCCTCCATCTCCCTCGGCTCCAGGGCCACCAATCATAAGTAGTTCATATCATAACAGCCTCGGGCCCATTATTCATAATTGAAGCAGAACGACCTCGGGTCCATTTTATATGCCATTGTCCAATCATTATCATCAAAACATAATTCACATAACGTATACCATTGCAATAAATTCAATTCGTATCAGGTACACATATGTTATTCCATTTATGATCAAAAGTATATAAGGTGTAAGCACAATACATAAATAAGACATATCGTTACACTACTATCACATACAATGCTGTGGATGAACAACGGTTCCCTTTGGCATGTGACCTACACAAGGCACACACACACAACTTATAAGTTATTCACTTTTCTTTAACCTTTTCATATGTTTGATTTGTAAATTCTCATCAGTTATAAGCATTTTAGAAGGATAAAAAATACGCATTAACAGTTTCAGAGGGTCAAACAGGGGAAAAGAAGTAGACAGAATTCTTTCCCATTTGCCGCACGTGCAGAAGGTCTCCACCGCACACGTGGGGAGGTGCGCCGTACATGCGGCCCGCATGTGCTTTTGAGAGAATGCCTTAGTCTGCCTCCCTTGTTTTCCGCACGTGCGGTTGTGAGCCCCGCACGTACGGCTGTGCATCCCGTATGTACGGCCATGGGCCTCGCACATGCGGTTATGGCTCTATTTTGGGCAGTCCGAGAATTTAATAATTTCAGCTTTTGAGAGACAATTCAAGGCCCTAACCCAAGCAATTACATTTCACAAACATGATATATGATCACAATAAGCATAAAACTCAAGTCCAAATAGATCATAACTCATCTCAATTGCAAATTTACAAATCAAATTTCCACATTTCATCTATTTCTTCATCTTCTCATAATTAATCAACAATGGTGAAAGTATGCAAAATTAAAGATTAGAAGGTAGTTCCTTCAAACTAAATCAAAATAGACTCTAAATACAAGAATCAACTCCCAAAGTAACCAAGGTCAATGAATCTTAATGATTTTCATGAATATTTTCTCCAAAAAAATCTTTATGGAAAAACCGTAACATATATAAGTGTATAACTTCTTTTTAAGACTTGAATATCATCAATTGAGGAAAGATTAAAGGTGTTAGAGTTGATTTACACTTAATTTGAGTGAATCCTTGAATTAATCTTCAAGTTCCTTCAATCTTCCACTTAGGTTGAGCTCTCTCCTCTTTTCTCCCTTCTCTTATTCTCTCTCCTTCTCCAGGAGATATTTTTGATCTAAGTGTAGTCTCTAACTCATGGTCTCATATATCTAACTAAGACTTACACTTATTTGAGCCCACCAAGCAAGTTTAGCTATGGTTAATCCAATTAACTCAAATTAATTCATTACAAATTGAATTTTTACAAAACTGCATTTAATATCCTAAAAATCATACTGAACATAATGGTAAAGTCAATTTCGGGTTATCGCGCCTCTAAGGCTTTCAATTTCCAATCCCAATGTCTCAATTTCAACAGATTTTTCTAATAACTGACAGATATGATGTTATAAGCTTATAATTCACACAACTAAACACAAATTCATATGAAATTTCTCATCAACCATGTAATCACACATATAATTAAAGCTGTAGAGCATATAGAAGGGTCGGGTTATTACACTCTCCCCCTCTTAAAATAAGTTTGGTCTCTCAAACTTGTTTTACCTCAAGTTGAAAATAGTTTTGGATGTCGTTGTTTCATTTTCTCTTCTCTTTCCCACGTGGCTTCCTTCTCGTAATGTTCCTGCCATTCAACTTTTACCATTGGGATCATTTTGTTCCGTAATTACTTTAATTGTTGATCCAAAATCTGAATTGGTTTCTCTTCATAAATCAAATTATCATCCAAAGCAATTTGCTGATAGTCTATAATATGGGATGGATATTAGAGATAACCCCGTAACATTGATACATGAAACACATTATGTACTTGTTCCATGCTTGGTGGAAGAGCTACACGATAGGCTACTAAACCTACTATGTCCAAGATTTGAAACGGACCAACATATCGAGGCGCTAATTTACCTTCTTGCCGAATCTTGTGTGCCCTTTTATCGGGGTGACTTTCACAAATACATAATTACCCACTTCAAATTCTAATTCCCTGTGTCGTTGATCTGCATAGCTCTTTTGTCTTCTTTGGACAATTTTCAATCTTTCTTGAATGGATTTTATTTTCTCTGCCGTTAATTGTACAATCTCAGACTCAAACAACGATCTATCGCCGACTTTGGTCCAACATACGGGAGAGCGAGATTTCCTTCTATATAAAGCTTCGTAGGGTGCCATTCTTATACTTGAGTGGTGACTATTATTGTATGCAAACTTCGCCAACAGTAGATAAGTTTCCCAACTTCCTTGGAAGTCTAAAGTATACATCTGGAGCATATCTTCCAATGTTTGTATAGTTCTTTCAGACTAGCCATCCGTTTGAGGGTGGAAGGCTGTACTGAATTTCAACTTCGTTCCCATAGCATCCTGTAAACTCTGCCAAAATATGGACACAAATTTTGGATCTCTATCGGACACGATTGACACCAGTACACCATGTAGCTACACAATTTCATTCACATAAATGGTAGCAAGTTTATTCGCATTGTATTAAGTTTTCAGAAAATGGGCTGATTTAGTTAGCCTATCAATGATAACCCAGATAGAATTCATACTTCGAGGAGTTCGCGGTAAACCCATAATAAAATCCATCGTCAAACGTTCCCACTTCTATTATGGAATTGGAAGGGGTTGAAGTAAACCCACCAGTCTCTGATGCTCCGCTTTTACTTGCTGGCATTGTAAACATTTTGTAACAAATTCTGTAATTTCTTTCTTTATACTGGGCTACCAAAAATTATACTTTAGATCTTGGTACATCTTCGTGTTACCGGGATGCATCGCAAACTTGGATTTATGTGCTTCCTCCATAATCCTTCTCTTGATTTCTGGCACATTTGGAACACATAATCTGTCTTGAAATTTCAGCACCAAATTTTTAACAATAAACTCGGGCTTTGGCTTTATATCTATTTCCTCACAAATTTTCTTCAAAAAGTCATCTTTTACTTGCCTTTGCTTGATTTCTTCAATAAGTGCCGGTTGGGCCGAAAGTACTGCTATTATTGCATCTCGACCGTGTAGCATAACTTCCACATCCATTCTTTCTAATTCTAGTAATATTTCTTTTCGCCCTGTGAGTAAACTCGCCAAGTTCCCCATACCTCTTCGGCTAAGTGCATTCGCAACGGTATTAGCTTTGTCGGGATAGTAATGGATTTGTAGATCATAATCCTTAATAAGCTCATTCAATTCCTTTTGAGTGAAAAAGTACTTGAGGCTTTTATGGTTGGTATAGACCTCACATGTAGTACCAAACAGGTAGTGTCACCATATTTTCAAAGCAAAGACTACTGCAGCTAGCTCCAAATCATGCGTAGGGTAATTCTTTTCATGCAGCTTGAGTTGACGAGATGCATATGCGATAACCCTTCCATTCTGCAAAAGTACACAGCCCAACCCTTTATACGAAGTGTCATTATAGATTACAAACCCCTCGGTATCCAATGGTAGAGCAAGAACTGGTGCTGTAGTTAATCTTGTCTTCAATTCCTGAAAACCAGCTTCCCGTTGTTCTGTCCACTCAAACGGAACACTCTTTTGAGTTAATTGGGTAAGTAGCACAGCAATTTTTGAAAAGTCTTTAACAAATCTCCGATAGTACCCGGCTAAACCCAAGAAGCTATGCACTTCTGTTACATTCGTAGGAGTTGGCTAATTCACAATAGCTTCAACTTTGTGTGGATCAACGGAAACACCTTCTCGGTTTATGACGTGTCCCCAAAACACCACTTCATGTAACGAAAATTCACATTTCTTTAGTTTTGCATAGAGTTTCTTGTCTCAAAGTGTCTGGAGGATCAAGCGTAGGTGGTTCTCATGAGTTTCTGTGTCTTTTGAATAAATGAGGATGTCATCAATGAATACAACCACAAATTCATCTAAATAGGGCTTAAAAACACGATTCATTAAATCCATGAAAGTTGCCGGTGCATTGGTAACCCTAAACGACATAACCAAAAATTCATAATGCCTGTATCGGGTTCGGAAGACAACTTTCTCAACATCCTTGGCTTTGACAAAATCAATTTTCGAAAAGACTTGTGCCCCTCGTAGTTGATCAAATAAGTCATTGATTCTAGGCAATGGGTACTTATTTTTAACTGTTACTTTATTAAGCTCCCTATAGTCCACACACAATCGAAGAGTCCCATTTTTTTTCTTTACAAAAAGAACCGGTCCGCCCCAAGGAGAGGTAATCGGGCGAATGAACCTTGCAACTGGACCTTCAACTCTTTCATCTCAGCCGATGACATTCTATCAGGAGTTTTGGAAATAGGTTGAGTTCCCGGTACCGCATCAATTGTAAACTCAATTTCACGATCTACTAACTCCCTCGGTAACTCCTCCGGAAAAACATCCGAAAATTCACGGGCAATTGGAATTGTATCACACTCACATCCGCTGGTTGTCCATTCAAGATGCTACATAAATATCCTTGATAGCCCTTTTGTATCAATTCATACGTTTTCATTGCCGAAATCAAATAAGGTAGAGGGGTCACCCCATGTCCCGCAAAAGTAAATTTAGGTTGTTCTAGAGGTCAAATAACAAGATGCTTAAACAAACAGTCAATAGTGGCACGGTATTTACCTAGCCAATCCATCCCAAAAATTATATCGAAATAAGCCATGTCAAGAGGGAGTAAATCAGCATATAACTGAATATCCCTAATCAAAATCTCACATGCACAATAAATAGAAGAACATAACATGGAGCCTCCCGATGGTGAAGACACACACAACACATAATGCAACGGTTCTAAAGGTCTATTCAACTAATGAGCAAATGTTTTAGACACAAACGAGTGGGTAGAACCCGAATCAAATAAGACGTAAGCGAAGTGACTATTAATAGAGAATATACCTGCCACCACGGCCTCCGCATTTTGCACATCACTAAGAATAAGGGCAAACACTCTCCTCTGTCTAGTAGTGTCTTTGTTATTGGTGAATTTTGGAGCTGTCCTTGCGGTTGGAGCTAGAGTTGAGCCAATTGAACTGGTAGTAGTTTGATTCCCATTATGTCGATCTTTTTGGGGGTAGTCTCTCGCCACATGACCTATCTTCCCGCACTTGAAGCATGCCCCAGTCACCCTATAACAAGTCCCACGATGTCTCTTTCCATAATCCAAACAAATTGGTGCGGAATCACTGGTGGAGGCGGAAGTATTAGAAGTGCCCAAACTCGGTTTCTTGCTCAATGGTGCTATTGAACCCCTTGGGGCTTGGGTATTCTGCCTCTTTCCTTTCCACTCTGATACTTGACTTTGAGTAGCAATATTACCCTTAGCTATTATCGCCCTTTCTAACACAGTAACATAAGTGGGTAATTTCAACACATTAATCCAATAGAGAATAGCATTCCGTAACCCTCCCTCAAATTTTCTCACTTTCTTATAGTCCGTATCCACCATGTGTGGTGCAAAACGGGCCAATTCTGCAAATTGAGCCTCATACTCTGCAACAGTCTTGTTCCCTTGTCTCAAGGTCTCAAACTCGGTCACTTTCTTATCTCGCATACATTGTGGAAAATACTTATCATAAAACAACTCCAAAAATTGAGCCCATGTTAACCCTTGGTGATTAATCCTCGTGAGCATCCACCACCTCCATGCTTCGTCTTCAAGAGTGAAGGCAGCAAGTTGCACTTTTTGGGCTTCAGTGCTTGGAAAGACCTTAAATAACTTTTCTATGCCTAACACCCACGCTTTTGCTTTCGTTGGCTCAATTCCCTCTTTGAACAAGGGCGACTTCATCTTTTTGAATTCTTTTGTGAGTGTAATTGTTTGGTCCTCAGCTTGATGATCTTGTACCACTGGCGATGGTATAGACACCGGTGGCGGTGGTAGTTGTTGTTGTTGTTGCCTCAAAGTTTTTGCCATCTCCATAATCATTCTTTCCATCCTATCCAATCGTACGGAGGTAGTATCCTCCAAATCATCCATCCTCGTCCTCATCATGATCTACATATCAATAAATTATAATACACACAAAGAAACACAATAGACATTGGCAACATTCATTTCATAACACATGTCATTGATCATTGCATATACAAATCTCGTTGCTATATCTCATTTTGTATGCATAAAGAAATACCATGCATGTAACCTAAGTCTTTTCTTGACTCTCTAGAGCTCAATGGACCCGTGTGTGAGATAACAACTCGTGCTCTAATACCAACTGTCATGACCCAAACCTACCCCTAAAAGTTTGGACATGACCGACCTGTACTTAGGCCTCAAAACCCAATTTCATTAAGTTTTAGTCAACATAGGGGCTTGAATGGAAGCAAATATAATAGCAAAATTAAGCATCCATTGAGTTGTGTCTAAATGCCAGGATCTCGATACAAGGTAACACACACACACACACACACACACACACACACACACACACACATATATATATAAGACTTTAATACACTGCTCATATCCCATTAAGTCCATACATGTAAGTCTACACAAACGGTAGCAACCCGAAAGGTAAATAGTGATAATGTAGCCAAGACAAGTCATTTAAGATTTAACAAAATATGCCACCACAGGAAACTCCTCAAAATAATACAAAAGGACCACTTTGGGTGACTCAACGAAATAGGTCTAGCAAAAGACTCCTGGAGCTGACCTAGGATTGTCCTCTGGGTGGATCACCTACATAACATACATAAATACAGAGTGAGCAAAGCTCAGTGAATAATAGTAATGTAAAGAGGTTATGTATATGAGCACAAATCTTGTAGTGCATGATTACATGAGTCGGTCTTATATTTTCATTTCTGAATGGCCTCGGGTCCACGTAAGACAGAACGACCTTAGGCCCAACGTAATATAGAACGGCCTTGGGCCCAACATATCAACAACTGTTTGGAACATTAAAGAGTAGGTGGAACATCGACATGTCTCCATCTCCCTCGGCCCTAGGGCCACCAATCATAAGTAGTTCATATCATAACGACCTCGGGCCCATTATTCATAATCGAAGCAGAACGACCTCAGGTCCATTTCATACGCCATTGTCCAAGCATTATCATCAAAACATAATTCATATAACGTATACCATTGCAATAAATACAATTCGTATCAGGTAAACATATGTTATGCCATTTATGATCAAAAGTGTATAAGGTGTAAGCACAATACATAGATAAGACGTATCGTTACACTACTATCACTCACAGTGATGTGGATGAACAACGGTTCCCTTTGGCACGTGACCTACACAAGGCACACACACACAACTTATAAGTTATTCACTTTTCTTTAACCTTTTCATAAGTTCGATTCGTAAATTCTGATTCAGTTATAAGCATTTTAGAAGGATAAAAAATACGCATTAACAGTTTCAGAGGGTCAAACAGGGGAAAAGAAGTGGATAGAATTCTTCCCCATTCGCCACACGTGCGGAAGGTCTCCACCGCATGTGCGGGAAGGTGCGCCACACGTGCTTTTATTTAAGAATGCCTTAGTTTGTCTCTCCTATTTTCTGCACGTGCGACTGTGAACCCTGCATGTGCGGTTGTGCATCCTGCATGTGCAGCCATGGGCCCCGCACATGCGGTTATGGCTCTGTTTTGGGCAATCCAAAAATTTAACAATTTCAGATTTTGAGAGACAATTCAAGGCCTTAACCCTAGCAATTACATTTCACAAACATGATATATGATCACAATAAACATAAAGCTCAAGTCCAAATAGATCATAACTCATCTCAATTGCACATTTACAAATCAAATTTCCATATTTCATCTATTTCTTCATCTTCTCATAATTAATCAACAATGGTGAAAGTATGCAAAATTAAAGATTAGAAGGTAGTTCCTTCAAACTAAATCAAAATAGACTATAAATGCAAGAATCAACTCCCAAAGTAACCAAGGTCAATGGATCTTAATGATTTTCATGAATATTTTCTCCAACAAAATCTTTATGGCAAAACCGTAACTTATATAAGTGTATAACTTCTTTTTAAGGCTTGAATCTGATCAATTGAGGAAAAATTAAAGGTGTTAGAGTTGATTTACACTTACTTTGAGTGAATCCTTGAATTAATCTTCAAGTTCCTTCAATCTTCCACTTACTTTGAGCTCTCTCCTCTTGTCTCCCTTCTCTCCTTCTCTCTCCTTCTCTAGGAGATATTTTTGATCTAAGTGTAGTCTCTAACTCATGGTCTCATATATCTAACTAAGACTTACACTTATTTGAGCCCACCAAGCAAGTTTACCTATGGTTAATCCGATTAACTCAAATTAATTCATTACAAATCGAATTTTTACAAAACTGCATGTAATATCCTAAAAATCATACTAAACATAACGGTAAAGTCAATTTTGGGTTATTGCGCCTCTAAGGCTTTCAATTTCCAATCCCAATGTCTCAATTTCAACAGAGTTTTCTAATAACTGATAGATATAATGTCATAAGCTTATAATTCACACAACTAAACACAAATTCACATGAAATTTCTCATCAATCATGTAGTCACACATATAATTAAAGCTGTAGAGCATATAGAATGGTCAAGTTATTACAGAAATTCACAATGCTAAGAATTGAAGATGAGGTAGAGAGTTAAGGAAAGAAAAGCTAGGAAAATGAAGGATTGAAGAGGAATTCACCAAATTGAAGACTATATGTAAGGATTTTAAGCTTAATTCTTGTACTTAAATTTTCTAATAACCAAAATTAAGAAGTAATTGGGTTCAATGTCATATAAATAGAAAGAAATTAAGAAAAGAATGAAGAAATTACATTAACTTAGGAATTTCATTATTTGATTTAATTTCTCCAATCCTCCATGGAATTTGAATTCCGTCTTAACATGCATCATGGAATTTCAAGGTCTTGAGATTTTAATTCATGTTTTAAGAGTTTGAATTTGGGTTTGATATGAGGAAAATAAAGAAAAATCTAAATTAGAGCAATTCAAGAATTTAATTATAGTTTGAGCTTGATAATGTAGAATTGGTTGGATTTTGATAAATGTTTCATAAATGCAAATGATTTTCTAAGAAGTTTATGACTTTAATTTTATGTTTTGAAGGAAAATAGAAAAGAGCTTGAAGTCAATTTTATGTAATTAAAAAGAAATTGACAAGAAAATGAAGAATTGGAGCCAAGTTCAAGTTTATGAAAGTAATTTAGAAATTAATTATTTTGGATTTGATTTTGAAAGTTGTAATTAAATTAAGCTCCATAAATTACATGCTATTTTATTGTGCATTTGATTTTGAAAAAGAATTCTAGAATCATGAGTTCATAGGTTTTGATTTTGAAATTAAGTAAGGTTTTAATTTAAATATTGTTGTAGCTTGCCTTTTTCGTGCCCTCTTTCGGAAGACGAATAAGCCTTACAGTATCGGACTCCTGCGGTTTTGAATCTGATCTCACAAGTGCAATGTGAAATAGATAAATACCAAAGAGTCCCAATTTGGCAAATCTTTTGGAAAATCAATTTTGAATTAAAATGCCAAAAATGGACTGCTTTGCCAGATACAGAGTTGTCACCTAAATATTTTGGAAAATTTAGGAAACCCATGACTCGTGCCAAAGGCCACGTGTCCATCATCACCAACATTGTCTCTGCTAGGGAACTTAGATACGAGAGGGGAAGGTCATGAATTGAGCACCCCTGCTCGCTCGATCAAAGATCGACCTCTACTAATCATAATATGAATCTTATTTACATTTTATGCTCTTGTTCCCATTTATTAGGCTAAGATTACTATGTGATGCGCACACACACAAGTATAGACTAAATTGCAAGAATTGGAACGCTTAAATCATGTTTGTTTCGAAAAGAAGTTTGAATATGTACCACTTGAAAAAGTGATCACATATGAACATTACTCGAATTATCCCAATTCAAGCAATTAGCCTTCATTCGCAAGCATTCAAGCAGTTTATCTTTTAAGCACTTAGCCTCATGGTAAGCATGTTAGGCATGACAACACTAATACACAATGAAATATGCTAAAGTGAGTAAAGGCTCACCTAGTACTCCAAGCCAAAATAAACAAAAGAGTTAGAACAATGCATGATCCTAACTATGCAATATGACTAATGCAACACATACGATATGCAACTAATAGGCTTGGTTACTAATATGGCATATGAATCAATTCGATAGCATGCAGTCTAAGCACGTATTCAGAGAAGTTTTTAACTAACAATGCAAGTTAGAATGATGAATCGAGCCTCGGTGCACGCAATACAAATAGATGCAAGCATGAAGTTGTAGACACCCCATTTTTGACCGTCCTCAAGACTTGGACGTCATCGTTTGAACACTCGATGATTATCCATGTTTGTGTTCATCCTGAGTTCTCGGAGATCTCGGCCACGCGCCTTGCCCTAAGACCTCTCAACTTGCCTATTTTGTGTTTGGTTTTGCACCAAACACTTGTGTTTTTGCTTCTGAGAGTGGGAAATGGCTTGTTGGCCATCCCTACACCTCACTGGCCATGGCTTGAGGCCACCGGCCCTGTTTTGTTGCTACCGGCCATTGGCTATAGCCGGTCGGCACTCTGTATGGTCGGCCGACCATTGTTTTGGTCAATTTGTCATTTTTGGCTGGCCGATCACTGTTCATTTGCTTTTGACAGATGTTTTATGCCAGCTGTGATAGCTGGCATCCATTTTGCACCCTCTCCATACACGTGTATGAAGGGATTTCATTCTTGCTTAGCTTGTTTTGTAAGCTTTGCAAGAGTGAATCTCTATAAAGGGAGGGCTTCTCCTCCCTCAAAAAAGGTTCCAAAAAGTTCCAGAGAGGATCTGAGATTGGGGTTTAGGATTTGTATCTCTCTATCTCTATATCTCCCTTTATTTCACTCTTGTGTGTGTATAAGGTGTATTTGTTCTTAGTTTTGCACTAGAACACCTAGTATCACACCTTACCTTGGTTGCTGAGGTGCCAAAGGGTTGTTCTTGAAGTTTTTGAGTGGATTTAAGCTTGGAAAGGCTGCTGGAGCCTTGTTCTTGAAGGTGGTCTACAAGCGTGAGATTCTTGCTCTTTATTCCCCATTTTTGCATAAGCCTTTTACCTATCTTGCATCTGTTTTTGAGCTTAGTCTATAACTGATAAAAGTTCTGATTTTACTTGCTTAAAATAGTTGTTTAAGGTTACTTTGGTGTTTGGGGTTGTTTGACCCCTCTTAGGCCTTGTTTGGCCTCATTTTTGTGCACTTTTGGTGAGCTCTGGATTTCAGTGGTAGGGATAGTGTTTTGAGGTCCTAAGAAGGAGAGGGCCATCCCCTCTCCTTGTTGTCTTCAATATTTGCCATTTTAGCCTCATGTGTGAGCACCTTTCTTGAGTTCATGTTGGCCATGTCTTAAGTAGTATTTGTGCTTATTTTGCCATAATATAGCACTATTTTTAGTTGGTTTAGACACACTATGCATGCTTTGCATACTTGTCTTGTAATGCCATAAAATTGCCTTAACATGCTTTGTGTTTTGAGCCTTGTTTTTAGCATGATTTTGGCTTAGCTTTGTGAAGATTTTATATATGTTTTGATGTGCTTGAGGTCTGATTTTGGTCATTTGGGTCATCCATGACTTGCTTTGTATAGCTACCATGCAATCCCCCTTTGTAGGCTTTGAGTATTGGATCCTCTAGCATGCTTTACTTGCACCATTTCAGTGGTTTGGAACCACTTATCATGTCATTTCAGTCCATATAGCATGCTTGTATACTTGCATTTATGGCTCCTTTGATGCTTCAAAAGGTTTATGTTTTATGCTCCATGTTTGGACCATTATGTATGCTTCCATGTGTAGGCCATTTAGATGCCATCTAAGTGTGTTTTGGGCTTTGTCTCAACCTACATTGGGACTGTTTTGAGTCCCCTTGACCCTTTGGGACTCGCCTTGCATAGCCATGGTTTGATCCCTTAGGATAGTTTTGAGCTTTGAACCTTGGTTGCATGCTTTGATTGCTTTGTTTAGTTGGTTTGGCACCATCCTTAACATGATTTTCAGAGTTTGCCATGCTTGTCAGTGGTCCATGATCATCTCCTTCTAAGTGTGCTTAAAAGTCCCCTATTTGTGCTTAAGTGTTGGACCATGTTCGCATGCATGTTTGTATGTAAATTTGCCTTCATTTCCATAGCATTTTGGCTACTTATTTAGACATGGCTGAGGCTTGTCCATATTAGTTTAAGTCCACCATTTGCATGTTGTTTGAATGTTGTTACATTGCTTCATGCTTGTATGTTTTGGTTGCATAGTGTTTTGCATGCTCATTGCTTGCATTATTGATACATGCTTAGCTATATTGCATTTTGTTGCATTGCTTGAGCTATATGGCATGTTGTTGCATGCTTAGGTTGTAATGCATTTGGCATGCATTCTCTCTTTTAGTTGTCTAACATGTTGTTGCATGTTTTGCCATTGATATGTTATTACATGTTTGCATGTGTGCATGTTTGCCCTCATGTTCATATTGCATGCTTAGCTTGCATGCTTAGGTTGCATTTGGCATGCATGCCTTGCCTCTTGAATCCCCATGATAGAGGTTGGGCCCCTTAGGTGGTTGTGTGCATTTCATTTGACATCAAAACGCATAACTTGACACCTCGGACCATCATGCATTGAAATGCGCGATTGGTGGCCCGAGGGTCGAGGGCCATCCTCCTTTGAGTCATGAATATGATAAGGAGTGTGGTGGTGCAAACATTAGCTTTAAAATGCATTGCCATGCCTAGTTTGCCCTCTACTGCTGTCAAAACAGGATTCTGCAGGAAGATATGGTCGACCGACCATTCTCAGTGCCGGCCGACTAAATATCTTTGGCCGAGAGCCATACCAATGGTCGATGACCACTTTCCCATGGCCGGTGACCATTCCTCATGGCCGGTGGCATCCCACGGTGTTCATAGAGTGTTCCTTGGGATTTGTGCAATTTTCAGAGGCATAAAGCAGGGTAAACAGAGGCAGCTTGTGCATGGTGGTGGATTTCTGAGCCAAGCCGAGCATGCATGCATTGGACCCTTTTCCCGAGGCTGTTTTACTGCTTTATTAGCTTAGTTAATTTGCTTAACTAGTTAAGTGGTCTGTAACTATTTAATTAGCTTGTTAGTTAGTTAAATTTGTATTATTCTTTTGGTCCCTCCAAGAGAGGGCAAATTGTGTAATAAGCGTGCGTGTGTGTGATGTATGTCTTTCAACCCCCATTTCTTTCTCCCTTTTACTTACCTGCTTTGATGGTTAGTATTAGGGCATATTTTAATTAGCATCCTTATGCTATACATGTACGCATTCATTCATTAGTATTGCATGTACCGGGCTCGGCGCATCATACTAACTACGTAGTATTTCAAATCTAACTTGAATACATGTAATCTGTTGCATTTCACATGCCATCCATAGATTAGCCGAGCCTATTCTAGCTACATTTTGCCTATGATGCATTAGCCATCTTAACATGGACTTGGATCATACATTTGATTACTAACATGTTCCTTGATTTGGCTTGGAGTACTAGGTGAGTGTTTATGCTTTAGCATCTCGCATGAGTGTGAATGTTAACATAAAAGCATGCTTGCCATAAGGCTAACTGCTTAGTTGATTTACTGCCTGAATGCCTGTGGGTGAAGGTTGGATTGTTTGAATTGGAATAATTCATTGAAATCCGTATTTTAGCCTACTTGCGAGTAGCAAACCTCAAACCATTTCCAAACAACGGATATGCGATGCTTTGTTCCAAATTAGGCGATCTAGTCTATACTTTTGTGCTGTGCGCATCATATAGTAAGATTAGCTAATTAATCGGACTAAGAATGCATAATGTTTTCAAAACTAGATATCATGGTTATTAGAGGCCGATCTTTGATCGGGCGAGCGGGGGTGCTCATAGCTGACCTTCCCCAATCGTACCCAAGTTCCCGAGCCGAGGCAACTTTGGTGATGACGGACACGTGGCCTTAGGCAACGAGTCAGGGTTTCCTAAATTCTCCCAAAATAAATATTTAGGTGGCGACTCTGTATCTGGCAAAGTAGTCCATGTTTGGCACTTCTTTCTAAAAATCAGTTTTTCAAAACGATTTGCCGGATTTAGACTCTTTGATGATTCATCGGTCTTGCATTGCACTCTGTGAGAATAGATACAGGACCGTGACTATTTGAGTCTGAACTGTAGCATGAGGCCCACGGGGCACGTCTACAGTTTCTGGTGACTCTGCTGGGGAGTTTAGAGAACTTGACTCGAACTCATGATATCTGGTTTTGATTACACTTATGTGTTTCTTTGCATTGCATTTGCATTGGTGCGCCTAGGACATCGTGTTTGCCATCTGCTATTCCTGAACGGTTTGCCGGAGGCTCGCTTTGAGAAGCGTGCCATAAGGCTGACCGGTTACGGGCTCTGCCACGATGGGAACACAAACCCTGGTTGTCACCGGGGCACCCTTTTGACCATTCGACCTAGTGCATGTTCGGAATCCATAGTGACAATTCCAAGCTAGGACAGGTTGCTACCCGATTATAGGTTGTTTGAAACCGCTGCGTGCGTAGTGAAACGCTAGTTCCTGACAAAATAGGACAGGGAAACCCTACCCTAATATAGGGGTGTTTTGGCTTTCACTTACTTGCTATGTGTGCTTTTAGAGTGTATCTCTACAGGGGATGCGCATATCAGTTTGCAAATCTAAGTACCAGGCCTGAGGGCATCAGTATCAGTATTTTTTTGGAATCAGTTATATCCGCGGGTATCACATTCGGCTTTTGGGGCAGTGATTTTGGGGAACAGTGATCAGTAGTAGAGTACAGTTATTCAGCTATGCTTGTGTCTGTTCTGATTTGGGCTGAAATGCTGCGTGTCTTCTCTTTCAAGGTTCAGAGATCTAGTACAGAATAGCCAGCGTTCTCCCTCGCTGAAGCAAGGCAGATATCTGATCAGTCAAGTCACCAATCACATCACCTCCGTTCAGTTCAGCGGATTTATGATTTCACAGAATTCAGAGGAAGTTATGGTCATGGCAGCCGCACTAAATCAAAGGATCATCTTACAGGGTGAGACCAATGTTGAGATATCACACCCACCTAGGTCGCCTGCTGCGCGCCCGATTTGGGAACCCCAGATGTTTCAAGTTCGTGAACCCACCACATTTGAGTTGATGGGAATGATTGGCGACCTTCAGAGGTCTGTAGCTGATCTCGCTTATGGAATGTCGGCTTCGCCACCAACCACATCGTATGCTGGGAATTTTGTACCGCAGGAGCCCCCGCTACTAGGGCGAATTGTGATCGAGCTCAGCCAACCTGAGGTTGTTTCAAGCTATAGCAATGACGTGTCAACAACAACCGGGTTTCGCTTTGATATAGCAACCCAAACCCTCGATCAAGCTGAGGCTAGAGGCAAGAATAAGATGGAGGCAGACGCTGATCCCATTGAACAACTGTTGTGGGCAGTCGAGGCTTTGAAAGCCGGGGGGTTCAGTAAACAGCAAGTGTTCGCAGTTATGACTAAGACTGTGGATGATGCTTTCCCCACTCCAACAGAGGGCAGTTCAAGCAGAGATCAAACAACTAGTTAACTAACTAATTAATTACAACACTTTACAAAATTAACTAGCTATAACTAATTAATTACAACAAATATCTAAGAAATATATTTAAACTTAAACATGCTCGGTTTCCTCCAGAAAAACAGGCACTATTTCTGCTGCTGAATGTCTCTGTTGCACAGTAGGACACTTGCACCGATTTCCAAGTCCAGACCAACTTTGCTCTGCCTTAGGAGAACCCTGCTAAATTTTGTACTAGTAGCTGGTAGAGGACCGGTCGACCGTACACTGGTGGTGGCCTACTGGCCATTGATGGCTGAACTTCCCTGCTGCAACAGAGAGCAAATAGAGCAAATACATTGTATTCTCAAGATTTGTTTGCACATTTTACCATTCCTTATCATGAACAAATCAAAGAAGTAGTAAGCTTAGTTCACAAACCATTAATGGATATAATTTCATTGCATAATGGCTTATGAAACTAAGTGTGCAAATTCAATAAATGCAACAAAATAAGACTCTCAAAACTACCTCCCTATCACGAAAGATCAAGGGAAGTGATGACCTTGGAGACTTGAATCATTTCATCACTAGTAAGTATGAAATATCTCAAGCTTCCATGTGTTCAATTAACGTTTGATTGAACACAAAACCAATTCTTATCTTACATCATTTTAGCCCCATTTTAATTACTTTATTTTAATTACCGTCCATTCTTTAATTCATTGAGTCCAATGGTGAGTTTAAGTCCTCTAAGGGAAAGAGGGCTCAAACCAAGTGTTGTTTTAGGCATAAAAGAGACATCACACCGTTGGTAATGAACCCCAAAAGGATTAAACTATTAAGCATGACATTTCAATCTCATGCTTAAACAAACAAGTAGTTTGAACTACTTTCAAAGAAAAACAAAAGCCAAGAAAGGAGGGAGGTTGCAGAGGTGATTAAAGATGATCACAAGTATGGAAAGCCATAAATAAATGCAATCAACTCAAATAAGGGGTGTCTAAGGCCTAGAACACCAAACTCATGAAGGCAATTACATTATAAGTATGCAAAACAAAGCTCAAATGCAACTATTAACCAAAAACAGTGCTAAAACATTGTAAAATCAGTTCTAAAACATGCTGGAAGTAAGACAAAAATAGCTAAATTAATAAGCTAAAACATAGCATAAGTTAGGCTAGTAAGTAAGACACAAGAAGGGGAAACTAACCCCTCTAAATTTGGATTTTAAAACATGATTTTGGCCACTGAAAAACCTCTTAAAATTAGTGTTTAAAAACTCAAAAAAAGATAGTGAGAGGGTGGGAAACATAAGGGAAATGACCTTCAAAACAATGTGCAAAGAAGGATGAACCACCCCTCAACCTTTAATGGCCTTAAAACTCAAGCTTCAGCCCAACAATACAAAGTTTTTACAGCCCAAAAATAGTTGGAAAATAGGAAGAAAAAGAATGACTAAAGGAAGTAAAGAGGTAAAGTCTTATACCTCTTGAAGAGAAGATTCAATTCCAAGCAATAAAACAAACCACACACACCCTCAAGAGCTCAAACAAGGCTCAAAGACACCTCAACTTGAAGATGAAAAGGTTTGGTTAAGGGTGTATAGGCAAAGGTTAAGGATGTATAGGCAAAAGTGTAGAAATTTGCTAGAGAGAAAGGAAAAATTTTGCGCCAAAATTTTTCTAACCTTTAAAATAATATGAGAGGTCTTCTATATATAGAGAACCAAACAATTCCCTTAAAAACATCCAGCCATACACGTGGAAGAAGATGCAAGCATCTGTGCAAACAGCTAACATAACTGTCACAAAATATCTACAAAAGACATTGGTGGCCAGCCGACCATCACTGGTGGTCGGCAACCAAGAGTGATGGCCGGCAGCCCAAAAAGGTGGTTGGCAGGCCACCAAGGGTTGCAGGCTTGAAGAACCAAGGCTTGGTCCAAAAATGAGGTAACAGAGGTGCAAGGTTTAAAAGGCTCAAAGCTGTGGCATTCTACTGAGGACTTCGAGCACTTGACAAGCATATACATTCATCATCAGGTGTGCAAGCGATGACATCCAAGTTATAAGGGCTGTAAAAAATGGGGTGTCTACAGTTGCCCTTCTTTGACAGAACTCGGAGTCATGAAATGAAGTGAGTGAATGTCAAAGCCCGAAGACAACCCATTTTGACAAGACTGTAAAACTTGGACAAACAATCAAGAGAGAAAGTAAATGGTGGCACCCGCAGGCTGCCTACGTATTTTTTTTTGCAAGGAATCAAACTAGCGTAGTTCTGGGGCAAGATGCAAATAATATGCAATGTAACACAATAATATACTCAAGCCACAAGCAATTCTTGCCACACAAATATCATAAAGGGATGGAGATGCAAATCAAACTACATTTTATATAGAAAAGAAGTAGGCACAGCCAAACGATGCCTAACATAGGCTAAGTGCCTACATCCTCAATACTGGCCTCAACGCAGCATGGATGCTTACACATAACAGAACCATGTTTTAACATGAAAGGGGTGCGAGCACATGCAAAACTATGTTTTTCGCAGAAAGAGTACAAGTAATTGGGTGGTATGATATAAGTGAGGAGTGATCTACTGGGAAAAGATAATGATCCTAAATATTGAATGCAATAAGACAAAGTACAATGCAATGAATGTAGTGAATACAGGGAATAAAGGGTGTAGGCCGAACCACATCTTACCTAGAAAAAGCATGGACACAAAACAAACTACGTCTAACATAGAAAAGGTGTTGACACCCTTAATACTGGCCTTAACGCAACATGGGTACTTATACATGACAGAACTATGTTTTAACGAAGGAAATGTATGAGCACATGCCAAACTAAGCTTAACATGGAAAGGATGTAGGTGACAAAATGGTATGATGTAATGAATGCAATGGATAGTGTAGTAGATGAATAGGGTGACATACTCTAACCACGCTGGAATCGTGAGAGGAGGAAGAACAAATCCCAAACACGCTGAAATCGTGTGAGGAAAAGAACACTCTAACCACGCTGAAATCGTGAGAAGAAACAGAACAAATCCTAAACACGCTAAAATTGTATGAGGAAGGGAACACTTTAACCATGTTGAAGTCGTGAGAAGTGGTCTTGAGAAAACCGATCAGGGTCGCGTTCCACGTGTCCTAAGAAAAATTCTAAGCATGCTGAAATTGTGTGAGGAAGGGAACACTTTAACCACACTGAAATCATGAGAAGTGGTCCTAAGAAAAAAATTCCAAACACATTGAAATCGTGTAAGGAAAGGAACACTCAAACCACGTTGAAATCGTGAGAAGAGGTCCCAAGAAAATTCCAAACACACTAAAATCGTGAGAAGAGATCCTAAGAAAAATTTCAAACATGTTGAAATCATGTGAGGAAAGGAACACTCAAACCATGCTGAAATCGCGAGAAGAGGTTCCGAGAAAATAGCTTAGGGTCATGTTCCACGCGTCTTGAGATAAATTCCAAACACGTTGAAATCGTGTGAGGAAAAGAGAACACTTTAACCACGCTGAAATCGTGAAAAGAGGTCCTGAGAAAACCGCTCAAGGTCGCGTTGTACCTGGCCTGAGATAAATTCCAAACATGCTGAAATTGTGTGAGGAAAAGGGAACACTCTAACCACGCTGAAATTGTGAGAAGAGGTCTTGAGACGATGTGATGGATGCAAAGAGTATGATGAGATTGTGCGATAGATGCATAGGAAATGCAATAAACAAACAAAGCGGCACTTTAGAAGGCACCTCATGGGGCGAGTGGCAATGAACCGCTTTACTCTGATGGGAATCTCCCTCTTATGTTCTTCAAACTCTTACTTTCAACTCACAATTCAAAGGCCCTCAAATGCTGAAAATGGGTAACGTCTGCATGTGTAGCTCGGCTTTTTCGTGTCCTTTTCGGAAGCTTGAAAAGAAGCCCTACAGTTTGGACTCCTGTGGTTTTGAATCTAATCTCACAAGTGCAATGTGAAACTGATAAACACCAAAGAGTCCAAATCTGGCAAATCGTTTTGGAAAATTGATTTTGAATCAAAAGTGCCAAAATTGGACTGCTTTGGTAGATACGGAGTCGCCACCTAAATATTTTATTTTGGGGAAATTTAGGAAACCCATGACTCGTGCCAAAGGCCACATGTCCGTCATAACCAAAGTTGCCTCGGCTCAAGAACTTGGGTACAAGAGGGGAAAGTCATGAATTTGAGCACCCCCGCTCTCTTGATCAAAGATCAGCCTCTATAATCATGATATGATCTTTAATAAACATTATGTGCTTTTGTTCCGGTTATTAAGCTAGCTTTACTACGTGATGTGCACAAGCAAGTATAGACTAGTTTGCTCAATTTGGAACAATTCAACTCATGTTTGTTTTTGCGAAAATGGTTTGAATTTGCCACCTCAAATGGGCTTAAAGTTTACGGATTCGCCACCAAATATGGTGGGCTTAAAACTGATTTGCCACTCAACAAAATGGGCTAAAAACTTACATTCGTTGAATCGTTTCAATTCAAACAACAAGCCTTTATCCACAGGCATTCGTGCAGTTAAACAAGTAAGCACATTGCCTCATGGCAAGCATGTTAATCATGGCAACATTCACATTCATACGAGTATGCTAAAGCATAAAAACTCACCTAGTACTCTAAGCTAAAAAGATATGAGTTAGAAAAATATGCATGATTCCTAACTATACAAGATGCCTAATGCAACACATGCGAATAATGCAATTAATAGGCTCGGCTACTAAAATGGCATACAAATCAATCCAAGACATACGGTCTAAGCACGTATTCAAGGAATTATTGAAACAACAATGCAGTTTGAATAATGCGCCGAGCCTCGGTGTATGCAATACAAATGAATGGATGCGAGCATAAGGTATGCTAATCAAAACATGTCCCTAATCTAACCATCAAAAGCGGGTAAATAAAAGAGAGAAAGACGTGGGGTTGGAAGGCATACGCACAGGCACGCACGCACATTTATTACAACATTTCGCCCTCGTGGAGGATCCGAATGAATAAAAGCTAACTAGCTAGCTAAACTAAGCTAATTATTACAAAACTTGAATTAGCTAACTAAACTAGTTTAACTAACTATTACAACACAAATTAATTAGGTACAACTGACTAATTAAATAATTACAAAACAAACTAATTGAATTACAACATAGGCTAATCATAGGCTAATTAAATTAAACTAATTAACAAGATAACTCAGTGCGGGATGCGAGGGAGGCGCATGCATGCTTGGTTTCCACCCAAAGAACATCCTCTATTTGCCCTCGAATGCTTTTGTTCGCACAACCCTTGCACTGTTTCCTTTTCCAGATCAACTCTGCCATACTTCACAAGCACACTGCTTAAAATTCATTGGTGGCTGGCCGGCCACCATTGAGGGGTTGCCATCCAACATTGATGGCCTGCCGGCCAGTAGCAGTGACTGATGATACACCATTTTTGCTGCAACAGAGAGCACACAGGGCAAAGAAAGGTTATTCTTACAGGTTGTTTGTACTGTGTATCACCCTTATCATCAAAACAAGCTCAAATAAGTGATACGCTTGGCCCTCAAACCATCAATCAAGCAATTTCCATCCATGATCGCTAAGGGACCAATTTGTACTAGTTTAATGAATGCAAAAACAAGACTCAAATGCCATCACCCTATCATGCATGATCAAGGGCAACGGAGACCTAGGAAAGTGGCACATTTCATCACTTTTGAATATGAAATGTCCCATTTTCCTTGTGTTCAAATTAACATCCGATTTGAACACATGCAATGCAACACAATAGAATGCTTATTTTGCCACTTTTACTTGCCAATTTTGTTTACACATTTTAGTTACCAAATCATTCTTTAATCAATTTGTCCATTGGTGAGTATCCTCTAAGATGAAAGAAGTGTCAACCAAGGGATAATGTAAGGCAATAGAGAGATCATGCCGTTGATAATGAACCCTCAAAAGAGGATTAAACCATTAAGCATGACCTCAATCTCAAGCTTAAAGGATCCTAAGCTTGAAACAACCCTCAAAAGCAAATGAAAGAGTAAAGCAAAGAGGAAGGTTGCAGAGTTTATAGTGCTGAAATTGAGTGAAAAACAACACCAAAAGATGCTATCAACTCAAACAAGAGATGTCTAAGACCCTAAAACACTAACTTGTGAGGACTATTGCACTACAACCATGCAAAACAAGACTCAAATGAACTAACCAACCTAAAACAGAGCTAAAATAGGTTATTTCAGAGACTAAAACATGCTGGACTTGAGCTGAGTTAAGCTAGAAAAACATGCTAACATATGGAGCTAACTAGGCATGCAAACAAAACACAAAGAGGGGAGGCTAACCCCTCCAAATTTGGACTTCAAAATAAGTTTTTTATCACTGAAAAACCTCTAAAATTCAGTGGTTAAAAGGCCCAAAAGGGTTGGTTTGAAAGTGGTGAACAAAGGTACAAAAGCTTTACAAGCAAAGAAGTAAGAAGTGTGAACAACCCCCTAACTGAAAATGGCCTCAATCCACCACCTTTAGGCCCCAAAACCAGAGTTTTTTATAGTTCAAAACTAGCTCCAAAAAATAGTTGAAAGTGATGGAAAAACAAGTATGTAAAACAAGTTTAAAAGGCACATATTATACCTCTTGAAAGGAAGGCACAAATGAAGCAATAAATCAAGACAAGACCACCTTCTAGAGCTCAAAGAGAGTCCCAAGTAACCTCAGCCCAAAGATAAGCAACTTTGGTTAAGGGTTGATAGGCAAACTTGAAGTGTATCTACACTTATATGCACAAAAGTTCAAGAGAGAGAGAGAGAAAGAGTGAATTTTGCTCCAAAATTTTCTAAACCTTTGCAATAGGGGAAAATGTTCCATATTTATAGAAAAACAAGCTTTTGGCTGAGTTATATCAGTCCATACACGTGTATGGTGATCAAGCCCATTGTGCCAACAGCTGGAACAATTGTCAAGAAAATATCTGCAAAAAGACATCAATGGCTTGTGGCCGACCGTCCACCAGTGATGGCCGGCAAGACATTTGGGTGGCCGGCAGCCTCAATTGGTGGCCAGTAGCCACCAAGGGTTGCAAGCTTGAAGATTTTGGTCCAAAACAGGGCATAGAATGGATAGGGGTTTGAAGGTTCAAAGACAGGGCATTCTGCTGAGGACTTCGAGCACCAAAACGAGCACAAATAGTTACAATCATCGTGTGCACAAACGATGACGTTTAAGTCTTGAGGATGGTCAAAAATAGAGTGTCTACAGTTGCCCCTCTTTGACAGAACTCGGATGTCATGAAATGACGTGAGTGAATGTCAAAACCTAGAGACGACCTATTTTTGACAAGGTCAAAGACTTGGACGAACAAACAAATCAAAAAAAAATGGTTGGACCCGCAGGTTGCCTACGTATCCCTTTTTTGGGTCCAAGAAATGGTCTAGATGGAAAAATAGAATAATTTTCAAGAAAATTAGTCAACTTCATTAAAAATCCTCAAAAACTGTTTTTGCAAATGGCCACTGCTCAACCAACGTGGAATTAACTCTTGAGATGCACAACCTTATATTTGAACTTGAATTGTCTTGTAGCTGAATCTTCCAACGGAATAGGATAATCGATTTTGAATGAAGATGAGCCAATTGGACATGGATAGGATAGCCGAGTTGAATAAGGATCAGCCAATCAACATGGATGAGACCAGCAAGCTGAAAATGGTTGGGGCCGAACTTCAGGATGAAGCTACCTACGTATCCCAAAGATGGGAATCAGGCTTACGTAGTTTCAGGGGTTAAGGTACATTCGGGTACTAACACTCTCCTTTTGCCCTCTAACTTTTGCCAAGGCCGCCCTTTCAGGTTTTCAACCTTGTGAGCTATTTTCCTTCCTTTTTCTTTTTCTTTTTTTCGTTTTCATTTTCATTTTTCATTTCTTTTTTTTTTCTTTTTCTTGCTCTAACTTTTTCCTGGGTTGCCTTTTCGGGTTTTCGGCCTAGCGAGCCTCTCAAGGATAGAAAAGTTTAACTTCTCCATACTGATCGGTTGTAGGATCTCTAAGCCATTTGGATCCACGAGAATGGCTGTTGTTCGCTGATGATGTAGGAACCCATCCAATTGGGTCTGAATTTGCCCATAGTGTTATGGATAGGAATTCGACTGTCCTTTCAGCAATAAATTTTCTTCTCTTAGATTTTGGGATTTGGCTTTCGACTGTCCTTTCAGCAATAAATTTTCTTCTCTTAGATTTTGGGATTTGGCTTTCTTGCTGATTTCCATTGGCTTGGGAAATGACCAAATTTTGACTCTTCAAGCATTTTTGACCTTTTTTTCCCCTAATTTAGGGGCATCTTCTCATCCAGCTATATAAGCTTCCTTTGATGACATCTAACTTTCTTGCCTCTAGTTCAAGGGTTGCTTCTCATCCAACTATGCAAGTTTCTTTTGATGATATCTGACCTTCTTGCTCCTAGTTCAAGGGCTACTTCCAAGTTGGCCATGCAAGCCTTATATTCTGATTGATTGCTAAACATTCTGAATCAAGGTTTGAAAGCAAAAGGGTCGAGTCATGGGGCCGAGAGTGATCCTATGATATACAATCTCAAGACCAATTCCAGGCATGTCTTCGTAGGACCATGCAAAACATGTTTTGAAATCTTTTAATAAAGCGACTAGTCGCTCGTGCTCTTCTGAAGACAATATAGAACCAATATGGATCAAGCTAGGATCCTTCTTAGTACTCACATTAACAGACATGATCTTATTCATTAAGGGCTTAGCGCGCCTCTATTCCTCTCAATTGATCAAATTTTTGCAAATCTCGAGGAATTCCTTTCTCTTTTTTTTTTCACCACAGTGTTAGAAAAGTTTTGAAAAACTTAGGTCAATGCAATGATTTAAAGGCACAGAGAAGTAAGTGAAAAGCACTATCGTTTCATTCAGATCTTCTGGTTTAACTAGCTCAAAGGTAGAAACAGACGCAAAAGAAAAAGTGTAAAAGACAAACACAAAACAAGAAAGTGATGTCTGAGTTAACACCCCTGAAATCACCAACCTCTGACACAATAAAACTAACTCAATATAACAAGACTGACTCAATACAACACAACAAGACTGACTCAATACCCAAGTCCAAAAGTACAATAAACAACATTTTCAAATTGCTCAAAACAGTGCGTGCCATCCACCATGCCCGGAGGAAAATGAGCGCTATCAGCAGGTGGTTCATCCCCGATCACATAGTCACATTATCCCCCCAGTTCATTGATCTAGCGCCGATAGACTTTATGGGACCCGACAGAGTGATGACCTTATTGTCAATCAGATCTTGAACTTCATGGAGAAGACGAAAACAACCGTCAGTGTCATGGCCGGTTTATTGATGGAAGGCACAGTACTTGGCAGCATTATAGCTGGATGGAAGGGGATCAGGGAGAGGCTGAGAGTCAAGGGGGTTTGAGATGGCCTTGTCCTATGAGGATTTAGAAAACTTTGGATAAGGTCATGAAAAGTGGATTATAGGTACGGTTACCAGTCCTGATAGGATTGACAGAGGGGTTGGCAGATGTTGACTGGGTTTGATGACCTCTTATGGGTGTAGGATTGGAGCTGAAAGGGGTGTTTCTGGTATGACATCCCTTTAACTGGCTTGCCCCTGGATTTAAAATACTCCCAACCTGAGCGACAAAAGTGTCATCCACAGTCTTTGCAACAACTACAAGCACTTGCTGTTTGTTCAACCCTTTGCCCTTTAATACTTGCCCTAGCTTTGTTCTTGGCCCTTGCCTCCACTTTGCCAAGGGATTGGGTCTCTATATCGGAGCAGAGCCCAGTTGTTGTTGACATGTCATCACCCAAACTTGAGATAGCTTCAGGTTAGCCATTTTTAATTGTAGCTCGCCCCAAGATTGAGGAACTTTTTGGCATGGAATTTCTGGCATGTGATGTGGTTGATGATGGAGCCAAAATTCCAAAAGCTAAATCTACCACAGTTCTCTGAAGATCTTTAATCATGCTCATTAGCTCAGAAGTAGTGGGTTTATGGGTTTGAGATGATTGGGGTTCAAGTGCATCAATCATATACAAGTCCGTGCTTTATAGAATGATCACCTCAGGCTTGGGTAAATGGGCTGGGGTGATGTATATGCTGGGGTTGTAGATAGATAGTAGTGTATGGATTAGGTTGAGGTGTGAAGATAATGGGTTAGTGGTGACTTGAGGTCTTTTTGGTAGAGCTATGATCTCTTTGTCAATAAGATCCTGAATCTTATGACGGAGGCGGATGCAACGGTTTGTATCATGACCATGTTGCTGATGATATGCACAACATTTAGCGGGGTCCTATCTTGGTGGAAGAGGATTTGGGAGGGGTCAGGGTTCTAGGAGCTCTAGGTACCCTTTTTCTAGCAGCATTTTCAAGGCTTGAGAGAGACTCATATAAAGAGGATGGAAATTCCGGGCTTGGGGCCGAATTGAAGTGGTTGGTTTTTGGCTATTGATAGGAGTGGTAATAATGTTTACTTCTGAGCATTTCGCAGTTGTGCTACCATTGGAACTGCGAACAACATTCCTCCTCATAGGTTCATTACCTTTCACAATGATCCCTTGCTTGATGGCATCCTCGATTTGAACCCTAATTTCATGGAGGTCCTTAAAGTTGAATAATGGGAGGACAATTATTTTCTGTAATAGCCTTTCATGCAGATTTCTAACAATTATACGAACTTGCTCTTTCTCTAAAGGCCTGTTTGCCATCACAACCACCTTTGCCCTCTATCGAATAACAAACTTTGAAAAGCCCTCCTTTAGTTCCTGACGCGTTGCCTCAAGATCACGAGTTGTGACCTTGATTTGCGTATTGTAAGAATATTGGGCAACGAAAGATTCGGCCAACTCCTGCTAGCTCTGTTTCACAGAGTCCTCAAATTTAGCATACTAGATGGCAGCTATTCCAGACATGGTTCAGCTGAATAATGACAACTTCTATACTCGGGTCAAACCCATTGGTCGTTGGATATCAGAAAACAAACGTAAATGCATCATTGGATCTCTAGAGCCATCAAAACGGTCAATATGTGGCATCTTGAACTGCTCCGGTAAGGTAACTGTCAATTTAGTGTGCCCATCCTCTATGTCTGGAATAGAGTTGACCCCCTATGCCTTTTTGAACAGCTTTTCTAGCTTGTTGACTTTGATTGCGGTTGGATCAACCTTGAATTCGAATGGTGCCTCGGTTTGATGCACCGGGGCTCTGGAAGTTTGTGCTGGGATGGGTTCTGCTTGGATTAGGAAAATCGGAACATCCTCAGTTTGTGGATCTTGAGCAGTGGCAGCATTTGTTATGGTACCAGGCACAATGATAGCCGCGATGGGTACATGTGATGCAGAGGCCGCTGCTGGCTACGGTTGCTGTTGCTGTATCCTAGTTATAACCTCGGCCTGACGGGTCGCGTCATGCTGGAGGGAGTCAACTGTTTGCTGCAAATGGAGTTATAATTCCTCCAAATTTGTCGGAGGCTGAGCCATGATAGGGGTAAATGCCCGGGATGAGCTGAACGAAGGTAATCTAATTGGTGAATATTGGAACAGTGGAACTGGTGAGCCTTGTCCGGCCCTCCTTCGTCTTGTAACTGGTGGCAGTGAAGCAAACACTGGTTGCCCCTGAACTAGGTCCCTGACCTTACAAAGTCTATTAACACGAGTCTAGAGTACCTGGGGGATATTGGAGCCTTCTGAAGCTATGGTTCCAGGACTACCTAGCAAAAGAGAAAATAGGCAGCACCTCAGCCCAATTTCACTAGAATAGATATGATCACAGTTGAATGACTGTACTTCATACTGAATTCTGCCCCCCAAAATGGATACCCAACTTGCAACTAATATGCACATTCTTGTATAGTTTCACTGTAAATCATATACCAGTTAAGTGAGAGCCAAAATGCCCCTATGAGGGGGTAAGGTTGCCCTGTCCTAGTTTCGTCAGGAACTAGGGTTCATTATTCAAACAAAGTAGTTTCACGCAATCTTGTATTCGGGTAAGCATCCTGTCCTAGTCTGGAATAGTTTCTATGGCTTTTCGATATGTAACTAGGCCAAATGGTTAGAAGGGTACCTCAGCTAGACTACCTAATATACCTCTCACACCTATCACCGAGAAGTGAAAAGAGGATCAAATGGTACAGCGGTAGTCCAAGTCCAAGGGTTGTGTTCCCATCATGGCAGAGCTCGTGACCAGTCAGCCTTTTGGCAAGCTTTTCAGGCAAGCCTCAAGCAAACCGTCCAGGAATAACAAATGGCAAACACAGCGACTTAAACGCACCAATGCAAATGCAATGCAAAAAAACATATAAGTGTAGATAAAATTTCATATCATAAATTTCAGGTCAAATTCTCTAAAATCCCCATCAGAGTCGCCAGAAATGGTAGCTTGACTTTTTTGTGCTCTTTTTCGGAAAACGAATAAGTCCTACAATATCGAACTCCTGCGGTTCTAAATTTGATCTCACAAGTGTAATGTGAAATAGATAAATACCAAAGAGTTCCAATCTGGCAAATCTTTTGAAAAATTGATTTTGAATCAAAATGCCAAAAATGGACTGTTTTGCCAGATACATAGTCGCCACCTAAATATTTTGAAAAATTTAAGAAACCCATGACTCGTGCCAAAGGCCACATGCTCGTCATGACCAAGATGGTCTCGGCTCGGGAACTTAGGTACAAGAAGGGAAGGTCATGAATTGAGCACCCCCACTCGCCCGATCAAAGATCGGCCTCTACTAATCATGATATGAATCTTATCTACATTATATGCTCTTGTTCCGATTTATTAGGCTAGCATTACTATGTGATGCGCACACACACAAGTATAGACTAAATTGCAAGAATTGGAACACTTGAATCATATTTGTTTCGAAAAGAAGTTTGAATATGTACCACTTGAAAAAGTGATCGCATATGAACATTACTCGAATTATCTCAATTGAAGTAACTAGCCTTCATCCACAGGCATTCAAGCAATATATCTTTTAAGCACTTAACCTCATGGTAAGCATGTTAGACATGGACTAACATACAATGCAATATGCTAAAGCGAGTAAAGGCTCACCTAGTACTCCAAGCCAAAATAAACAAAAGAGTTAGAATAATGCATGATCCTAACTATGCAATATGAGTAATGCAACACATGTGATATGCAACTAATAGGCTCGGTTACTAATATGGCATATTAATCAATTTGATAGCATGCGGTCTAAGCATGTATTTAGAGAAGTTTTTAACTAACAATGCAAGTTAGAATGATGAACCGAGCTTCGATGCATGCAATACAAATGGATACAAGCATGAAGTATGCTAAACAAAACATGATGCCCTAAACTAACCATCATAAGCTAGTAAATAAACGGGAGAAAGACGTGGGGTTGGAAGACATGCATGTTATTACAACGTTGCGCCCTCACGAAGGAGGGTCCGAATGAACTAACTAGCTAACTGGCTAAGCTAAGCTAATTATTACAACACCCGTTAAATTAGTTAAACTACTTAACTAATTTACAACAAATGAATTAACTATTCTAGTTAACTAAAATAATTACAAGACGGGATCAAACAACTAGTTAACTAACTAACTAATTACAACATTTTATAAAATTAACTAGGTACAACTAATTAATTACAACAAATATCTAAGCTACATATTTAAACATAAACATGCTCGATATGCGAGGAATGCTCATGCACGTGCTCAGTTTCCTCCAAAAAAAGGCACTGTTTCTGCTGTTGAATGTCTCTGTTGCACAGTAGGACACTTGCACTAATTTCCAACTCCAGACCAACTTTGCTCTACCTCAAGAGAACCCTATTGAATTTTGCACTGGTGGCCGGCAGAGGGCCGGCCGTCCACTAGTGATGGCCTGCCGGCCACTGATGGCTGAACTTCCCTACTGCAACAGAGCAGAGACAATGTATTCTCAAGGGTTTGTTTGCACATTTTACCCTTCCTTATCATGAACAAATCAAAGGAGTAGTAAGCTTAGTTCACAAACCATCAATGGATGTAATTTCATTGCATGATGGCTTATAAAACTAAGTGTGCAAATTCAATAAATGCAACAAAATAAGACTCTCAAAACCACCTCCCTATCACGAAAGATCAAGGAAGTGATGACCTTGGAGACTTGAATCATTTCATCACTAGTAAGTATGAAATGCCTCAAGCTTCCATGTGTTCAATTAACGTCCGATTGAACACAAAACTAATTCTTATCTTACACCATTTTAGTCCCATTTTAATTACTTCATTTTAATTATCGTCCATTCTTTAATTCATTGAGTCTAATGGTGAGTTTAAGTCCTCTAAGGGAAAGAGGGCTCAAACCAAGTGTTGTTTTAGGCATGAAAGAGACATCACACCGTTGGTAATGAACCCCAAAGGGATTAAACCATTAAGCATGACATTTCAATCTCATACTTAAACAAACAAGTAGTTTGAACTACTTTCAAAGAAAAACAAAAGCCAAGAAAGGAGGGAGGTTGCAGAGGTGATTAAAGATGATCACAAGTATGGAAAGCCATAAATAAATGCAATCAACTCAAATAAGGTGGTGTCTAAGGCCTAGAACACCAAACTCATGAGGACAATTGCACTATAAATATGCAAAACAAAGCTCAAATGCAACTATTAACCAAAAAAAGTGCTAAAACATTCTAAAATCAGTCATAAAATATGCTAGAATTAAGACAAAAATAGCTAGATTAATAAGCTAAAACATAGCACAAGCTAGGCTAGTAAGCAAGGCACAAGGAGGGGAGGCTAACCCCTCCAAATTTGGACTTCAAAACATGATTTTGGCCACTAAAAAATCTCTAAAAATCAGTGTTTAAAAGTTCAAAAAAAGATAGTGAAAGGGTGAGAAACACAAGGGAAATGGCCTTCAAAACAAGGTGCAAAGAAGGGTGAATCATCCCTCAACCTTTAATGGCCTTAAAACCCAAGCTTCAGCCTAAAAATATAGAGTTTTTATAGCCTAAAACAGTTGGAAAATAGCAAGAAAAAGAGTGACTAAAGCAAGTAAATAGGTAAAGTCTTATACCTCTTTAAGAGAAGATTCGATTCCAAGCAATAAAACAAAGCACACACACCCTCAAGAGCTCCAACAAGGCTCAAAGACACCTCAACTTGAAGATGGAGAGGTTTGGTTAAGGGTATATAGGCAAAGATTAAGGCTGTGTAGGCAAAAGTGTAGAAATTTGCTAGAGAGAAAAGAAAAATTATGCTCCAAAATTTTTCTAACCTTTAAAACAATATGAGAGGTCTTCTATATATAGAGAACCAAGCAATTCCCTCAAAAACATCCAGCCATACACGTGGAAGAAGATGCAAGCATCTGTGCAAACAGTTGGCACAACTGTCACAAAATATCTGCAAAAGACATTGGTGGCCGGCAACCAAGAGTGATGGCCGGCAGCCCAAAAAGGTGTCTGGCAGGCCACCAAGGGTTGCAGGCTTGAAGAACCAAGGCTTGGTCCAAAAATAAGGTAACAGAGGTGTAGGGTTTAAAAGGCTCAAAGCTGTGACATTCCGCTGAGGACTTTGAGCACTTGACAAACATATACATTTATCATCGGGTGTGCAAGTGATGATGTCCAAGTTGTAAGGGCCGTAAAAAATGGGGTGTCTATAATTGTGTTTCAAGATTTTGAGCAAATAATTTATAAATAAATAAGTGTTTATGTTTTCTAAAGTATTTTCAAAGTTTTGATCAAGATTAGTATGGGTTGAAAGATTAAAAATGCATTTGGAAGCCATTTTTGATAAATTTAGAACTTTAAAATTTTACAAACTTCTCGAGCGGTGTAATTACCGCTCGGGCGCACATCGAAGGCTTCCAGTACTTTCGTAGTCTTTTACAGACTACTCGAGTGACTAAAGGTTCGCTCGAGCGAATAGCTCTTTTTCAACATATTTTGGAAAAAATGGCAATTAGTTCATATTTCAATCTCATCTCTTTCCAAAGCATTCTAGACATAATTTATGGCTCAATAAAGATTAATAAGCTAACAATCAACATAAATTTGTCAGTTAAAGAATAAATCAGTGATCTAGTAGTAATTGTTTAAGAAGCCAAGTAAGAAATCGGCCTATTTGGAAAAGGACTTAGTAAAGAAAGAATATGTGAAATAAGAACCTAATTATTTGAATAAAGAAAGAATATTTAGACAGAAAAAGACAAGAAAAGTCAAGTTTGATCAAGGAAGTGGTATTGTGTTTCAATGCGTATCTGTTATGTGTTTATATGTAGGTCACGCTTCGTAAGCTATCTAATCTATCAGCCTTATCTGACCTGCTAGCGGAGCCCTCTGTAAGTAATAACTTAGTAAAGCTATGTTCAACTTTATTTATTTTCTGTATGATGAAATAAAATTTGTTTTCTAAAATGTTATGTTTTGTACAATGAATGATTGTCCAATTTTTGACTAGTATTCGTGGCATCCTTAGCATATCTATTTGCTGTTACTTGGTATCAAAGGTTCCATCTTGGAACTTAGCATATCTATTATCTGTTACCCCTACCGGAGGCTCCATCATGGAGCTCAGCATATCTGTTATCTGTTACCTGGATTCGGAGATTCCTTTATGGAATTGGTTACTTATAACCACTATCTGTTCTGTATTTATTTTGTTAGCGCTAATGGATGTACCACGTATGATTAAACATGAACTTTGATTTCTGTATATGATTTGAACAAGAATATGAATATAAATATGAATATGAATATGTATATGAATCTGTTTCTGATTTGAAACTCTGATTATGCATAAGATTCTGTTATGATATAAACTCTGATTTCTGAGCCTATGATAGACATCATTCATTAAAACCCTTTACTTTGTTATTATCACTGGGCTCCAATTCATGGTTTATATATGTGTATGTAGGTGATCAGACGCATGACCAGGCCTAGAGCTTCTGCCTGGAATCTGTCTTTGTCAGTCAACCTATGTGCCTCCTATGGAGGTTCCGATTACGTCAAGTAGTCAAGGCTATGTGATTAAAGTTTAAGTTTTTATTTATTCTGTAATTAAGGCTGTCACACCCCAAACCTGGGTATGACCGGCCGTGGCCCACAAGGCCTTAGCCCAAGGCACACGTAAGCCTAAACACGCATTCAATAACACCTTGAACAACTGAACAATAGTCTAATAATAAATAACCAAAACTCAATCCAGACATGTCACAATTATAAACGGCAAAATCAACCGTAATAAAAAATCATCCAAACTTATGGGATATAAACAACCCACCTATCAAAAATAATCCTAAATGAACTTCGATAAGAATAAATATAAATATGCACAAACTTGACATAACACTCTAAACTAAAGGAATGCCCTAGAGGTCCATGCAATTGAGTCCCCGCTACGCCATGAGTCCACTCTAAGTCCTTCTAACACCTGGAAATGGTAACAACTAAGTCAGCTGATAGCTCAGTGAGTAGCAACATGGATAGTAAATACAGTTTTGAAAACAGGGTTCAATTCCAAAATAAAATATATATCACAGAAACTAGATTGGCATACAGTTTGGTAAATACAATCTGTTTCAAAAAGAAGGTTCCACAATTCAACACTTAAAATACTCATGTCTCGCAAGAACATGATAAACGACATTTTTCACTTAAAACAGATTATAACATGAATACCAATAATTTTCTAGGTACCAATAAAAAAACAAATAATCTGCCACACATTTCTCAGGCTATAAGCCCCGTTGGATCCAATATCGAACTAAGAGTCATCCTCAGGGTGGCACCTGGGCCTTTTCTCAAAGACGATCCGATTGAAGGTCACCTAGTTGTTTTTAAAGGTCTGTTCCTTACAATCGTTGAGCACTAGAGTCATCACGGCCCAACCCGGATCTGTTCCCTAGTGGCCAGAGTCACCACACACAGTGGAATAATTTCCCTGGACTAAATACACACATGGTCCCAATAATCAATACACATCAGTTTCGCAAAACATGGTAGTTCATCATTATAAACATGAGACCAAAACAAATAGTTTACAGTATGCCAAGTTCACACATGTTTCAGAAATAATTTGATTCAATTGATAATATAATAATTTATCAAAATAGTTTAATCATGAAACAACAATTTAATTTTTCCAACAGTTCAGGGTAGGGGAACATTTATAAAAATATGTAGCATGAAACTAATCACCTGAAACGCAATAATATAATCCTCGAATAGAGTGTAAAAGTCCAACTAGTGGCCTGAACCAAGTATAAAAACTACGCGTCACAACTAATTTAAAAATACTAAAAAAAATAGGAACTAAGTAATCTCAAACTAAAACGCACTAACACGGCTCAACCCAACTCACCGTTACTCTTAAATATTACCTAAGTTCATATTCTTCAAGGTCTAAAATCACCCAAGACATAGATTCCGATCGAAACTTAACTAAAAATAACTTTAAGATGAAACAGTGTTTTAAACAAGTTTTTCCAATCTATTCGCTAACTTTGAAAATTACAAAATCCACTCCACGCTATTCGAAAAATTCCAATAACCTACAGATATGATCTAATATATCCTAAGTTTCAAACCCAATTTGTTTCACTTGCTTTGCTTATCAAAATAATTTTTCTACAATTTATTATATCCAAACAGGTTGTTTTCTGCAGCACTTTAAAGAAATTAACGGTTCTCTTAATATACACGAGAAATCAATGCAAGGCCAAAAACGTACGAAACTAGACTCATAACCGGTTCTAATGACACTAATTTGATAATTTTTGGATTTATACCCAAAGAGAACAACAATCCCGAATTTACTGTTTCGGACTGGTTTCCTGGACAGATTTGAATACCTCAATTTATATGGATTTCGACTCCCAAAAATTATAAAAAAATTCAGATATGCAATTCAATGTGTAATTGATCTACTGTAAAAATTTCAGATTAAAATTCATCCGTTTGATATGGTTTCTTGATTTTTAAAGTTAGCGATTATGTGCAGAATTTTTGGACTAAGATTCACACCGATTCTTTATACATAAATTTAGCTCCTCAGATATCTTAACAGTGTATACATATATATACAAAATACATAAACCTACAACCTCTCCATGAATGAATAAAATAATTATAGAATAAGGATAAAGAACAAAAACAAAGAGAACAAGAAAAATAGAGACCTACCACACACCCAAAAGTTATTCCTTGTTTGCAAACCCCCTTCTTTTCTTTTTTTTTCTTCTTTTCTCTCAACTTCTTTCTCCCCATGGCTGCTGTGGCTGCTGCTATAGAATGTATTAGGAACCTAGGGTTTTTCCTTTCTTTTCTTTGTTATACATAACATAAATGACTTTAGACAAAAATGTCCTTTGCTTTATTTTATTTTATTTTATCTCTCCATAAATTTAAATAAAATACAACTACTATTAGATCAAAACATGCTTACTAATTTGACACTTAATTTTATTTTATTTTTTTATTTTTTAAATAATAAATCTTGCCTTTAAATTGAAGACTTTCACCATAAATTTATTTTAGGTTTTAAAATTAATTAAAAGATCCTCCAATAATATTTAATTTGCATCTTAGAATTCACCACCAAAATATTTGAGATTGTAATATTATTATTTAATTATTTACTTAATTTTTATATTTGGGTTCTCACAAAGGCTAAGTCCCTTTTATATATATATAATGACGTAAGGATGATGTGTAAATGTATGTATATAAAGTTTAAATTTTTTTGTCTTGTATAAGTTTGCACAGTTTAATGGACGTTGTATATTTGTTATTTGCTTTCGTTAGCCCCTAATATTATGTTAATCTGTCTCAAGGGACTTCGGTAATCTTAGGATTACTAGTCGGTTACGACGCCAAACTGTAGACCCCCTATTTTTTACTACCTGCAAGACTTGGGCACTTGGGCACTTGATGATGAAGTTGCGTTGTGTGTGATTCGAAGTCTCAATGAAGGAACGTAAGCTCGCACTCCAAAACCAATTGCAAACCCTTTATATTCATACTATTCTTACCCCAGAAACTCATTTTTGACCATTGTGCCACCCTACATTGAGTTTAAAATAATGGAACAAAGGGGAGCATTGGGAGCTGGCCGTAGCTATTGGGAGCCAACTGGCTTTCGATAGCGAGAAACACTGTTCTGGGCAGGAATGGGCTAGCTATCCATTTTTGAAGATATTTATAACCTATTTTGCTCAAATTCTATAAATACAAGCATGTATCTTAGTGTTAGGGGTTGGAAAAATTTCAAAAGAAGCAAACACATAGTTGACAGCTTCTTCCTCTTGTCTAAGCCACCTTTGAGATATTTGCTCACCCTTACAACATAGCCATACACCATACACAACCTTGGAGCTAAAACTTAGAACCTTGGTTGAGCTTTGTGAATCACAATTCAAGCTTGATAGTGTGCTTGGACCAAGTTTGGTTCACAAATTAGAGCTTACCTTCTTCAAGAGTTTAAGTATTGCTCTAAGTTCTGTCTTTTTCTATCTCTTTCTAGTGTTTTGGTTTTGTTTTGATCCTATTTCAAGTGTTTGAACTTGGGTTTGAATAGCTACTAAAGGGTAGAGAGGGTTAACATCCTTTCTTGCACTCTACTTCATAGCTCACACCATTGTTTTACACTCTTTTCTTTGACTCTTAAACTGATTTTTAGAGTTTTAAAAAGGCTAAAAAACATGGTTTGAGGTCTCAAAGATGGAGGGGTTAGCCACATCTCCTTGCTCTTGTTCACTAGCCTTGTAGTTCCTTGTTCTTTCCTATTTTTTTTATGCTCTTTAACATGATTTTTGGCCACTGTTTTTAGCATATTAGGGGCTGTTTTAGGGCTTTTGTAATTTATTTAATTAGTGTATGCTTTGAATAGCTAGCTTGTTGTATTGCAAGTCTTCATATCTAGCTTGTTGTGTTGAGTTACACAAGCTTTGATAGCTTTTCTTTGTTTAATTTTTATGTTGAAGAGTCTCATTCTAATAATTGATCCCACAATCATTTCTGCAACCTCCTTATTTTCTTCTTTTCTTTTGTTTGAGAGTCACTTCAACCGATCGACGATTATTCAAAGCATCAGAAAGAAACCTATGCTTAATGGCTTAATCTCTACGGAGGTTCATCGTCAATGCAATGGCTCTCTTTCATGCTTAGAATCACTTCTCGTTTGATGTTTCTTTTCATTTAGTGGACTTAAACATCATTTTGGACAAATTGATTAAAGAATGCAAAGACTAATGAAATTGACTTAAAATGAACCAAATTGACATAAAGAAAATGTTTAGAGTTGATTGGATTCGGCCGGACATTATGTTGAATCTATCGTTCTGAGAATTGTCACGTATCAATCCATGATACGTTGATAAGACTTAGGGCATGTCTATTTCCCTCTTTGAGCCTTCATGATAGGAGGGAAGGATGGTCATTATTCATCGCATTTATCGAATTTGTCCAAACGTAGGTCGGGATCATCAAGCCGTCAACTTGTGCTTGTTGGTGGTTTCGAACTCAAAATTGTTCTTCTCTTGAGTTGCCCATGATAGAGAAGAGCAGAAGAGACAAACATGGCCTAGAAAGGCTCTGTCTGCACTATTCTCACCTCAGAGCACAAAAACAGTTTTGGCATGAAATTAGGAGCCGACCAGCTCGTTTTGGACTTGGCCGGATCTCATTTGGGGTTGGCCAGCTCCCAATGTTTGGCAAGATGTAAGCTTTTTGCAGAAATAGAGGGCAGTGGCTGAAGGTGAGGCAGAGCAATCTGGGCAGACAGAGCTATTTCAGCACACTACGCCTGTGATCATTGTGTCTCATGGATGCTTGGATTAATATTCTTATTAGCATTTTTGTAATTATCATTGTTGTAATTATTATAATATCCTTGTGCAATTATGGTTGTTTATTAGAAATACCCTTGTTATAATAACTTAGATAACTAGCTGTAATTTTGATATCTAGTTAATAGTTAACTAGTTAGTTATTAGTTCATTTATAAGAATTTGTAATAATTAGTTGGTCCGGACATTTAGACACTCATTTAGACCCTCTTGCCGGGGGGGGGGGGGGCAAACATATTTAATAATGGTGTATGTCTTCCAACCCCCATTTCTTTCTCCTTTTTATTTACCCGCTTATAATGGTAGTGTAGAGCATCATATTTACTTAGCATTCTCATGTTCGCATACATTTGTCTCATGTACATTTGGGTTCGGTTCATCATACTAACCAATGCCAATTTCAATTTCATCGCTTGAATACGTGATTTATCACATGTCTTGAATTGGATCATATACCATGCTCATAGTCGAGCCTATAAAAATTGCATAACTGTATGTGTTGCATTTGTCACATTGTATTGTTTAGGAACATGCATATTTTCTAATTATTTTTTCTTTATTGAGCTTACCTTGGAGTACTAGGTGAGCACTTATTGTTTAATGTGATTGTTACCATGCCAAGCATAATACCATGAGGCTAGGTGCTTACTTGATGTACTTGTTTGAATGTCGGTGGATAAAAGCTAATTGCTTGAATTGGAATAATTTGAGTAATGTACATATGAGATCACTTTTTCAAGTGGTACATATTCAAAATAGTTTTCAAACAAACATGAAATCAAAGTGTTTCAATTTCTACAAATTAGTCTATACTTGTGTGCGCCACATCGTAACATAGCCTAATCAATCGGAACAAGAGTATATAATGTAAATAAAATTCACATCATGATTAGTAGAGGCCGATCTTTGATCGGGTGAGAGGGGTGCTCCATTCATGACCTTCCCCTTTCATATCTAAGTTCCCGAGTCGAGACACTTTAGTGATGACGGATAAGTGGCCTTTGGCACGAGTCATGGGTTTCCTAAATTTCTCAAAAAAATATTTAAGTGGCGACTCTGTAATATGGCAAAGCAGTCCATTTTTGGCATATGATTCAAACATCGATTTTTCAAAAGAATTATCGGATTTGGACTCATTTGTGTTTGTCTATTTTACATTGCACTTGTAAGGTCAGATTCAGAACTACGGGAGTCCGAACTGTAGGTCTAGTTGTATTCGAAAGGAGCATGAAAAGAAAGCTACAGTTTCTGATGACTTTGTTGGGGAAAGTAGAGAACTTGACTTGGACTTCATGATGTGAAATTTTATCTACATATATATGTTCTTTGCATTTGCATTTGCATTGTTACTATAAGTCACTGTGTTTTCCATCTGCTATTTTTGGACGGTTTGCCGGAGGCTTGCCTAAAATGCTTGCCAAAAGGCTGACCGGTTGTGGCTCTGCCATGTTAGAAACACAATCCTTGGATCTGGACTACCGCTGTACTGCTTGATCCTCCTTTTACTTCCCCGTGATAGGTGTGAGAGGTATATTAGGTAGTCTTGTTGAGGTACCCTCTTTGACCATTTGGCCTAGCTGCATGTCATAAGCCATAGTGACTGTTCCAAACTAGGATAGAAGGCTCACCTGTGTGCAAGATTTTGGTGAAACCGCTTGATTGTAATAGTGAAACCCTAGTTCATGACGAAACTAGGACAGGGTAACCCTATCCCCTCATAGGGGTGTTTTGGCTCTCTCTTAACTGGTATGTGCTTTACAGTGAAACTGTACAAGAATGTGCATATCAGTTGCCAGGTTGTATCTGTTTTGGGGCAGGATTTAGTGTGGAGTACAATCCTATAGCTTTGAGCATGTCGGTGTTGACAACATCTTAGCTAAGGTGTCATGCGGTTTCTGATTACTGTTCTTTTCTTTATTTTCTTTTGCTAGGTAGTTAAATAACCATAGCTTTAGAAATTCGGATATCCCCTAAGTACTCTGGACATGAGTCGAAAGACTTTGCAAAACCGAGGATCTTGTTCGGGGACAACCTGTGTTTACCTCACTTCCACCAGTTACAAGGCGAAGGAGGATTAGACAGAATTCACCAATCCCGTTCTTCTAGCAATCACCTCTTAGTTCACTTGCATTTAGCACGGTGTAGCTCGACTTTTCGTGCTCCTGTCGGATATGACTAGCCCTATAGTTCGGACTCCCGTGATTCTAAATTTGATCTCACAACTGCAATGTGAAATAGATAAACACCATAGAGTCCAAATCCAACAAATCTTTTAGAAAATCAATTTTGAATCAAAAATGTAAAAAATGGACTGCTTTTTCAGATATAGAGTCGCCACCTAAATATTTTTGAAAAATTTAGGAAACCCATGACTCGTATCAAAGACCACGTGTCCGTCATCACCATGATTGTCTTGGCTTGGGAACTTAGGTACGAGGGGAGAATGTCATGAATTAAGCACCCCACTCGCCTGATTAAAGATTGACCTGTATTAATCATGATGTGATTCTTATTTACATTATCTGCTCTTGTTGTGATTATTAGGCTAACTTATTACGTGATGCGCATACAAGTACAGACTAATTTGCAAAAATTGGAATACTTTGATTTCATGTTTGTTTTGAAAATTGTTTGAATATGTACCACTTGAAAAAGTGATCGCATATGAACATTACTCAAATTATTCCAATTCAAGCAATTAGCTTTCATCCACAGGCGTTCAAGAGTTATAACACTTAAGCACTTAGCCTCATGGCAAGCATACTAGACATGGCAACAATCACACTCATGCAATATGCTGAAGCACAAAAATGCTCACCTAGTACTCTTAGGTGAGCCAAAAGAAACAAAAGAGTTAGAAAACATGCATGCTCCTAACTAATGCAACATGGCTAATGCAACACATGCAATGATGCAACTAATAGACTTGGCTACTAATTATGTCATGCAAGTCAATTTGATAGTATGTGATTTAAGCACCTTTTCAAAGAAGTATTTAAAGGACAATGCATTATTAGAATAATGAACTGAGCCTCGGTGCATGCAAGACAAATGGATGTAAACATGGAGTATGCTAAAAGAAACATGATGTTCTAAACTACCTATCGTAAGCAAGTAAATAAAAGGGAGAAAAACGTGGGGTTGGAAGACATACACATTATTACAAGCTTGGCCCTCGCGCAGGAGGGTCCGAATAGATGTCCTAACTAATTATTACGAATTAACTAACTATTACAAACCAAATAGAATAAATTAACCATACTAGCTAATTAACTAATTATTACAACAACAAAATTTAATTAACTGTTCTAGCTAATTAAAATAAATACAATACAAAACTAACTAGCTACGCTAACTAATTAGTTACAAACCCACTATTTCAAGCATAACACTAATATTATTACAACATCATTTCACGAATCCTGAGGATCGAGGGAGGGCTTAGGCATGGATATACTATTGGAATGCCTCTGTTGCACAGTTGGAAAAATGCACTGTTTTTCACCTCAGCTTCTGCTCTGCTCTGCTGGAAAAAGGGCACTGTCTTCCTGGAAAAAGTGGCCGACAACCCAGAAGTAGTGGCCGGCAGGCCACTAATAGTGGGTTGCCTTCATGAAGAAGTGGCCTGCCGGCCACTGATGTTGATTCTTTCCTACAGTAACAGAGACGAACAGAGCACAAACCAAAGTATTCTCAGGGGGTGTTTGTTCACCCGGCCTCTCTTTATCAGCAAACAGGTCAAATAAAGGGTAGGCTTTGATTCGTAAGCCATCAATCGACACAATTTCATTGCATGATGTCTTATGAATCAAGGGACATAATTTCAATAAATGCATAACAAAAGACCAACAAAACCTCCTCCATATCATGGATTGATCAAGGGAAGTGGTTGACATTGACTCTTGAACCGTTTACATCACTAACAAGTATGAAACGACTCAAGACTTGATGGATTCAATTAACGTCCAATTGAACCCAAGTTGATTTTATTATCTTGCATCACTTTTAGTCCCAATTTTATTACTTCATTTTAATTACCATCCATTCCTTAATTCATTGAGTCCAAAAGTGAAGATTAAGTCCTCTAATGGAAAGAAGTACCAAACCAAGTGTTGTTTTAGGTATGAGAGAAGTGTCATGTCGTTGGTAATGAATTCCTAAAAGGATTAAACCATTAAGCACAATAACCTCCATCTCAAGCTTAAACAAATAACTAGTTTGAAACAACTTTCAAAACAAAGAAAAAGCCAAGAAAGGAGAGAGGTTACAAAGGTGATTAGAGATGAACACAAGTATGGAAAGCTTGAAATAAGCACTATTAACTCAAATAGGTTGGTGGCTAAGGCCTAATCCACCAAGCCTATGAGGACTATTACACTACAAGCATGCTATACAAAGCTCAAATGCAATGAATAACTAAAAATAGTCCTAAAAAGTCCTGGAATGAAGACAAAAATAGCTAAAACAATAAGCTAAAATATTGAGGAATTACTACTAGCACACAAGCACAAGGAGGGGAGACTAACCCCTCCACTTTTGGGACTTCAAGACATGATTTTTGCCTCTGGAAAACCTCTAAAAATCAGTGGTAAAAAGCTCAAAAAAAATGATGAAAATGTGGGAAACACAAGGGCAAAGGCCTTAGAAACAAGGTTCAAAGAAGAGCTATCAACCCCTCTACCTTAAATGGCCTTAAACCACAAGTTTCAGCCCAAAAATACGAGTAATAAACAGCTTAAAAACAATAAGAAAAGATAGAAAACAAGTGGTGCAGAGATGGTATAAAAACACTAGAAGGTATACTTCTTGAAGATGAATGAATCCTTGAGTCACAAACAACCAATTTCACACTCTCAAGTGCCTCAAGAACTAAAATTCAAGCTCAAATCACCTTAGCAAGAAACTCTCTAGGATTGGTTTAGAGTGTTTGAGCAAAGGCTATGCAAGTTGCAAGAGAGAGAGAGAGAGAGAGAGAATTGTAGAGAGAGAATTTTGCTCTTTCAAAAAGATTTTCTCACTCCTAAATTTTTCCAACCTTAAAAACAAGATGGGAGGTCCTCTATATATAGAAAACCATATGCCTATCTCGAAAATATCTGTATACATACAACTGGAATGGTTCATGCCTACGGGGGGACAGCTGGCAGAAAATATTTGAGAAAACACACCAATGGCCGGTAGGCCACTAATAGTGGACGACAGTCCACATTAATGGTTGGCAGTCCACACTAGTGGGTCTCCAGGTCATAGGATGTTTAGGGTTGAAAAACTACTGTTCTGGTCTAAGAACAAGGCAAGAGGGGGTTTTGAGGCTCAAAGCTAAGGCATTCTGTTAAGGACTTCAAGCATTTGACAAGTATATACACTCATCATTGAGTGCGCAATCAGTGACACCCAAGTCTTAAGGGTGGTAAAAAATGAGGTGTCTACACCCAGTTTGAGAACGGTCAGCTACTTCCAGTACAGCTCGAGAATAGTCACATATTCTAATGGCACAGTATCCCTCGACCAATATGGAAGAACTGCTACTCCATCTGCAACAAATAGTCGAGACCCTACAGCATGATGCGGCCCGTCAGGCCGAGGTCATAACTAGGTTACAACAACAGCAACCACAGCCGGCTGTGGCCTCTACATTCCATGCACCCACCACGGCTATTCCTATGCCCAGTGCCACTGTTAATGTTACCAATACTCAAGATCCACAAAACTAGGGTAATCCGATTCTTCCAGTCCAAATAGAACCAATCCTAGCCCAAGTTTCCAAAGCTCTGGTTTATTAGACCGAGGCTTTGTTCTAGTTCGAGGTTGACCCAACTACACTCAAGGTCAAGAAACTAGAGAAATTGTTCAAGAGAGCGCAAGGGGTCAATTCCATTCCAGACATAGAGGATGGATACAATGATTCTGCGGTTACGTTGCCGAATCGGTCTAAAATGCCGCACATTGATCGTTTTGATGGTTCTGCGGATCCGATGGTTTACTTACAACTGTTTTCAGATATCTTGCGGCCGATAGGCTTAACTAGACTATAGAAATTGTCTCTCTTTGGTCGCACCATGTCAGGTATAGCAGTTATTTAGTATGCTAAGTTGGAAGATTCCGTCAAACAGAATTTAGAGGAGATGACCGAGACCTTCATTGCTCAGTACTCTTATAATACGCAGATTGACACGTGATCTCAAAGTAACACGCAAAGAGCTGAAAGGAGGGTTTTTTTGAGTTTTTGACAAGATGGAGAGTTAAAGCCTCAATGATGACCACGAGGCCTTTCGAGAAGGATCGGATCAGAATGGTCGTTCGGAATTTGCATGACAAGTTGTTGCAGAAAATGATCGTACTTTCGTTGTTTACATTAACGGAACTTCATGAAATGGGAATGCAAATCGAAGATGCCATGAAGCAAGGGCTTATTACAGATGAGATGGAGCCAGCAAAAAGGCCATTTGTTCACAGTTCCAATGCTGCCAATGGCAGCATAGCTGCAAGGCCATCGGACGTAAGTGTTGTCACCACGACGAAAATTGCTGACCTCTTTGCCAATACAGGATCAAAAACATCATCTAACCCTACCCAACCCTAGAGGACTTTTAACCAGTTATACATGACCCTATCCAGAGACCTGCACGTACTGGTCAAAAAAGGGCACCTAAAACCCTTGGAACCTTGCCCACTTCTCGATCCTCTTCCACCCAAGCATAATCCTGCAAAGTACTATGCTTTTCACCAGCAGTATGGTCATGACACTGACCAATGCTACCATTTGCATCATGAGATTCTAGATCTCATTGACAACAAGGTTATCACTCCACCTCAAAAACCAAATGTAACCACAAACCCACTCCCACCCCAAAAACTCAACCTTATCCATACACTGGCCACCTCTTATGACCCCAGCATATATATTACCCCTTCCCACCTATCGAAACCAATGTTGTTCATTCCTGAGGGCACAGAGTTGTGCATGATGGACATATTTAAACTACAACCTAAGCCTCACAATGTAGTGATAATACCCATGGTAAAGGAGGATCTGGCCTCAGAAAGAGGTGTTGGCCTGTCGTCGGAGTGTCCCGGGGACTTGGTTGAAAAGACATATGATCTGGGTTGCTATATTGCACCAAACACTCAAACCAAGCCTGAATTGGTGCTACCAATCTCGACAGACATCAATGTGGCCAGGGAGGATGGTCCAAGCTAAGGGTTGAATGATTTGGAAGACCTCGAAGAGGATTTGGACAACCTACAGTTCTTTGATGAGCATGATCAAGGAGATGTACAGATTAGGTGGTTCGATCTAAATGGATCAACTGATAACACCGAATGGCTGAGTGATGAGCCAGGCAAGGAAGAAGAAACTGGGATGAATCTAGAGAAAAAAGAAATGGAGATAGCTGTAGTGGCCGAGAAGGTCGATGAGAAAGGAAAATTGCCAGAGCGCACATCTACGAAAAACCCAACCCAGGAAGTGAGAGTTGTAAACACTGTAGATACTGAACAAGAAGCTGCATTGATGCAGTTTGAGAGAGAAAGAGTGGAGGACAACTAGAAAACTAGAACCACGTGTCGCCCTAAGGGGGGCACTTGTACTGTGAAGATGATTCAGGTGGAGCCAGGAAACTGTCTGTTGGCAGCTGACGGCGAATGGTGGGATGACAATGATTTGCATTTGGCCCATATCGACGAAGATTATGGAGGCTATCTCCTGGATAATACATGGTATGCTAAGGAAATAGGCCATCTTACCCACTGTGGGCGGTATTTTAAGCTGCCGCATCTGGATCAAACAGAGACGTCTAGAAAGAACAAGGAGGTCTAGAAATAGAAGGAGAAGCAACTAGAAGAGGAGCCAGTGCTGAAGCAGCTCAAGAAAATCTAAGCTGATATCTCTATCTAGGGCCTCCTTATGACTTCACGGGTGCACGGGCATGCAGTATTGCCGGTAATGGACAAGGCCCAATTATCCATTGATACTACACCCGAGCAACTTATGGGTCTAGTCTTTCTAGGTGGTGTCAAGCCAATGCTCACTTTCTCGGACAAAGAGCTGTAGCTGGAAGGCTCGGCCCATAACAAGCCATTATACATTTCTATGGAATGCAGGGAGAAGTGGGTGCCGGTGGTGTTGGTAGATACCGGTACTGCCATCAATGTCTGTCCATCCCGTACTGCCTATGCAACTGGCCTCAAACTGGAAAACTTTATTCCTACAGCCCAAGTAATATGGGCATATGACAATACAAGTTGAGAGGTTATGGGTACGATGAAAGTGCAAGTCTAGGTGGGCCCAGCTGCGCAAAAGATCGTGTTTCACATCCTGGATATACTGGCTACCTTTAACTTGCTACTAGGGAGGCCTTGGTTATATCACATGAAGGCTTTGTCCTCTACCCTCCATCAAATGTTGAAATATCCTTATAGGAGAATAGTAACAATTGTTTTTGGGAACTCATCTATCCATCCACCTCCGAAGGTGACTACGCCCATGTAGCTCGCATTTTCGTGCCCCCTTTCTGAAGGTTTGAAAGAAGCCCTATAGAGTTGCCACCTAGATATTTTATTTTGGAGAAATTTAGGAAACCCATGACTCGTGTCAAAGGCCACATGTCCCTTATCACCAAAGTTGCCTCGACTTAGGAACTTAGGTACGAGAGGGAAAGGTCATGAATTGAGCACCCTCGCTTACCCGATCAAAGATCGGCCTCTCTTAATCACGATATAATATGTCATAAACATTATGTACTCTTATTCTGATTATTAGGCTAGCATTACTATGTGATTCGCACAATCAAGTATATACTAGTTTGCTCAATTTGGAACAATTCAACTCATGTTTGTTTGCGAAAATGGTTTAAATTTGCCACCTTAAGTGGATTTAAAATTTGCGGATTTGCCACCAAATATAGTGGGCTTAAAACTGATTTGCCACTTAACAAAGTGGGCTTAAAACATACATTTGTTGAACTGTTCAAATTCAAACAACAAGCCTTCATCCACAGGCACTCAAGCAGTTTACCATTTAAGCATATAGCCTCATGGCAAGCATGTTAATCATGGCAACATTCACACTTATACAAGTATGCTAAAGCATAAAAACTCACCTAGTACTCCAAGCTAAGAAAATATGAGTTAGAAAAATGCATGATTCCTAACTATACAAGATGCCTAATGTAACACACGTAGTATGCAACTAATAGGCTCGGCTACTAACATAGCATATGAAGCAAGTTGAACAACATGTGATTAAACACGTATTTAAAGAAGTATTGAAATAACAATGCAATTTGAATGATGCGCCAAGCCTCGGTGCATGCAATACGAATGAATGAATGTAAGCATAAGGCATGCTAATCGAAACATGTCCCTAATCTAACTATCAAAAGCGATTAAATAAAAGGGAGAAAGACGTGGGGTTGGAAAACATGCACACATGCACGCACACTTATTACAACATTACGCCCTTGCGAAGGAGGGTCCGAATGAAACTAGCTAAGCTACACTACTTAACTAACTATTACAACATTTTGAATAAATAAAAAGCTTACTCTAAGCTAATTAATTATTACAACACACTTAACTAATTAATCAATTAAACTAAGCTATTTAATTAATTAATTAATTACATAACATGAACTAATTAACTAACTAATTAACTATCTAAGCTAAATAGTTACAATATGTGCATGAATTAGCTACAATTAATTAAGGAAATTAACCAAATGGCCTTGGAAAACGAGGGATGCATGCATGCTTGATTTTTCACCGAAAGGCCACTGTTTTGCTACTGCAAGCCTCTGTTGCACAAAAGCACTTACACATTCTCCTTCTCCAGATTAACTCTGCTTTGCTTTAGAAATACTCTGCAGAATTTTCATTGGTGGCCGATAGTGGGGCCGGTCGGCCACTGCTGGTGGTCGGTCGATCGGTTACTGGTGGTGGCCGACGCCACCACTGGCTTGGACTTCCTTGTTACAACAGAGAGCAAACAGAGCAAAATAGTGTACTTTTTGAAGGTTTGTTTGTACTGTTACCCTCCGTATCATCAAACAAGTTCAAAGGTGTGATACCCTTGGCTCTCGAACCATCAACCAAGCAATTTCAATGCATGATGGCCAAAGAACTAAGTTTGTGCAAGTTCGATAAATGCGCAAAAAAGACTCAAATGACCATCACCCTATCATGCATGATCAAGGGCAATGGAGACATAGGAAAATGGCACATTTCATCACTTTTGAGTATGAAATGTCCCATTTTCCTTGTGTTCAAATTAACGTCCGATTTGAACACATGCAATGCAACACAAAGGATGCTTATCTTGCCACTTTTACTTGCCAATTTTGTTTACACATTTTACTTACCAAATCATTCTTTAATCAATTTGTCCATTGGTGAGTGTCCTCTAAGATGAAAGAAGTGTCAACCAAGGGATAACGTAAGGCAAGAGAGAGATCATGCCGTTGATAATGAACTCTTGAAGAGGATTAAACCATTAAGCATGACCTCAATCTCAAGCTTGAAACAACTCTCAAAAGTAAATGAAAGAGTGAAGCAAAGAGGGAGATTGCAGAGTTTATGAGTGCTGAAATTAAGTAAGAAAAGCACTAAAACATGGCAATCAACTCAAACAAGTGGTGTCCAAAGACCGAAAACACCAAGCTTGTAAGGACTATTACACTACAAGCATGCAAAACAAAGCTCAAACACAACAAACATTTAAAAACAGTCTTAAAAAAGGTCTGAAACAACCCTAAAACATGCCGGAATTAAGCTAACAAAAGCTAAAACATGGAGCACGTTAAGCTAGTAAACAAAACATAAGGAGGGGAGGCTAACCGCTCCAATTTTAGACCTTAAAACATGATTTTCACCACTAAAATTACTCTGAAATTCAGTGTTCAAAAGCCCAAAAAAAGATAGTTTGAAAGTGGGAAACAAAGGTAGAGTGGCCTTACAAGTAAAGAATAAAGGAGGGTGAAATACCCCCTAACCTTAAATGGCCTAAAACCACCAATTTCAGCCCACAAAAATAGAGGTTTGGATAGTCCAAAAATAGTACAAAAATGTGCTGAAATGAATACAAAAGTAGCTAAAATAATAAGCTAAAATATTGAGTAATTAAGCTAGGAAACAAGCACAAAGAGGAGAGGCTAACCCCCTCCGTTTTTGGGACTTCAAAACATGATTTTTAGCCTCTGGAAAACTTTAAAAACTAGTGGTAAAAATCTCAAAAAGGTTGATGAAGAAATAGGAAACACAAGTGGAAAGGCTTAGAGGACAAGGTTCAAAGAAGGGTGAGTAACCCCTCTACCTTTAATAGCCTTAAACCACAAGCTTCGGCCCATAAAAAAAATTAAAAAACACTTCAAAATTAGTAAGAAAAGATAGAAAAGAAGTAGTGTAAAGATGCTCAAAATTTTACCTCTTGAAGAGAAATAACACTTTTGTTCATAAACCACAAGTCCTTCACTCTCAAAGGCTGAAATTTGGACTCAAGAATCTCAACAAGGAGAGCTCCAATATTGGTTTACGAAGTGTAAAGAGAGGGTGTATAGGTTGCAAGATAGAGATAGAGAGAGAATTCCCAAGTTTTGGACCTTTTTGAAATTTTTGTAACCTTAAACCACAAGGAAAGGCCTGGTATATATAGAAAAACAGCCTAACAGGTCGAAAATATCAAGCCTTGAATAGCTAGATCTTGTGGGGGACAACTGGCCAAAAATATCTAGGTTTTTCACCAGTGGCCGACCAGCCAGAAGTGTGGATTATCGGGCTTCAAAAATCTGCTTCCAGGCCAAAATTCAAACAGGCATATCTCCTTCATCCGTACTCCTTCGCAGGTTATTCTTGAGTCTAAATTGAAGCCCCTGAAGTCTACTTTTCAATGATGGTATCTTCATATCTAAATTCTAAGTGTGCTAAGAGATATGCCTATTTTAGTGAAGGTTGCTCAGTTTTGGCTTAACCAGATTGATGCCTAACTTCAACCAGTCATATCTCCCTCATCCGGACTCGGCTTTAGGAGATTTTTTAGTATAAAATGAATCCCCAGAAGTCCACTTTCCAATGGTGGTGGCCTTACAACTTAAGTCCAAGTGTACAAAAGGATAGACCTGATTTAGTGAAGGCTGCCCGGTTTTCTCTTAACGGTTTATGTCCAACTTTTTCCCTAACTAGGTTTCTTTCCTCTCCTCCAATTTTCTTCAACTCCATACCTCTAAATAAGATTTTTTAAAATATTTTTGAAAGAGTTCACCTCTCTTCGATTTATTTCCACTTTGTCCTTGCTCGGTTTACCGAAAAGTGTAATTTTTAACAAAATGCGAGCCTCGGAACATCGTAAAAACTTTTGGGAAAAATATTTTGAAAAAGAGGGTTTTAAGGTCTAAAATGATTTTGGTCAAAATTGTTTTGGTCCAAAATGGGGTGTAAGGTTGGGATTTAGAGCTCCTTTTGTTGAAGAAATCGAACATTTGTATAGCATAACTTTCATCATCGAGTGATCAACCTATGGCACCCAAGTCTTAAGGGCAGTCAAAAATGGGGTGTCTACAGCCTGTGCTAGAGATCAATCATGGCGTTGAAGATGTATTCCTCTCGGTATTCACTCTGGCTGAAGCCCGGGTAGTACAGACCATTCTAGCCGCGGATGAAGACATGTACGTCAGTGCCTAGTCCATCTATTTTATGAACAAGTTGCAGCATGTTCCGGGAATGGGACTTGGAAAGAGCAGACGAAAAGGTGTTGCAGCATCAGCAGAGGTGCCACACAACGCACATGCCTTTGGACTGGGCTATGTGCCCACCAAAGAGGACTGGATAAGGAAGAAAAAAGAGATGAAGGGCAGAGCCAAGGCCAAGAGAGTTGGGAAGCATTATGAGCTCGTCCATAGGCCAATTCGGGGGACGCTCAACGGCCATTTTGTTTGAGAGGGGGAGGATTTCCCTTTTTGTGACTTTTCTAAACCTTGGATAAATTTCTCAAAGAAGCACATTCTCAAATTCGAGATTTTCTTTGATCTGCAGCTGCAGGACAGTGATAAGGAAAGAGCTGAACCAAACGTTAGAGTTAGCTAGATCATGGAAGATGACTTAGACAATAGTGAGGTTGGAGTAGGGGCAGCACTGGCCAGTCTCTTCACAAATCATGTGGCCGACCTAGAGAACTTGGGGGATAACTTTACTGTCTCTATGATCAGGGAAGAATCGGGTATGGACCCAACCAGTGGCATTTTGGATGCATCGAAGGCATCACATCTTACTTGGCAGTTGGAGGAAGGCTACCTTTCTAGTTCTGAATCAGGTGATGAGTCAGAATCTGATTCCACTAAGTTTGTGGGATCGAGATCAGATTCAAGTTAGTTCGGGGGGTCTGAGTCTGGTATTTCCAAGGGTGGTAACCCGGATACCAAAGTCCTGTCTAGGTCTTTATTCCGCTTTACTTTTGAGTCTGTGACCAAAGATTTGGACCTGTTGAATGAAAACTCTGCGGATTCTGTGTACTTCTCTGTGTCGCTTATTTATTGCATTAACCAAGACGTTTAGAATTTTAATGAAAATGAAGAGGAAAACATTCCTCTGGCTTTGAAATTTTTGATTAATCGAGAGGAGGAAAGGTGTGATAAGCCTTGTTTTGATGAAGTCATTGCCATTAATGTGGGTATTGAAGAGGATCCACGCTTGGTCCAGATCGGGTCCACATTGTCTTCGGAGGAACACGAGCAGTTAATCGTTTTATTAAAAACTTTCAAAGAAGTTTTCACGCGGTCCTAGGAAGACATGCCTGAAATTAACCCTGAGATTATACTACACCGGATCCCCATTGACCCTGAGGCTCAACCAGTCAAGCAGAAACTGCGCAGAATTCGTTCGGACTGGGCATTGAAAATCAAAGAGGAGGTCACAAAGCAGATTGATGCAAGATTCTTGTTAGTATCCAAGTATCTGACCTGGTTGGAAAATATCGTCCCATTGCCAAAGAAGGATGACAAGATTTGGGTTTTCGTTGACTTCAGAGACCTGAACAAAGCGAGTCCGAAGGATGACTTTCCACTGCCGCACATAGATGAGTTGGTGAACTTTGCTGCTGGTTATGACTTGCTTTCCTTTATGGATGGGTTTTCTGGGTACAATCAGATTCTGATGGCACCGGAAGACAGGGAAAAGTCTACTTTCACTATGCCACGGGGTACGTACTGCTACCGAGTCATGTTGTTTGGGTTGAAGAATACTGGGGCTACCTATCAGAGGGCTGTGATCACCATTTTTCATGATATGATCCAGAAAGAAGTTGAGGTGTATGTAGATGACATGATTGTCAAATCCAAAGAGCGAGAAGGCCACTACACCGCATTGGAAAAATTCTTTCAACGGATTAGGGAATACAGATTGAGGTTAAACCTGCAAAAATGCACTTTTAGCGTAACAGCAAGGAAAATGCTGGGCTTTCTAATCACGCAGAGGGGAATTAAAGTAGATCCTTTTAAAATCAAAGCCATCTTAGAAATGCCACTGTCGACCCTCCATTTTTGACTGCTCTTAAGACTTGGGCGCTACTAATGGTTTACTTGGTGATGAGGTGTGCAATGCAAAGGTTCAACTTCTACAGCAAGGGGAGAGTCAAATCCCAACCTTACACCCCATTTTTGGACTAAAACTACTTTGAATGGTTTTTAGAACTTAAAACCCTTTCTTTCAAAATATTTTTCAAAAAAAGTTTTTACGATATTTCGAGGCTCGCATTTTGTCAAATGTTGCGCTTTTCGGTAAATCGATCAAGGACAAAGTGGAAATGAATGAAAGAGAGATGAAATCTTTGGAAAATACTTCAAAACACCTTTTTTAGGGGTTTGGAGTTGAAGAAAAGAGGAGAAGAGGGAACAAACCAAGTTGGAGAAGAAGATGGGCATGAATCGCTAAGAGAGAGTCGAGCAGCCCTCGCTAAATTAGGCCTATCCTTTTGTATACTTGGATTTAAGCTATAAGGCCACCACCGTTGGAAAGAAAACTTCTGGGGCTTTATTTTATACTCAAGAATCTCCTAAAGCTGAGTCCAGATGGGGGAGATATGATTGGTTGAAGTTGGGCATCATTCCGGTTGGACCGAAACTGAGCAACCTTCACTAAAAGAGGGATATCTCTTAGCACACATGGAATTTTTAGGTGAGGCTTCCATAATTGGAAAGAAAACTTCCGGGGCAACAGTTTAGGCTCAAGAATGACCTGAAAAGGAGTCCAGATGAGGGAATTAGGCTTGCTTCAAGTCAGGGACCAGGGCTGATTTTTTCCATCGGCCTCTATGGGAGTCCATCGGCCACAATTGGACCTCATTGGCCATAGGTCGGCCAAAAGTGAACCTTATCAGCCACAAATGTTGGCCGATCGGCCAAAAATGTCCAGAAAGCCCATAATTGGCAGATATTTCTCTTCCAGCTGTTTCCAGCTTGTGCTACCGTCCTAGCTCAGATATTTCGACCCAAGCTTGATATTTTGCTATATAATGAAGCCTTATATCTCATATTCAAAGGTTAGAACAGAGAGAGAACATTTTTGGTGAAAGGTTTGGGAGCTTCTCACACTAGAACCTCTCTCTCTACAATCCTCTCTCTTGAGCATTTGTGCTAGAAGGCTTGCATACAACCATCTTCAACCTATCAACCCTTAAGAAGACTTGATCACCATTGGGCTGAGGTCTCTTGGAACTTGTTTTGGGCTGTTAAAGGTGGTTTTGGCTCAAGAAAAGTGGTTGTTTTTGCTGCAAGTGCTCCAAAGGTAATCACTCACCCCTTTAAGCTTGTCTTTCACACTTCCTGTAAGAACCTAAATTTTTAGACAACTAATTAGTTTATTAATAATAATATTAAGTCAATCTATAGTGATTGTTAAACCTTTAAATTATAATATTAGTAAGACCATAATTAATATCAATATTAAATTCCTTTAAATAAAATTATTTATCTTGATGTGATTAAAATTCTGTATCAAAATACAATTGTGAAAACTAAATGGATTAAATTGATAGTAAATAAGCTAGTTAGAATTTAGTAGAAAAAAAAAAATGATCAAGTTGCAAGGAAAGTGGCTGACTGCCACTTCCTTTTCTCTTTATCTAGGTAACATGGCTTGCATGCTTATTTTCCCCAAGTGCACACTCAACCTCCCTTAGAGGTGAGCATGCAATGGCATTCCAAGCATTGATAAGGCAGCCACGGCAGCAACCTGCAAGCTGCCAGCTACCATTTAAATCATTGGATGAGAGTGCCTAAGCTAGAAGAAGAAGTCAGAATTTTTTTTGGTTGACTTCTGCCCAATAAAACTGTTGCCAAGGCATGCTATGGCATGCAAGCATACTCTAAACCCCTAGCCCATACTTGTAGATGACAATTCCAAGCAAAGAAGAGAAAAAAAAAAAATTAAATTCTCCAAGCTCTCCTACATATAGAACACAATCCAGCCCCTTTGCTTTGTTCTCCACGGCTGAGAAAAGAGAGAGGGGGAGGGAAAGGAGAGAAGAGAAGGGAAGAAGGGCCAACACTTGGGATTTGTTTTACCTCACTAAAGTAAGAATACATCACCTCTACCCTCCCTTAGATTCCTCTAACTGAATTTATATAATATATATGCAAGTCTAAGCATGGTTAAGTCATCTATAGCAACATAGTCCATGCATGTTTAAAACTTTGATAGGATGAGAATTTCATTGTGCTATAGTTTCATATTCCTTCTTGATATAAATATATGGCTTAGCTATTGTTGTTTTTATGTAATTAATATTTTCCATTGTTGAAATAATCTTGCAAAAGAATAAAATGAGATGAGAATGGCCCCCTTTACTTGAAGCATAGATTTTTCTCACTGTTTTAGACTTTATCCGGTGAAAAGAGAGCTCTAATAAATTGAAATTAATTGATGTTAAAAATCTGTGTATACTGGAAGTATATTTAGATGTTATACACTGTGTAAAGTTTTTATAAAATTATCGGACATCATTTCCTTACCAAAACAAATATTTTCCCTAAGCATCACTTACAACACAGCAGAAGCAGCGACTTCAAAAAGGTCCCATTTTCTCTACAAATAATATTTTTCTGCACGACCACTTGGAAAAGTTATATTTTTAAGTTATATTTCAAACGCCGCTGGTTTCATAATTTTTTATTAAGTATTGACAGAGAAACACCAATTTTTCCAAAATGTGACAGAATCTGTCCAGTTTTCTTATAAAAATTATTTGACCATCTTCGACTGGTTTTCAGTCTTCACACTCTTCTGTAAATATGTTCTAAACTCAAAAATTTAGCAAACCTTTCTGACCATTCCTCTTTTCGACACCGTTTGAGGACCCTTTTTATTTTTCGAACACAGAACATCTGTGCTGGAAGTGAATGAAACTCACTGTCCAGAAAACCAGTTTTCTTCCAAAAAAATATTCTCCATTTTAAAATCGTTTTTAGCCCTGGTATTCTTCTCGAAATATTTTCCTAACTCGATGAACTAGCACCAGTTAAAATATTATAATGGTTGAATATCATATGGTATGGGTTTCATATTTTTTTGTTTAACCATACAGTGCTGAAAGGAGAAGTATGCGAATTCTTAAGAAATCTTGCGATGACTCCTAAGACACTCTATCATATTTATTTTGGTTGCCATATGTGATTGTGTTGTGCTATATAAACCTTATGTCACTGTGGTTCTCAAACTAAAACTCACACATGCATTAAAATGTGAATTCGATGAAGTAAAGAAACACGAAATTGAATAGATGCATTAAAGTTTACAAGTGATGGGGTGAGCCCGGTTTAGAATCTTGCGCAAGTGAGTTGCGAACCCTAACATGGCACGGGAAGGTATTTCGGCTCTTATCGGTGTAGGCGATATAAGGTTGGTGGTGCGGGTGTCACAACATAGACCGTTCCCTTGGGGCAGACCGTGATGTCACGACTCGGGTACATAACCCTGGTGCGTGGGCATCATTGGTAGTTACAATAAGTAACATTTGAATATTTGACCAAGGGGGAGTCATAATTGCCCGTGGCCATTGCTTAGCGGTTGAGTGGAAATAGTGCTCCGCGGAGAGTTACTTAAATTTACCTGATAAACTGAATCTAAGAGAAATTAGAAAGAAAAGCATGCATTTTCCTTATGATGAATCACTATTTCCATTTGTCATCTTTATTTATTTATCTATTGTTATTATTTTAACTATTAGCATGTCTGTTATGCTTACTAAATGCTGCTTACTATTCTGTTATTATACGATATTTATTATTTATGAGTATCATAATCGGGGTGGGTATTTTCGGGTTGTAGTATATTACTGAGCTTGTCGCTCATTGGCATTCTCGTTGCCCTGGCGTTTTATGCCAAGTACCGAAGAAAACGAAGGAAATACCGAGGCCGTGCAAGGTGATATTCAGCCTTGGTTAGCTTGAAGAGTCCCCAAATTCCACAAACCATTTCCTATATTTCTCTATATTTTCTTTCGCAGTGGTTTTAAACTTCTTTTTGTGTGACGAGACTAAGTTTTAAGTTCTATTAGAATTGTAATTTGAAAACTTTGAAATTTGTGGGTTGTTAATTAATGGATATTAGTGATGTTTGATGGCAACATTGATTTCAAGTCCTAAATCTTATTATGATGTCCAAAAAAAAAAATTGGGGCGTCACACTTCCTTCACCATCCTTTTTTTCCATTGTTTTGGACTATTTTGGGGCTGGTTTTGAACCATAAAAAATTCTGATTTTGATGTTCTAAAATGGTGGTTTAAGCCTTGTTTGGCTAGGGGTTGTCTCTCCCTTTTACTCCTTAGCTTGTGAGGTCTTTTGAGCCAACTTTCACCACCTTTTAAACCAACTTTTTTTTGGCCTTTAAACCACTAAATTCCAGAGGAATTTCAGTGGTGAAAGGTTGGTTTTGAGGCCCCAAATAGGAGGGGGTGGTCCCCTCTTCTCTTGTCTTGCTTGCTAGTGTTGACGGCCAACCAAATGAGCATGTGTTTTTACTTCTTTGTGGCTTTGTTTAGGCTCATTTTTGTGACTTATCAGACCTACCATAACTATGTTTCTGGTTGTCTTAGTCACCTCCTGCATGCTTATTGCACTTGTAGTGTAAATCCTCTTTGCTAGTCTTGTTAGCCTTACAAAGTAGCATGCTCTTGTGGTTTGAATTAGCTTAGTTCAAGTATGTTTTTGGTATTATTTTGGCAAGTTATAAGTCTAATTTTGATTGGTGGACTCACCTCTTGTATGCTTTATACACTTGTAGTGTAATCCATCCTTACTAGTCTAACATGCTTGATGTTTTGGCCAATCATGCTAGCTTATTTTGGCTATACTCCATACATGTTTTAGCATTATTTTGGACTTTTTTAGGACTATTTTGGGTTACCTTGGTCATATAACTCATGTTTTGTATAGCTATAGTGCAAATGCCTTAATTAGTCTTGAGTTTTGAGGCCCCTACCATGCTATACTTGTGATGTTTGCATGCTTCGGCATCATTTGGAATGTAATTTCAAAGCTTTTGTCTTTGCTAAACTCTCATGTTTATCACTCTTTAATTATGTTTAAGAGTTGAGCATTATGCCTTGTGTGTGAGCCAATACATGAGCTTATTTTTCTTGCCATCTATGCTACGAGTCTAGCATGTTTTTGGCACTATTTTGACCTTCCTTAGACCTGTTTTGAATGGTTAGGGTCATTTGAGCATTGCTTAACATGGTTGTAGTGTAAAGGGGCTTGACTAGTTTTGAGTTTCGGGGCCTTTAACATGTTGTGTATGTGATGATTGCATGGTATGGCACCATTTGACATGTAATTTCAGTGCATGTAGTGTAGTTACACTCTCACATACTTCACTCCTTCATTGTTTTTGAGGGTTGTGTATTATGCCTTGCTTATAGGCCAACATGTGTGCATGCTTCTCTTGCTTTTTGAGCTTCCATTTTAGCATGTTTAGGCTACTATTTTGGCATGTTTAACCTCTGTCCGGGGTTGGTTTGGTCATTTAGGCTTAGTATTGTATGCCTATGGTGCTATCCTCTTTGCTAGTTTCAATGCTTTCGACTCCGAGTATGCCATTTAGCATACTATTTCAGTGCTGGAATATATGTCATTGCATCCCATTCTTCATTTGTTATATCACTTTGAAAGAGGTTTTAAGCCCTTTGTTGGTTTGAGCACGAGATCGAGGCGTTCATACCTAATGGTTTTAGCCTTCTCTTGAGGGTTTCTACTAACCAACGGCATGATGCTTCTTTCATGCTCAAGATGCTTGTGGCTTAGTCCGTCTTTCCATTTAGAGGACTTCTCACTTTTGGACTTAACCGGTTAAAGGATTAATTGGTAATCTAAAATGAGTAAACAAATTGAATTGAAGTAAAACATGCCAAGATAACATGTTTGTGTTGCATTGCATGTATTTGGATCGGACGTTAATCTAAACACGAGAAATGAGGGACGTTTCATACTCAAAGTGATGAAACGTGCCTTGTTTCTTAGTCACCGACACCCTTGATCATGCATGATAAGGTGAAGGCTCATCGAGTCTATTTGTGCATTCATTGACTTGTGCAAGCTTGACTGCTTGGTCATCATGCATTGAGATGCGTGATTGATGGCTCGAGAACCGAGCACTACACGCCTTTGAGCTTGAGACATGATAAGGAGTGTGGTTGCACACACATTTTCTTGCCAATACACTGTCATGCCTCTGTTTGTGCTCTGTTGCAGCAAAAGGAGAGTTTCCAGGAAGAGATGGTCGATCGGCTATCTAGTGTACCGATCGGCTACCAAAAATTGGCCGATGACCATTATCCACTGGCCGATGGCCACCCCTCTTAGCCGATGACCTCTCAATATGTCCATGAGGTAGGTCAGAAGCATCACAGAAGTTGGCACAGTTTTCAGAGGTGCAGAAGCATGCAAACAGAGGCAACATGAGGCACGACATTGGATTTCCGAGCAAAGTCGATCAAGCATGCATATGCCCCTCTTCTCGAGGTCGTTTTAATTGCTTTCTATAGTTAGTTAATTTGTAATTAATTAGTTAATGTGTTAGCTAATTTAATTCATTGTTGTAAATTCTTAATTAGCTTAGTGTTAGCTAATTTCCAATTTGGTTATGTGATAATTAGTCTAATTAGATTATTAGATTGGTTGCTTAGCTTAGCGTAGCTAGCTTGTATTATTCATTCGGACCCTCCGTCGAGAGGGCCAACTGTTGTAATAAGTGTGCATGAGTGTGTGAATGTCTTCCAATCCCACGTCTTTCTCCCTTTTACTTAACCGCTTACGATGGTTAGTTCTAGGTCATGTTTCGATTAGCATACTTATGCTTGCATGTTTGCATACGTTCATTCATGTTGCATGCACCGGGCTCGGCGCATCATACTAACCGCATTGTATTTCAATACTTACTTGAATACGTGTTCAAACAGCATGTTATCAAGTTGAATTTCATATGCTATCTTAGAATAGCCGAGCCTATTTCTAGTTGCATTTTGCATGTGTTGCATTAGCCATCTTAACATAGCTAGGATCATGCATTGATTACTAACTAGCTATTGTTTTGGCTCAGAGTACTAGGTAAGCTTTTTATGCTTTAGCATCTTGCATGAGTGTGAGTGATTGCCATGAAAGCATGCTTGCCATGAGGCTATTTGCTTAAGTGATTTAACTGCATGAATGCCTGTGGATGAAGGTTGAATTGCTTGAATTGGAATAATTCATCGAAATGCGAGTTTTAAGCCCACTTGAGAGTGGCAAAATCATGTTTTTTTAAGCCCACTTGAGGGTGGCAAATCCACGTCTTAGCCTACTTTCGAGTAGCACCTTCAAACCATTTTCAAACAAACAAACATGAGATGTTTAGTTCTAACTTAGGCGATCTAGTCTATACTTGTATGTTGTGCGCATCACATAGTAAGCTAGCTAATAAATCAGAATAAGAACACATGTGTTTTTCAAAAACAACATATCATGTTAGTAAAGGTCGATTGCTGATCGGGCGAACGGCGGTGCTCATTGCATGACCTTCCCCTCTCGTACCCAAGTTCCCGAGCCGAGATAACTTTGGTGATGACGAACACGTGGCCTTAGGCACGAGTCAGGGTTTCCTAAATTTCCCAAAACAAAATATTTAGGTGGCGACTCTGTATCTGGCAAAGCAGTCCATGTTTGGCACTTCTTTATAAAATCAGTTTTCCAAAACGATTTGCTGGATTTGGACTCTTTGGTGATTTATCAGTCTTGCATTTCACTTTGCGAGATTAGATTCAGAACCGTGACAGGAGTCCGAACTGTAGTAGCTAAGAACAAAATGATCTGCGCCCTCGCGCGCGAAGAGCGGAGTTCCGGGGCGGTCTACAGCCACCACCAAGGACTGAAAAGGAGGTGCGCGACTTTTTGGATAAAGTGAAATTCATAAGACGATTTATCTTTAAATTAACCTTGACTTGTGAACCACTATTTGGTCTCCGGAAGAAAGGAAAGAAGTTCTAATGAGACGTTCGATGTCAGTTTTCCTTTGAGCAGGTCAAGTAACACCTCTAGAATCCGCCTGTGTTGTCGCCACCAAAGCCGGGGAAATCTTTGATTCTGTATTTGTCAATGATGGATTCGACCATGGGGTGCACGCTCGCTCAAGAATCTGAAGACAAAGTGGAGAAAGCCATTTATTACTTGAGCAAGAAGATGCTAGACTACGAGACTTGCTACACTCCCTTGGAAAAAACATGCTTAGCCTTGGTATGGGCTACCAGGAAGTTGAAGCATTACCTGTTAGCTCACTCTGTAATCCTGGTTTCAAGATTAGATCCCATCAAATATCTCTTTGAAAAATTGGCACTTACAGGTAGGCTAGCTTGTTGGCTACTTATTCTTTTCGAAGTTGATCTCAAATATGTTACACGCAAGTCAAATAAAGGAAGAGCTGTAGGGGAATTCCTGGCCGACCACCCAGTAGAGGGCGATGAGGCAGTGGAATACTTGCTCCCAAATGAGAATATTTCGCAAGTAGAAGAGGAAACTTGAACGATATACTTTGACGGAGCGTCCAATCAGCATGGTTATAGGATAGGTGAGTTGTTAATAGCACCCGATGATTCCCATATGCCCTTAGCCTTCAAACTCCGATTCAAAGTATCCAACAATGAAGCAGAATATGAAGCATGTATTATTGGTTTAGAAGCTGCCCTAGAATTATGGCAATAAGGTTGAATGTCATTAGAGATTCGAATTTGGTTGTTTCTCAAGCAAATGGAGACTGGAAAGTCAAAGAAAAGAAAATGAAGGTTTACCATTAGACCTTGGATATGCTGATTTCAAGGTTTGAAAAATTGACATTCACGCACTAGCTAAGAGAGAATAACAGGTTTGCTGATGCTTTGGCAACTCTATCTTCTACGGTAGACATCCCATTGGGAGTAAAGATGCGTCCGATCATTATCGAACAGAAATACATGCTGGCTTATAAGACTATTGCCGCAATAGATGAAGTGCAAGACAAAAACCCATGCTATTACAATATTTGGAAATTTCTGGAAAGGGAGATGTATCTACCAGGGGCAAATGCCAAGGACAAATAAGGAATATGGCTTCTGGCCATCCAATTTATTATCTGCGGGGGTAAACTGTATAAAAGAGGTCATCTGGGAATGCACAAGTTATGTTTGGAGGAAGGGCTGTCAAAGCTTCTTATGGAAGCTATCCACAGAGGAAAATGTGGGGCACACATGAATGGTATGATGTTAGCCTGAAAGATGCTCAGGCAAGGTTATTACCAGTCAACCATGGAGGAGGATTGCATTGGTTTTGTATGGCGATGCCATAAATGTCAAATCCATGCCAATCGCATGAACATACCGCCATCTAAACTTTACAATATGACTGTACCACGGCCTTTTTCAGTCTAGGGAATTGACGTTATTGGTGTTGTCTTGCCAAATGGGTCAAATGGATACGAGTTCATCTAGGTGGCGATTGATTACTTCACGAAATGGATAAAAGCTCAGTCCTATGCAGTGCTGAAAGCATCGCATGTAGCCAAATTCATTCGAAATAACATTATCTGCCGGTACGGAGTTTCGAACGAGATCATATCAGATAATGGCTCACACTTCAACAAAGAGGTGATAGACTTGTTGGAGAAATACAACGTGACTTTTCATAAGTCATCTACATACAGGGCACAAACCAATGGAGCTGTTGAGGTTGCCAATAAGAATATCAAGAACATCTAGTAGAAAATGGTTGAGACATATAGGGATTGGCCGGATAAATTGCCATTCGCGCTCTGGGGCTACAGAACCTCAATCTGAACATTTACAGGGGCAACCCCCTACTTTCTTGTCTATGGAATGGAGGTTGTTTTGCCAATTGAAATTGAAGTGTCGTCGCTGCGAGTTATGGCCGAGTGTTAAATAGCGGAGGTGGACTGGCAACGGAGTAGATTTGAGGAGTTAATGTTGTTTGATGAGAGAAGGCTAAGGGTGTTGTACCATGTCCAGGGCTACCAACATAGAATTGCTAGGGCTTTTAACAAGAAAATGAAGTCCAGGAATCTCAATGAGGGAGCCATGGCACTGAAAGGCAACCGAGCACCCATCCATGACCCCAGGGGCAAGTTTAGACCTAATTGAACTGGTTTTTACATCATCAAGTCAATCTAGTCAGGAGGGGCGATTATTCTCATGGACTTGGATGCCTTGGAGTTTTCACAGCCGATCAATATGGACAAATTGAAGAAATGCTATCTCTAAGAGGCTCGCTAGGCAGAAAACCCGGAAGGGCGACCTAGGCAAAAGTTAGAGCATGAAAAATTAAAAGAAAAATTGATCTTGTAAGGTTGAAAACCCTAAAGGGCGACTTTGGCAAAAATTAGATCGCAAAAGGAGAGAATTAATACTCAAGTAAATCTGAACTGAACTACGTAAGGCCTAATTCCCACCCCTGGGATACATTGGCAACTTCATCCCAAAGTTCGGCTGTAACCAGCTCTAACTTAACTGTCCTATTCGTTTATTTTGATTCAGGCCATTTTTTAATCATCATCTGTGCTCGTTCGTGTGATCTTTACGTTGGCAGAAAGGCCGGTATGTTTTTTGTGATCTTCTAATTCGGGGTTAAACATCTTAAGAGCTGATTCCGTGCATGTCAGGTAGTGATCATTTTCGAAAATGGTTTTGAGAAGTTTTAATAAAAGTTGATTTTGTTCAAAATTTACTTTTTACTACTTAGACCATTTTGGGACCAAAAGGAAAATTTTTAGTGCTTACAACTTTAATTCTATTGATTTTAACACAAGCGCATTCTCCAACTCTCTGATATAGATCAAAGTTGTTTTTACATCATAAAAACTTAAAAAGGAAGGTTAAAGCAATAAACTAGGGGCATAGACAAGTCAGGAGGTTCTACGTCCTCTGCTCATGCTTGCGGAAGTCTTTGCAGCTAAAGTCGGCCCAACTTGTTCTTCATCCTCAAGCCAAGCCAAGCACTCGCCAGAAAGGGCGTAATTGAAGTTAGGGGCAGGGGCCAGAAGCTCTCTTGTCCTCCAAGCAGTGAGGTACTGAGGCAAGTGTGAACCACGAATGGGAAATGAAGCTGGGTATTCTGTCCTTTCTTTTAGACAAGTTTGATCATGTCCAAACTGGGGTCTGACCTGGAAGAGGAAATAGAACACGCAGTGTGTGAGGCCAATCAACTGTATACCCAGCTGATGGGACATGTTGTAGCTCATCTCAATCAAATTAAGCCAGGGGCAACGCCAAGTTATGTTAACTGCAGATCTGCTGCATATCCAGTCACACCATAACCCCTCTGAAGGGAAATCCAATAGCCGTTAGCGAAAGAAGTAAGCTTGGGCTGAATACTCGGGGCAAAGGTCCACCACTTTCAGCTTATCTATCAACCATACCTGGGAAGGGATGAAAAATAAGAGAGATTAAAGAATAGAGAGATGTATGTTGAGAGAAAAGTAAGGAAATGGCTAGAGAGGAAAATAGAGAATGAGTGTTGAGTGGCGCGAGAAATCATAAATAAGAAGGGTGGGAAACAAAAACCTGGAGAAGCAACGGACTCCTTGCAAACCGAGTAGTTTCTCACCGATGGAAAGCATCAAGGCCCATCAAAGTTTCGGCCAGGGCCAAACCTATGCAACTTTTTCCCTCTTTTAAACATTGGGCCACTTCAATTAACCTAATGCTGGTTACGCCGACACTAGGGGCAAGAAGGAATCATGCAAGCAGGCACAAGTAGAGAACATGTTGCCGGTAGCCTCGCCAGAGAAGGTCACTCCTATTTCCAATAGCGAAAAAATGACGAATCAAACCTAGGATGTCTAACTCCCCGTCATGAGCCAAGGATCGAGCCTCATGCAAAGTGAGTCTACACATCCGTCCTAAAGCCTGCGTATGGCTAAAATGAGGTTGCGGCATAATTTCTTCGTTATACCGGGATTCCATCAATGCTTGAAATTCTTCATGCGTTGGACTCATTTCTTATGATCCGAAGCAAAACACATGCGTAATTGGGTTCCAACATTGAATTGTAGCATGGAGGAACAGAAAGTAAAGCGGGGTGTGGCTCAAAGGAAAAAGAGCATTTAGGCCGAAATCGCAAAAATTCACCTTTTTCGAACCGTCTAAAGTGGTTATCCAGTCTCGGAGCCTATTGTTGGGAAGGATTTCCATTTTGAGAGCAAAATACCAAAGACTTGCTATTCTGCTGAGAAAATAGCTTGGGATCACTTTTTATAGACTTTGAGAAGGAGCAGTGCATAACAGCTGGACTACACTGACCGACATCACTTTTAGAGCCGGCCAGCTCTCATTGGAGCCTGGCCGGCTCTCAATGATTGCCCAGATGCAGAGAAGGCTGGTTCTCACCTTGGTGTATCAGAGCTGTGTTTTGAGTTTTGTCTTGTTTGTATCAAGTGTTGTTTAGTGTTTTTAGGTTATTTTCATTTTGTTTTGCTGTCCTCGAGTTGTATTTTACATTTTGACCAGTTGTAAGTTGTTATCCGATTCAAGAATCAATTCAAGAGCAAGCAGTCATAGTTGTTAACAGTCTTGTACAAGATTATCATGCAAGCACCATTTATTTATCACATGTCACATCATGCAAAGAGGGCTTGTGCAAAATATTTTTTTCATAATTAGAGGGTCCACCCCCGATCATTGTTTTACAAAAATGAAAAACAAAAGAAAAGTCTTCAAAAACAAAATACATAGATCTATCTAAAGCTACATAGTTCCTAACTACAAAGCAAAAAAAAAAAAAAAAGTGAATCCTCAACCCATCCTGGCCCTCTTCCTCCTCGGCTGCGGAGGAGGTGCATCACTATCATCATTGGGGCTGTTGGCTGGAAGTCAACCTCCTCTCTCTCGTCCTCGAGAGTCGTAGATCTATCAAAAGACTCCTTAGAAGGTGAGCGTTGCCTCACTCGGCCTCTCCCCCGATCAACTTATCTTTAGTTCTCACTGGGCCCCGTCTCCTTCTCCTCCCAGTTGGAGGAGGTCCTGCGGGCATTGCTGGTGCCGGCGCCGGCTCAAGCTAAAAACAGTATAGGTATCAGTATGGACTAACAAGAGTATAGACAGTATGGAAACAACAGTGAACTAGTGATAAAGAATACCTCAATCCTATGGGTAGCCAAAGCAATCTGTCTCCTCCGCACCATGAGAAATAGTCGGTCAATCGTCCAGAGGAGATCATCAGCATACACCGCGGGCACCTGCAAAATAGTTGAAAGTTGAGTACAGTGGAACAGGGTAATAAAGTGCAGAGGCAAGAAAAAATGAAGTGCAGTGGGCAGAAATATAAAAAAGTGTGTACCTGCTCGATGCCAGGAGCAATCACTAGCCTGCAGTCCCTCTCCTCAATATGCTCAAAAGGGATCTGCTCGAGCACTCTATTCAAACGCATGTATATAACCTCAGTAGGGAATCACAGGAAGCCCAGGAATAAGAGTGGCAACCTCGAGAGTACGTGGGCTGAAGCAGCAGGAGCACCTCTAGAAACAGCGGCGGCAACCTCGGGAACTAAGCGGGCCACACCCCTGGTAAGTAGAGCCATCACCCGGGTCTTTAAAAATGTGATGAAGTCGCCGGGCTCGTGGTGCTAATCACCGTCCTCCCCCAACATAAGAAAGTCAATTTGGGGTCCATCGTGGAGGTCATCAACTACCCTCATACCTAGAGGAGGAGGATATGGGATGTCAAGATCCGGTACGCCTCGTGTCTGACGGATAAACCTCTCTCCCAGATAATAAGCTCAGCCAAAAGGACCCTCAAACAAAATCCTCATAGTAGAGGCATGCCATGCAGCAACATAGGTCGTCCTCGCTACCTAAAGGATACTCGCCCAGGGGTGCCAGTCAACCTGTGGAAGCAGGTGTCAGATGTCAAAGGTCAGTTCAGTATAGAACCAACAGTATGGAAACAACAGTATGAGAATAACAACGCAGTATGGGATACTATTATGGACATAGTGCAGTATGAAAACAACAGTACAGAAACAGTGTAGTATGCACACTGTATGTAAAAGTTAAAGGCTAGTGTTGTTGCCCTGTCTGCGGTGACTGTGTCGAAGGAGCGACGGAAATAAGGGAAATCTCAATCCACACACCGACGTCGCTCGAATTGGGAGTTATAGTATCGAGAGCGGGGTACTGACAGCTCAAGCGATCCTCTTGGAACCGGAGCAAGGAAAGTGAAATATGTATAAGCCCACAGTTGCAATAAGGAGACATGCCAATGAATGAGTAAAGCAGATAAAATAAATAGGGAATGGAAAGCAAAACAGAAAAAAAAAAAAAAAAAAGTGTGAAGTGTACCTCCCAAACTCTCCAGTAACCGCCGAGTAAATCCGCTTTTCGGCGGGCGACGGAGCTTACGTAGCAGTATAGGGTGGCTAGGCCGACGCCGCCCCAGTCATACTCTCCCACCCGTTGTAGATGCACTAATGCTCCCAAGAGATATAGCGCCATGGTATTTTTCCTATTTGCAAACAAGGTACTACCAAGGAGATACAAAAGAAATCCACGAGCATACCGGGCCACCTCCTTTAAAGTAGTTGGCTGAAGATCAGAGAAATGCTCTAAGAACCAATTGTACCTCACCATCCCAGGACCAGCAGTGTCTAGGGTCACTCCAAGGAGGTGAAGCTGTAGGCCCTTCACTGTGCCATATCTGAATCAAAGGGGATCAGGCTACCAACTCTGACCCGCAGGCCGGTGAGCATCGCAAAATCATACAGGGTCAGAGTCATCTCCCCGATCGATGAAAAGTAGAACAAGTCTGTGGTGTCCCACCATCGCTCCACCAGGGCCCTATGTAGAAACGGGTCAGCCCTTATCTGCACCAGTCTTAAGCGGAAAGGCTCGAAGATAGCCGTGTTGACTAATGCACGAACCTTTGCAGAGAGCCTCTTGTACCAATGCTTGGGGCCAGAAATAGACCCATAACCTCTAATCCTCCTGGCCATCACATGTAGCATGGGAATGTTGTCAGTATCTACAGTACCTTGAAAGGAATCCAAATATGCTCAAACAAGAAAAGAATGGTGCTTTGTGTGGAGGCATTGGCAGACAAATGCTCAGTGGACTCTTGCAGTATGATGTCCTCGTCAATCCTAGGGATAAGGCCCTCAAATTGCAGGATACTGCCCGGGGTCAGAGCGTGTGTATGTGGCTGGTAGATGGCCACATCAAATGGTTTATCAACAAGGGAAGGCAACTTCGGCTCAAAAATGGGAGGGAGGACATCCTCGGCCTCTATGTCCCCACCTAAGACGACTCCAATATCAACAATGGGGCCTGGGATCGGAAGTTCACCTCTAGCCATGGAGAGAAAGTGAAGAACGTAAGGGAAAAATGAAGAAAAATGTGTGAGTGAGATTAGGTGAAAAACCCCCAAATCTAAGCCCTACGAGAGAAAATGAAGAAAAAGTTGAAAATCAAGAGGGGGTAGACGAAATCACAAGGAAAATCGTGAGAATGAGCCAAAAAACCAAAAGAAACCCAAAACTCAACCAAATCAAATTCCAATTGGTCCAAAATGTAGAGGATTAGAAGGGTTTTCAAAGGAAATTTTCCAAGAACCATTGGGTAATGCGAATGGAGGGGAAATCTAGAGAGATGGGATCCTAGAGAGAGAGTGATAATTTTTTCAGAGGTGGGAGTGTGTGAAATGAAGGGCCTAAAATGTTTTAAATCAACCACGATTGTTGTTTTCGCTGAGTCTGCCGCTACCGCTATTGCGAGCCTGCCGGCACTATTTGAGCCCGACTGTACTTCATTGAGTGCCGGCCAACTCCAAATGTAAACCCAGTGTTGTTTTTGTTTATCCCAGTGTGTGTTTCAGTGTTGGGTTTCATTTTGGTTTGTAAAAAAGGAAAAAAGAAAAAGAAAATAAAAAAAGAAGAAGAAAGAGAAAATAAAAAGGGAATGTGAAGAAAAAGAAGAGAAAAGAAAAATGAAAAAGAAGGGAAAAGTTTTTGTACTTTGCTCGATTTTAATCAATTCAATTTGTTTAATCCATAAGTATTTAAAATTCGTAATGCGCTTAATTCATCCTTATTTAAATTCATATTTTGTTAAGTCGTAGTTGGTTTTAATCAATTTGTTTAATTCATATTGTATTAATTCGTAATTGGATAATTTCTTAATTAGTTTGAGCTCATAATTTGTTTTGTTTAAATCTATTCCGAAGTCGTAATTATTTCGTTATTCGCTTTGTTAATTCAGGCCTTGGTCCAATATCTCGTTGTTTTGGGAATTTGTAAGGCATTCCATTATTCAAGCTAAGTCTATTTTCAAAAGTGGCAAACTTGCTTTGATAATTTGCTAATTCGAGCCTGGTTTTGGATTTGTGCATTTTTTTTTTTTTTTGAATTGTTAAAACTCGTGTTCGTGCTGTGTACCTTGATTTGAGTTATCTCTGTGGGCTTCATGGATTTATTGTCCAAAGCCTTCCCAGGGATGAGATAATCTCGCTCCATTTGAAAAGCTGTCTACTTTTTCGTTGATTTGATTCTGCTCCTGTGTGAGACGCGTTAGGATTGTTTGCTTTTCTGTTGTTGAGTTGTCTACTTTTTCATTGATTTGATTCTTCTCATGCATGAGACGCGTTAGAATTGTCTGCTTTTCTATTGTTGAGTTGTCTACTTTTTCATTGATTTGATCTCTCCTCCTCTCGCGTGAGACGCGTTAGGTTGTTGTTCCCCAGTTAAAAACAGCAGGTGCACCTGTTTGTTCACATCACCCTCCCTCCTCTCGCGTCAGACACGTTAGGTTGTTGTTCATCGGTTAAAAACAGCAGGTGCGCCTGTTTGTTCACACCACCCTCCCTCCTCTTGCGTGAGATGCGTTAGGTTGTTGTTCCCTGGTTAAAAACGTCAGGTGTGCCTAGTGTTCACACCATCTTTCCTCCTCTTGCGTGAAACGCGTTAGGTTGTTGTTCCTCGGTTAAAAACATCAGGTGCGCCTGGTATTCACACCACCTTTCCTCTTTTCATGTGAGACATGCGAGGTTGCTGTTTTCTCCAGTTAAAAACATCAGGTGTGCTTGGAGTTCACACCATCTTTCCTCCTTTCGTGTGAGACACGTTAGTGTAACAGCGCCCGCGTGGGGGGCCTCGTGCTACAGTTCGGACTCGATTTGTGTCACGGTTCTTAATCTGAACCAAAGAGTCCAAATCTGGCAAATCGTTTGAGAAAACAGATTTTTTTGAAAAAGTAGTGCCAAACATGGACTGCTTTGCCAGATACAGAGTCGCCACCTAAATATTTTTTTAATGGGGAAATTTAGGAAACCCTGACTCGGTGCCGAAGGCCACATGTCCGTCATCACCGGAGTTTGTCTCGGCTCGGGAGCTTGGGTACGATCGGGGAAGGTCAGCTATGAGCACCCCCTTTCGCCCGGTCCGAAGACCGGCCTCTACTAACCGTGATATCCGTTTTTGAAAACTTTATGTGTTCTTATTCCGGTTATCAACCTAGAATTACTATGTTATGCGCACAGCAAACAAGTATAGACTAGATTGCCTAATTTGGAAATAAACATTGCATATCCGTTTGGTTTGAAAATGCTTTGGAATTTGCTACTCGCAAGTAGGCTAAAATACGGATTTCAACGAGTTTTTCCAACTCAAACAATCCGGCCTTCACCCACAGGCATTCAAAGCAGTTTAACACATAAGCATCTAGCCACATGTTAAGCATGCTGTTATGGCAACATTCACACTCATGCGATATGCTAAAGCAGAAATACTTACATAGTACTCCGTGCCAAAACAAAGAACTTGTTAGCAAACATGCATGATCCAAGTCCATGTGAAGTGCCTAATGCATCGCATACAAAATGTTGCTAGAATAGGCTCGGCTATCCTAAACATGTCATGTGAAAATGCACAATTATCACGTATTCAGTTTGAAAATTGAAGTATTGATGCAATTAGCGTGATGTACCGAGCCTAATGCATGTAATACAAATGCATGGATGCACGCATGCATAGCATAAGGTATGCTAAAATAAATGTGACCTAATACTAACCATCAAAGCAGGTAAGTAAAAGGGAAGAAAGAAGTGGGGATTGGAAGACATTCACACACCCACACACACTTATTACAGATTTGCCCTCGCTCGGAGGGACCGAATAAATATTACAAATTAATTAACTACGCAAGCTAATTAATATTACAAATTAACTAATTTAATTAACAAATTAAATTAAATTAATTAAAGCAGGAAAGCGTCTCGGGAAGCGTGCCACCATGCGCAAGCTGCCTCTGTTTTCCTTCCTTTCCTCCTCTGGAGGCTGTCAAAGCCTCAGGACTACATCCTTGGACAGAGGGGATCATCACCGGCTGAGTGGAACTTCCACCGGCAGTGTGGTATGGCCATCGGCACAAAATAGGGTCTGTCGGCAGAGAAAAATGTGCCGGTCGGCACATTACACTGCCGGTCGGCAAAGTATTCCTGCAGAACCTGCAACTCACAGCAACAGAGGGCAAAACAAGGCATGACAGCATATTTCAAGACATGTATGCATCAACCATGTCTCTTATCATTGTGATGACTCAAAGGGACATGTGCCTCGGTTCTTGGACCACCAATCATGCATTTCCATGCATGGTGGCCCAAAGAACCGAGTATGCATCTTTGATTTCAAATGTATGCACACCAATCAAACAAATAAGGCCCAATTCCTATCACCAATTCAAGGAACAAGGCATGCATGCGAAATGCAATGCAACCTAGGCATACAAGCTAGGAATGCAACATGGCATGGCAATCAACTCATGCAAGCATACAAGCATGCATATGGCAATACAAATGAGTGCAAAGATGGACTTAAACATGAATTAGGCGGCTCTAAAAAAGGCCTAAAACAGTAGCCAAAGTTCTATGAAATGAAGGCTAAATGGCATGCACACACACATGCACATAAGGGCCAACACTTAAGCACAAATCAAACAACATTCAAGCACACTTGAAAGGAGGAAACATGGATAATTGGCATGCAAAACGAGCCTTAAAATCATGTTATAAAATGATGCCAAATCAAATTATAAATCAAGTCAAGCATGCAACAAAAAGTCCAAGTGTTCAAGGCAAGTCGATAAGGCATTGAACTACACTTATCATGACCAAACATGGCATGCATTAAACAACTAAAAACAGATTTTTAGCATGTTAAAACAAGGCCAAAGGACTCCTTAGATGGCATCTAAGTGGCCCAAATACAAAGGCATGCAAAGGCACCAAAACATGGAGCGTTGCAAAACATGCTTTCAAAGCATTAAAGAGACATGCAAGGCAATCCAATAAGCATGGAAATGGGACTGAAATAGCATGTAGGATGATTCCAAATCATCAAAACAATGCAAAGATGGCATGCTACACATGCACATACTCAAGGCCAACAAGCCCAAATGCAAAGGAGCTATATAATGCATGCTAAAATCGACCCAAACGACTATGGACAGATCTAAAACATGGCAAAATAAGCATATAATCTTCACAAATACAAGCCTAAAACATGCTCCAACAAAGGCTAACAACCTAGACATGTCAAGGCACAAACATGGCATTACATGGCAACTATGCTAAACATGCATGGAGTTCCAAAACCAACTTGAAATCATGTTATATCATGGATATATAAGCATGAAAAACAAACCAAATATGCTCAACACACACTCAAGCATAGGCTTCCTTAAGAGGCCAAAATAGGTCCTTTTCAAGGACAACAAGGAGAGGGGGTGGCCCTCTCCTTCTTGGGACTTCAAAGCATCATCTTCACCACTGAAATCCCTCAAGATTTCAGTGGTGAAGAGACCTCAACACCAAAATCCCGGAGCTAGCACAAAATGGCTCAAAATGAGGCCTTTTGAGGCCTAAGGGTGGTCAACACCCCTCAAACAACAAAACACTCTTAATAAACAATAAAGAGGGCTTAAAAATAGAACTTTTTTATGTTATACAACAAGCACAAAAACAGCTCTAAGATAGGTATAAAATCAAAGAAAAAATAAGGGAAAAAGGGACTAGTTTCTTACCCTTGTAGTCCTCTTCAACAATGGTGCTCCAATGGCCTTCTTGAGCTTGAATCTAACACCAAAATCTCAAAACACACTCTTTGGAACCTCATCTCCAAGAGGAAGGTGAAACACTAGGTGTTTGTGTGCAATAGTAAGGCACAAAACACCTAGTGAACAAAATGGAAGAGAAAGAGAGATAGATTGTGTATGTCTAACCCTAACCCTAGAAAACCAGAGTTCTTCTCTGTATTTCTCTCCCTCTAAAATGTCTAAGCCCCTCCTTTTTTGCCTTAGAGAGAGCTCTCTCTATAAGCCTCTTGTAAAGCTTACCAAACAAGCTTTGCAAGAGGGAGATCCCTCCATACACGTGTATGGAGGGGAGCAAAAGTTATACAGCTGTCCAAAAATATCTGCAAAAGCAGATGAACAGCAATCGGCCGGCAAAAAATGCCATCTTGGCCAAACAAAGTGCCGACCGGCACAAAAAAGTGCTGACCGGCAACAAATAGTGCCGACCGGCAAACTAAATTGCCGGTGGCAGCAAAAACCAGCCGGTGGCATCTAGCCACTGCCGGTGAAGGGTGGGGATGGTCTACAAGCCCCACTCTGCCTCTCAAAGGCAAGATGCAAGTGTTTGGTGCAAAACCAGACACTAAACGGTCGAGTTCGGGGATCCTGAGGCGGGGCGCGCGAGCCGAGACCTCCGGGAACTCCAAACGAACACAAACATGGATAATCACCGAGTGTTCAAACGGTGACGTCCAAGTCTTGAGGACGGTCAAAAATGGGGTGTCTACAGTTAGGGTGTTGTTCCTCGGTTAAAAACATCAGGTGCACCTGGTGTTCACACCACCTTTCCTCATTTTGTGTAAGACATGTGAGGTTATTGTTTTCTCCGGTTAAAAGCATCAAGTGCACCTAATGTTTGCACCACCCTTGTAGCTCTTCACCCTTCCTACGTGAGACGTAGTTAGGTTGATGTATTTTCTACGCGGGACATGGTTTGGTTTGGTTTGCACTCTCTTTGTCCCCATGTTGGTTTCTTCACCTCTTTCCGTGTTGGACACGGTGTAACATGCCCGGGGGGATACCCACACGCGTTAAACAATTCGAACTCCTGTGATCTCTTTGATCTAGTCTCACTAGTGCAATGTGAAATATAGATGAGAGTCCAGATTTAGAAACTTTTAGAAAATCCATTTTATTACAAAACCTTTTGCCAGAAATGGACTGCGTCATCAGATTTCAGAGTCGCCACCTAATATTTTTGGGAAATTAGGAAACCCATGACTCGTGCCAAGGCCATTGTTCGTCATAACCAAAGTTGTCTCGGTTTGGAACCTTAGGTATGAGAAGGGAAGGTCATTAATTGAGCACCCCCACTCACCTGATCAAAAGATCGGCCTTTACTGAACCATGATATGAATTTTATTTATTTTATATGTTCATATTTTGATTATTTAATAAATCCTAAAAATTACTATGTGAGGCATACAAGTATAGATTGTGTCATTTATTTTGGAATAATTTGATTTCATGTAGTTTTGAAAGAGTTTTGGAGATGTACAACCCAAATAAATTGAGTTTACAAACATGAAAATCAACACTATTCCAAATTAAGCGACACAACCTCCGTCCACTGGCATTCATACAGTTATATCAAGTAAGCAAGTAGCCACATGGTAGGATGCTCAAACATAATAAGAAAAACGCACACAAACGGGATGCTAAAGCATAAAAACTTACATATTTACCAACGTCCCTCGAACAGCTACAAAACAAAGTTAGTAAAACATGCATGATCTTATATACAAAATCCTAATGCAGTTCACTCATGAGATGCAACTAAAGATTCGGCTTCTAAGATATGACATGTGAATCATCTCAAGAATGTGAGGTAGCGCACATAATCACATAGGAATTGATTAAATCCATAAATATAAACTTAGCCAAATCAAGATGCATGAAACATAGATGCAAAGCATGGATATAACGATAAAAAATAAAATAAAATAAACATGATGCATATTCACAAATAAGGAAAGCAAGTAAAAGAACGGGATAGAAAGAAGTGGGGCGGAAAATTATTACAATATTTTGAATAAATTATTACAAACCAAATTAGACGGGGTGAGGAGAATATTACAACAAAATAAAACCTCACAATACACTCAAAATAAAATAAACAAAAGGAAAAAAAGAAGAAGAAAGTTTCATGTGCCTTAGAAACCACCGGAAGTTGGTTAACATCAGAAGACAACACCGTCTTGTCCAAAAGAAGCTAACTGGCCGACCAAATAAGTCGGCCGGCCAACTGGGCCTAGCAAAACCTGTTTTATTGCGAAACCAAGAAACGAAGCAAACAAGAAATATGTAAGTGGCTCAACTAACCACTACTGGTTAGATTAAAAACAAGAAAACAAATATAAAATAAAAAAGTGCAAACTTACAACAAAACTAACATAAACCTAAAACAAGAAAACAAATATAAGGTAGAACATGCAAGATTACAACAAAACTAATATGAGACTAATATAAGAAAAATATAAATTAGGAAATGCAAGATTACAACATAATTACTATGAAACTAAAATAAGAAAACAAAAATAAGATAAAACATGCAAGATTACAACAAAACTAACATGAACCTAAAATAAAAAAAGCAAATATGAGGTAGAACATGCAAGATTACAACAAAACTAATATGAGACTAATAAAAGAAAAATATAAGCTAGGAAATGCAAGACTACAACACAATTATTATGAAACTAAAAAAAGAAAGCAAATATAAGATAGAACATGCAGGATTACAACAAAACAAACATGAACCTAAAATAAAAAAAGAAAATATGAGGTAGAACATGTAAGATTACAACAAAACTAATATGAAATTAAAGCAAGTGAATAAAAATAAATAAATAAATAATTATGAACTAGACAAACCACTTAGATTACAACAACACACTATGAAATATAAAGTAAGAAAATAAATATGAGATAAATAAACCACTTGGATTATAACAAAACACTATGAAATAAAAAGTAAGAAAATAAATATGAGATAGAAAATATAAAAAAATGAAAGACTAGAAATTCACCTTCCAAAAAAAGGTTGAACTTCTTTATTTCCAAACTTCCTTTTGATCACCCTCAAGTTTAGGAAGTGTGTTCTTAAATCCTCAGTTCGAAATTATGGAGTTTATGGAATTTATGGTATGGAAAGTGACTAACTCTCTAGTTTTTCTCACTTTCAATCACTAAACACTCTTCCTTATGATCAACGCAATTGATCTTCGGCTATATCAGAATTTTTGGAGTGGTTTTGACGTATGGAAATGAGGAATTTCAGTAGCTATGGAAGGTATGGGGTGTATATGGAAGATAGGAGTATTTTTGGGTCAAAAACTCAATTTCGCTCTCTGTTTTTACTCTTTTCTCTTCAATTTTGTGGTGCTCCCTCTCTCTTACAATATGATCATTCTATATATGCAATGAGGGAGAGTAAAGGTCAAAAAGAAGGCAGGGGACAAGGTGGGAGACAAGAATGTGATAGGAGGGTAAAATTTTCAAGGTGGTTGCATGGGATACTCCTTTATGGATGCCAACAAAACCTCTTTTTGACAATGGGGGATGATTAGGTATAATGGAGGATAAGTGGGTGCACTTGAATGGATCAGAAAATAGGCAAATGGGGTGTCCCAACTGACCAAAACCAAGAAAAATGGGGCTACTACTATTTTGGGCCGAGTCAACAAAATCTGCTTTGAAGCCCAACTTCAAACGGGCATATCTCCCTTATCCGGGCTTGGTTTTAGGTGATTCTTAGGTCTAGATTGAAGCTCCATAAATCTAATTTCCAATGGTTGTGACCTCATATTTAAATTCGAAGTGTACAAAGAGATATGCCTAATTTAGTGAAGGTTGTTCATTTTTCTCAAGCCAGGTCAACAAAATCTGCTCTTAAGCCTAACTTCAAATGGGCATATCTCCCTTATCTGGACTATGTTTTAGGTGATTCTTGGGTCTAAATTGAAGCCCAAGAAGTCTCATTTCCAATGGTGGTGGCCTCACATTTAAAATCCAAGTGTACAAAGAGATATGTCTAATTTAGTGAATGTTGTTCATTTCCTTCTTAACAATGTAATGCTCATCCTTTCCCTAAACTAGTTTTCTTCCATCCCCTTCTGTTTCCTTCAAATCCAAACCTATCCAAAAAAAATTTTTGAAAAGAGGGTTTTAAGGTTTAAAATAGTTTGGCCAAAAATATGTGAAGGTTGGGATTAAAGTTCAAGTTCCATTTTTCTTGTTGAGGACTGTTGGGGAACACATTCTGATTGTCATCATCGGGTAATCAATAGAAAGCGCCCAAGTCTTAGGGGTGGTCAAAATGCAGTGTCTACACACGACTTGATTGTTTTGCTTTCGTTTAGACGTTGCATACCTGTTTTTGCTTATAGCATTGTTTTGTCGCTTGTTATTTACATTCGTGTTTCATTGCATTTGTTTCATTGCAAGATCATAAGTTATGTTTCTTGCATATCATTTTGCATTTCGCCCTTGAACTACATAGGTTTGATTCCTTGTAAGGGGATATGTAGGCAACCTTCGGGTTTAACCTTTGGCAATTATATTTTGCTTTGTTTTCTTGCCCAAGTCTTATGGCCTCATCAAATGGGTTGTCTTTAGGCTTTAACATTCACTCACGTCATTCCATCACTTCGACTTCTGTCAAAGAAATGAAACTATAGACACCCCATTTTTTACCACCCACAAGACTTGCGTTGGGCATTCGCTGATGAAGTTGTGTTGTGTGTGATTCGAAGTCTCAACGAAGGAACGTAAGCTCGCGCTCCAAAACCAATTCCAAACCCTTCATATTCATATTATTCTTACCCCAGAAATTCATTTTTGACCATTGTGCCACTCTACATTGAGTTTAAAACAGTGGAATAGGGGAGAGCATTGGGAGCCGACCGTAGCTATTTGGAGCCGGCTGGCTCTCGATAATGAGAAACATTGTTCTGGGTGGGAATAGGCCAGCTGCCCATTTTTGAAGATATTTGTAACATATTTTGCTCAAATTCTATAAATACGAACATATATCTCAGTGTTAAGGGTTGGAAAAATTTCAAAAGAAACAAACACATAGTTGAAAGCTCCTTCTTCTTGTTCAAGCTACCTTTGAGATATTTGCTCACCCTTACACCATACCTATACACCATACAAAACCTTGGAGCTAAAATTTATAACCTTGGTTGAGTTTTGTGAATCACAATTCAAGCTTGAGGGTGTGCTTGGACCAAGTTTGGTTCACAAATTACAGCTTACCTTCTTCAAGAGGTATAAGCTTACCACCTTTGTATTGTTTTCAGTTCTGTCTTTTTCTATCTATTTCTAGTGTTTTTGTGTTGTTTTGATCCTATTTCAAGTGTTTGAACTTAGGTTTGAATAGCTACCAAAAGATAGAGAGGGTTAACACCCTTTCTTGCACTCTACTTCATAGCTCACACCCTTGTTTTACACTCTTTTCTTTGACTCTTAAACTAATTTTCAGAGTTTTAAAAAGGCTAAAAAACATGGTTTGAGGTCTCAAAGATGGAGGGGTTAGCCACCTCTCTTTACTCTTATTCACTAGCCTTGTAGTTCCTTGTTCTTTCCTATTTTTTTATGCTCTTTAACATGACTTTTAGCGACTATTTTTAGCATATTAGGGGCTATTTTAGGGCTGTTGTAATTTATTTAATTAGTGTATGCTTTGAATAGCTAGCTTGTTGTGTTGAGTTACACAAGCTTTGATAGCTTTTATTTGTTTAATTTTTATGTTGAAGAGTCTCATTCTAATAATTGATCCCGCATTCATTTCTACAACCTCCCTCTTTTCTTCTTTTCTTTTCTTTGAGAGTCACTTTAACCGATCGACAGTTACTCAAAGCATGAGAAAGAAACCTATGCTCAATGGCTTAATCTCTACGGAGGTTCATCGTCAATGCAATGGCTCTCTTTCATGCTTAGAATCACTTCTCGTTTGTTGTTTCTTCTCATTTAATGGACTTAAACATCATTTTGGACAAATCGATTAAAGAATGGCAAAGACTAGTGAAATCGGCTTAAAATGAACCAAACAGACATAAAGAAAATGTTTAGAGTTGGTTGGATTCGGCCGGACGTTATGTCGAATCCATCGTTCCAAGAGTTGTCACGTATCAATCCATGATACGTTTATAAGACTTAGGGTGTGTCTACTTCCCTCTTTGGGCCTTCATGATAGGATGGAAGGGTGGTCATTATTCATCGCATTTATCGAATTTGTCCAAACGTAGGTCGGGATCATCAATCCGTCAACTTGTGCTTGTTGGTGGTTTCGAACTCAAAATTGTTCTTCTCTTGAGTTTTCCATGATAGAGAAGAGCAGAAGGGGCAACAAGGCCTAGAAAGGCTTTGTCAGCACTATTCTCACCTCAAAGCACAAAAACAATTTTGGCATGAAATTAGGAGCCGATTGACTCGTTTTGGACTCGACCGAATCTCATCTAGGGCCGGCTGGCTCCCAATGTTTGGCAAGCAGTAAGCTTTTTGCAGAAATAGAGGGCAATGGCTGAAGGTGAGGTAGAGCAATTTGGGCAGACAGAGCCATTTCAGCACACTGCGCATGCGATCATTGTTTCTCATGGATGCTTCGATTAATAATCTTATTAGCATTATTGTAATTATCATTGTTGTAATAATTCTTATTGTTGTAATTATTATAATATCCTTGTGCAATTATGGTTGTTTATTAGAAATACCCTCGTTGTAATAACTTAGATAACCAGTTGGTAATTTAGATATCTAGTTAATAGTTAACTAGTTAGTTATTAGTTCATTTATTAGAATTTGTAATAGTTAGTTAGTCCAGATATTTAGAAACTCATTCGGATCCTCCTGCACCAGGGCAAACATATGTAATAATGATGTATGTCTTCCAACTCCAATTTCTTTCTCCCTTTTATTTACCCGCTTATAATGGCAGTGTAAAGCAGCATATTTACTTAGCATTCTCATGTTCGCATACACTCGTCTCATATACATTTGGGTTCAGCTCATCATACTAACCAATGCCAAGTTCAATTTCATCACATGAATACGTGATTTATCACATGTCTTGAATTGGATCATATACCATGCTCATAGCCGAGCCTATAAAAATTGCATAACTCTGTGCGCTGCATTAGTCACATTGTATTGTTTAGGAACATGCAAATTTTCTAATCATTTTTTCTTTATTGGGCTTGCCTTGAAGTACTAGGTGAGCAGTTATTGTTTTACCATACCGCATAAGTGTGATTGTTGTCATGCTAAGCATAATACCATGAGGGTAGGTGCTTATTTGATATACTTGTTTGAATGCCGGTGGATGAAGGCAAATTGCTTGAATTGGAATAATTTAAGTAATGTACATATGAGATCACTTTTTCAAGTGATACATATTCGAAACAATTTTCAAACAAACATGAAATCAAAGTGTTTCAATTTTTGCAAATTAGTCTATTCTTGTGTGTGTCATATCGTAACATAGCCTAATCAATCGAAAAAAGAGCATATAATGTGAATAAAAATCACATCATGATTAGTAGATGCCGATCTTTGATCAATTCATGACCTTCCCCTCTTATACCTAAGTTCTCGAGCCGAGACACTTTAGTGATGACGGATAAGTGGCCTTTGGCGCGAGTCACAGTTTCCTAAATTTCCCAAAAAAATATTTAGGTGGCGACTCTGTAATCTGGCAAAGCAGTCCATTTTTGGCATTTGATTCAAACATCGATTTTCCAAAAGAATTGTCGGATTTGGACTCATTTGTGTTTATCTATTTCACATTGCACTTGTGAGATCAGATTCAGAACCACGGGAGTCTGAACTGTAAAGCTAGTCGTATCCAAAAAGAGCACGAAAAGCAAGCTACATATATCTATAGGGATAGGTTTTGGTCGTGACATGTCGCCTGATTCCTCTTGCATCAATTGTACTGCTTGTTCTGCATTAGTCTCAATAATTACTTGGTTCATTCATTTTTGCAATATGACAGTCAATTCTTTGTACAAAGCCAACAATTCAGCTTCTAAACTTGTTCCATTGTGCAATTTTCCATAGTAGCCACACACTTAATCTACAAACAACATCCCAATTTTCCATTAAGAAGGCCAGATTAAGCTGTGAATCTTAATCTCATTCCAACTTCCATCATTATTTAACAGATCACACACATTATTATCAATATTACATTCACTGTGTGTATTATGGTTAGTATTAGATTCAAGGTCCTTAAAGGCCTTGTCTCCACACCACCAATCCTTCCACATATTCACATTTCGCCCATTACCAATAGTCCATTTCACATTCTTTTTGAGGATGTTTCGAGTTTTCATGATACCCCTCCATAAATGTGAGGCGCTTTTGCCTTTGTGCCAATCATATAGAGAATTATTTCTCAAGTATTTGGCTTTAAGCGTATCACACCACATACCTCCTTTGTTACTAAGCAAGTTCCACCCTAGCTTAGTTAACAAAGCCAAATTCTGATCTCTGGCCTTCTTAATGCCCAGGCCACCCTGGCTTTTCATTCTACAAACAACATCCCAATTGACCAGGTGAATTTTTTTCCTTTCCAGGGTATCATTCCATAGGAAGTTCCAATTCAACCTGTCAATATCATTGCTCACTCTTTTTGGAATAAGCATAGTTTACATGGTGTAAGAGGGTATAGCAGAGTTCACAAACTTAATGAGAGTGGTTGTCCTAAACATAGATAAGATAGATGTTGGACTTCCAATCAACCACTCTGTTTTGCATTTTCTCCAAAATTTTAGTAAAATGTCTTCTACTAACTCTGTCATGAATATGTTAGACTCCCAGGTATTTTCCTAACTCAGAGGTTAGGGAGATACCACACTTAGTACTCAATTCTTTAGCCTTCTTTCTCTCAACATTAGGGGAAACAAACATTTTGAATTTATAAGGGTTAACCCTTAATCCAGAGAAATCACAAAATTCCTCCATGACCTTCATTATAGTATTATAGGTTTCCATGGTGTAACAGGCTCGGGGGGTACCTGCATGTGTTAAATAGTTCCGGACTCCCTGTCATGGTTCTGGATCTAATCTCACAAAGAGCAATGTAAGACGGATAAATCACCAAAGAGTCCAAAATCTGGCAATTGGTTTTGAAAAATCTGGCAATTGGTTTTGAAAAATCAATTTTGAATCAAAAAGCGCCAAACATGGACTGTTTTTCCAGATTACAGAGTCGCCACCTAAATATTTTGTTTTTGGGAAATTTAGGAAACCCTGACTCGTGCCAAAGGCCACGTATCTGTCATCACCAAAGTTGCCCCGACTCGGGAACTTGGGTACGAGAGGGGAAGGTCCTGAAATGAGCACCCCCGCTCGCCTGATCAAAGGATCGGCCTCTACTAACATGATATGTTGTTTTTATAAACACATGTGTTCTTCTTCCAGTTATTAGCTAACTTACTATGTGATGTGCACAGCATACAAGTATAGACTCAATCACGCGGATTTGAACAAAACAACTCATGTTTGTTTTTGAAAATAGTTTAAAAGTGCTACTCGCAAGTAAGCTAAAGCGCGGATTTTCCACCCTCAAGTGAGCTTTGAAACATGATGATTTTGCCACTTCGTAAAGTGGGCTTAACACTCACAATCATCAAGTTGTCCCAATTCAGGCAATCAAACCTTCACCCGCAGGCATTCATGCAGTTAAACACTTAAACAAATAGTCTCATGGAAAGCATGCTACATGGCAACACTCACACTCATGCAAGGATGCTAAAGCGTAAACACTTGCTGTGTACTCCAAGCCAAAACAAAAAACTAGTTAGAAATCATGCATGATCCTAACTATGTTCAAGATGCCTAATGCAACACATGCAATAATGCAACTAAGTAGGCTCAACTATCTAAGATGGCATATGAATGCAACACTTGATAACATGCTTTGAAATGCATATTCAAGTAGGTATCGAAATACAATGCAGTTTGAATGATGCGCCGAGCCCCATGCATGTAATACAAATGAATGATGCAAACATGCAAAGCATAAGGATGCTAATCGAAATATGCCCTAATCTAACCATCAAAAACTGATAAGTAAAAGGAAGAAAGAAGTGGGGTTGGAAGACATGCACACACGCACGCACACTTATTACAACATTATGCCCTCTCGACGGAGGGTCCGAATAAATAAACTAAGTTAGCTACGCTAAGCTAATCAACCAATCTAATTAAGCTAATTAGACTAATTATTACAAACCAAATTGAATAACAAGCAAACTACTTACTAATTATTACATCACTTAACTAATTAACAAATTACAAATTCAATGCTAACTAACAAGTAAAGCACTAAATTTAAACTACTTCAGCTCTGTTTGAAGATGTTGAATCATGCATGCACGCATTCGGTTTCTCGCCCCGAAAAGCTCTCTGATCTGCTCTTGAGAGGCTCTGTTTGCAGGGTGTCTCCAAGAACTTTTGTTAAGCCTTACCAAAGGACTGTTGGGGATTACACCAGTGGCCTGCCGGCCATGAGAAGTTGCTGGCCGGCCAAGGTTGGGTATTGCCGGCCAAGAATGATGCTACTGTCGGCCAAGGATGAGGCAGTGCCGGCCATCAGTGGGGCACTGCCGGCCACTGGTGTGCTGCCTCACCATGCTGCAACAAGCTCAAACAAGGGGAAATTGGAGAGTCTCCCAAGGGCATGTATGTACTGTGCCACTTCCTATCACCTCAAAACATCAAGGGAGAGGCACCATTGGATCCAAAACCATCAATCAAGCATTTGGAATGCATGATGGCCAAAGATCCACTCTTATACACATTCAATAAATGCAATGCAAACAAGACTCTAAATCCACTACCTCATCATGGATGATCAAAGACAATGGAGACAAAGGGGATTGACTCACTTTCATCGCTTTGAGTATGAAGTGGACCAATCTACCTTGTGTTCAACATAACGTCCGGTTGAACACGATGCAATGCAGACAACATGCTATGCAAACAACATGCTAATCTTGGCATGTTTTACTTGATTGATTTTGTTTACACATTTTAACATTACCAACCATTCTTTAATTGGTTAAGTCCAAATGTAAAAGTCCTCTAATGATAAGGGGTCAACCAAAAAGGGAGTTTAAGGCATGAGAGGGATGGTGCCTTTGACTAGGAGGAACCCTCAAAAGAGGGTAAAAGCCATTTGAGCACCAACCCTACCTCATGTTTAAACATAACCTTAAGACCAAACAACCCTCAAAGCAAATTGAAGAATGAAGAAATGAGGGAGGTGGCAGCCATGCAATGCATGATATGGCATGAAACACAAGACTCTAACATGCAAACAACGCATGCACAATATGCTAAGAGACTTAAGCATCAAAACTAGCGAAGGACACAACACTAGCACCATGCAATACAATGTTCAAAGGGCTAAACCAGCCCTAAACAGACCCCAAGCATGCCAAAACAGTGGCCAAAATGAGCTGAAATGACAACATGAAAAGCAAGAAAAAGCATGCTCAAATAATGGCTCGCAAGCAAGGCACAAAGCTCAACTCTCAAACACATTGAAAGAGTGAAAAATGCGAAAGTGTGGCTAAGCTACAAGCACTGAAAACATGTGTAAGATAATGCCAAAACCTGCAAACACCTCAAGCTTAGCATGTTAAAGACTTTGAAACTCAAAACTAGTCAAGGCCATTTACACTATAGCTATACAAAGCAATCCTCATATGACCTAAACCACTCAAAATAGAGTTAAAGCATGCTAAAACATGGGTAAAAACACGCTGGAGTGTAGCCAAAATAGGCTAGAATGATGGGCTAAAGAATTAAGCATACAAGGCTAATTAGCAAGATTACACTACAAGTATAAGAAGCATGCATGAGGTGAGTCAACCAGGCCAAAATAGAGTTACAACATGCTGAAATAAGGTCAAAAATAGGCTGAGATCAAGTCAAGTGATGATAGAAAAACATGCTCAACAAGTAGGCCAACAAGACATGCAACCAAGAAGCAAAGAGGGGAGGCCACCCCCTCCTACTTTGGACCTCAAAACATGGTTTCTACCACTGAAATTTCTCTGAGTTTCAGTTGTAGAAAAGCCAAACAAGGGGTGCCTCAAAAACCTTAAGAAATGGCACAAGGCTTAAGCAAATAAGGCACACAAGGGGGTGAAACACCCCTAACTCCCACAGGGCCTCCAACAACCACTTTTAACACTTAAAAATAGAGATTTTTGTAGTTGAAAGCTAGGCCAAAAACAGCATGCAAGGGTGGCCAAACCAATGTACAAAAACAAAGCTTAAAGAGGTAGATTCTCACCCTTGAAGCACAACTTTAAAACAACAAGCAAGCAGCCAACTTCTGAGCCAAAATCAACTCCAAGGAGCTCCAACAAGGCCTCCAAGATCCTCAACACTAAGGTGAATGTGTTTGGCTAGGTGTTTTAGTGCAAATATGTGAAGAAAACACACTTTCAAGGCCAAAATGTAGAGAGAGAGGACTTTAGAGAGAGAGAGAAATATTTCAACCAAATTTTTTGTAACCCTTTGCATGCAAGATGAAGGTCTCTATATATAGGAGATACAAGAAGCATTCAAAGCAATTCAGCCCTCCACGTGCAAGCAAATGGGCCCAGCTGTGCAAACAACTATCAAAATATCTGCAAAAATATCTACTGAAACAGTGGTGGCCGGCCGGCCATCAGTGGTGGCCGGCCGGCCATCAGTGATGGCCGGCAGGGCCTATTGGTGGTCGACAGGGCAAAGTCCATGGCCGACAGCCCTTGATCATGGCCGACAGGCCATCATGAACATCAAGATAGAAGGACCAAGTCATGGTCCAAAAATGAGAAAGAGTGGATACAGGGTTTGGAAAACTCAAACCTGGAGCATTCCATTGCGGAAGTCAAGTACTCGACGAGCAATCAAACTTGTCGCTGGATGTACCTACAAGAACATCCAAGTCTTGAGGACGGTCAAAAATTGGGTGTCTACACATGGTAGCTTGACCAAATAACATGAGGTCATCAACAAAAAACAAGTGAGTTAGGGTAGGCCCACCTCTAGTAACCTCTATCCCTTTTCAGCTCTTGTTCTCATCTTTGAAGCTTATCACATTGGACAATCTCTCCATGCATAAGACAAAGAGATAAGAGGATAAAGGGTCACCTTGTCTCAATCCCCTTTTAGGTTGAAATTCCTCAAGTTATTCCCCATTATTCATAACCTTATGCTATATGGTGGACTTCGATCTTGTTTTCCAAATCATGTTCTTTGACTTTAAGTAGGCACTCTGTATCCAATAGAGACAAGGATTCGGATTTTGTTATTACTTGGTCAGACTGCATTAGCTTTTAATATGTTGTAATTGAAGAAGGTATTAGGCATATAATGAAATGAAGGACCAAGGAAAGAAAGAAGAATGGATCAAAATGCAGGTGTTGTTCCAAACACTGGTGATTGTTTCTAAAGATAGATTCAATAAACAAGATTTATCACACACAAAAAAAACATTAAAAAAAACCCCCTTTTAACTAAGCCTAGTGTTGACAACACAAAAAAAGTGTGCTTATAATCATTTCTCCACATTTAATTAACTTGATTCACTATGCTCCCTTTGGCAAAAGTATCAGCATAGCTGATCATGACATGCTTTTATTTTTACTTTTTGATATTAGTCTTTGAATATGCAGGTGATATAACCTGCATTCTATACTTCTATCTACGGTTCTGAATTTTTCTAGGAGAACCAAGTATGAGTAAATCAGGCCATAATAGATATAGTTCAATCACATTCACTCACGAGTCATAACCAATTAGCAATTTCAATAGTCAATAAAACATAGTGTAGCTCGACTTTTCATGCCCCCTTTCGGAAGACGAATAAGCCCTCAGTTCGGACTCTCGTGGTTCTGAATCTGATCTCACAATTGCAATGTGAAATAAACAAACACCAAAGAGTCCAAATTCGACAAATCTTTTGGAAAATCAATATTGAATCAAAATGCTAAAAATGGACTGCTTTGCCAAATACAGAGTCGCCACCTAAATATTTTTTTAGAAATTTAGGAAACCGATGACTCATGCCAAAGGCCACGTGTTCGTCATCACCAAGATTGTCTCAGCTCAGGAACTTGGGTACGAGAGCGGAAGGTCATGAATTGAGCACCCCCACTCGCCCGATCAAAGTTCGGTCTCTACTAATCATGATGTGAATCTTATTTACATTATATGTTCTTGTCCTGATTATTAGGCTAGCATTACTATGTGATGCGCACACAAGTATAGACTAATTTGTAAAAATTGGAACACTTGATTCGTGTTTGTTTTGGAAATTGTTTCGAATATGTACCACTTAGAAAAGTGATCGCATATGAACATTACTCAAATTATTCCAATTCAAACAATTAGCCTTCATCCACAGGCATTCAAGCAATTTATCAGTTAAGCACTTAGCCTCATGGTGAACATGCTTTGACATAGCAACACTAACATACAAATGCAATATGCTAAAGTGAAAATGCTCACCTAGTACTCCAAGGCAAGCCAAAAGAAAAGAATTAGAAAAGATGCATGATCGTAACTAATGCAATATGACTAATGCAACACATGCGATATGCAATTACTAAGCTTGGCCACTAATATGGCATATGAATCAATTTGATAGCATGCAGTTTAAGCACCTTTTTCAAATAAGTATTTAAACGACAATGCAAGTTAGAATAATATACCGAGCCTCGGAGCATGCAAAACAAGTGGATGCAAAACATGAAAGATGCTAAAAGAAACATGATGCCCTAAACTAATCATCATAAGCAGTTAAATAAAAGAGAGAAAGACGTAAGGTTGGAAGACATACACATTATTACAAGTTTTGCGCCCTCACTCAGGAGGGTTTGAATAAACTAACTAACTAAGCTAATTACTATGAGTTAACTAACTATTACAAAATGAAATGAATAAATTAGCTAAGCTACTTAACTAATTATTACAACAATAAACTATTCTAGCTAATTAACCAATTATTACAAGACAAAATTAAATAACTAGTCTAGCTAACTAATTATTTACAACACTTTACAAAATTAATTACCTACAACTAATTAACTACAACAAATATCTAAGTTAAGTAATTAGACTAAGCAGCCCCAGGAAGCGAGGAGTGCTCATGCATGCGTGCAGATTTCCACCCGAAAAAGCCACTGTTTTGTTGCCAAGAAGCCTTTGTTGCACAGTTAGACCACTAGCACTGTTTTTCACCTAAAAACCAACTTTGTTCTGTTTCAAAAGTCCACTGCTCAATTTCACAAAAGTGGCAAGCAAGCCAGAAGTGGTGGCCTGCCGGCCACAAATGATGGTTTGGCGTCTGGGAATGGTGGCCTGCCGGCCACAAAATCTTGGTTTTTTCTGTTGCAACAGAGAGCAAACAAAGCACAACCAAAGTATTCTCAAGGGTTGTTTGCATAACTTACCCCTCTTCATCATTAAATAGCTCAAAGGAGTGGTAAACTTGATTCACAAACCATCAATTGATGCAATTTCATTGCGTGATAGCCTATGAACCAAAGTGTGGAAGTTCAATAAATGCAACAAATAAAAACTCTTAAACCTCTTCCCTATCACGAATTGATCAAGGGAAGTGGTTAACATTGACTCTTGAACCGTTTACATCACTAACATCACTAACAAGTATGAAACGATTCAAGACTCAAGGGTTCAAGTAACGTCCAATTGAACCCTAACCAAATTATTATCTTGCATCACTTTTAGTTCTCAATTTATTATTCCATTTTAATTACCAACCATTCCTTAGTCAATTAAGTCCAAGAGTGAGTTTTAAGTCCTCTAATGGAAAGGAGTACCAAACCAAGAGTTGTTTTAGGTATGAAAGAGACATCATGCCGTTGGTAATGAACCCCCAAAGGGATTAAACCATTAAGCACAATACCTCAATCTCAAGCTTTAAACAAGCAACTAGTTTGAAACAACTTTCAAAGCAAAGCAAAAGCCAAAAAGGAGGGAGGTTGCAGATGTGATTAGGGGTGAAAACAAGTATGGAAAACCATAAACAAATGTTATCAACTCAAATAGGTTGGTGGCTAAGGCCTAAACCACCAAACCTATGAGAACAATTACACTACAAGCATGCAATACAAGGCTCAAATGCAATGAATACTTAAAAATAGTCCTAAAATAGTGCTAAAACAGTCTTAAAACATGCTGAAATCAAGACAAAATAGCTAGAACAATAAACTAAAATATGGAGCTACGTAAGCCAGTAAACAAAGCATAAGGAGGAGAGGTTATCCCCACCATTTTTGGACCTCAAAACATGTTTTTAGCCACTGAAAAAGCTCTAAAAATCAGTATTTAAAAGCTCAAAAAAAGTGGACAAAGAAATGGGAAACACAAGGAGACAAAGTGTAAAGAAGGGTGGTTAACCCCTCTACCTTTAATAGCCTTAAACCACAAACTTCAGCCCATAAAAATAGTCCAAAAATAGTTCAAAAATAGCAAGAAAAGATGGGATAGAAGTAATGTAGAGATGCTCAAAATTGTACCTCTTGAAGCAAGGTTACTCTTTTCTTCACAAACCACAAAGCTTGCACTCTCAAGGGCTGAAATTTGGACTCAATAATCTCAGCAAGAAGAGCTCCAATATTGGTTTAGGAAGTGTAGAGAGAGAGTGTGTATAGGTTGCAAGATAGAGATAGAGAGAGGATTTCAAGTTTGGTCCTTTTGAAATTTTTTGTAACCTAAAATCATGAGGGACAGGTAGCCAAAAATATTTGTGTTTTCACAAGTGGAAAACGAATAAGCTCCCTTTTGGAAGACAAATAAGCCGACAAATCTTTTAGAAATAGA